>NW_006921838.1:1190767-1231375 GCF_000298275.1 Orycteropus afer afer
TCTGAGAAACTTTCTTCTTAATTTGACCAAACTAGCAAATTTGGTATAACTTTTCCATTTGCAGAGTTCTTATTGAATTAACTTAAGGAATATATTGTATAGATTACTGAGTCTCTCTAATTTAAAAACAAGGTACTTTCAGGTACATATAGAATATATTTGTCGAAGAACTATGTCCTGTAGATGATTACCACTAATCCAATAGTGTGAGTTCTTTCTAACTTCAATAATAAAATAATAATAATAATAATAATATTTAAGGACAATCAACATAGAGCAGGGTCTTTACTGACATGTATTTTATTAATTCATTCAATAATCATTTCTTCTCCATTCACTATTTGCCAAGCTGGAAGAGTGATCCTATAATTTATCTTGTAAATGGCAACACTGTTGAGTTACACTGTTGAGAATTAACCCAGGAAAGCAAGTATAAACTAGAATACCAAAACCAAACTCACTGCCATGGAGTCAATTTGACTCACAACAACTCCTACTTGGGTTTTTGTGGCAGTATAAGTACAATCCTTATCAAATCAGGAGGATGGCCACCTGAGGCTGAGAACTCCAAGCATAATTCAAATTGAAGAAAAGGTAGACTACGTAAGGTTGAATCTGATATGACCATCTAGGATTCAGCGAAAAGATATTGAAGGTGTACTTGTGGATGTCACCCATCCATGCCCTACTGTGGCTTATTCAATATTTTAAAAGTAAATTTAATTAAATATTACTCAAGCTTTTTTTTTTTTTAAAGCATCAAGGCCTTAGTAAGAACTGTATGGATGGCTCTATTTCTCTTCTATCTTCTAGTAAACAGATATTATAAATTAAATAATAGAGACATCCTTATTCACAAAGTATAACTGTAGTGGTAAACAAGAAAATTATTCTTATGCATCCCCAAAATTGGTTGGATATTTATTTATAGGAAGGGGGTAAAAGGATGGAAACAGTTGGTGTTCAGGATTGTAGGTTTCTTATTACTAATTTTGTACTTATTTTAATTAGAAAATTTGAGGCTCAAATTACGTTGTCATGCTTCTTAGAATGATCACATTGACTTGTGTGTCTCTGGAATCAGAGCTCTGGTTTGTCTTCAATTCATCTTTTCATTCTTATCTGTTGATAGTTTACTTTGCTGAAGTCATTTTACTCTCTAGATTGTTCATAGTTTGCAATGAGGAAGATCATGGTTAAGCCCTTGGTTTTACTGGAATTAAACATCTATTATTAAAATAGTACCTACTCCAGCCTCCTTCAGAACAGATACTTATAAAAAAATATTATTGATTCTATCT
Organism: Orycteropus afer afer; assembly: GCF_000298275.1. Classification (NCBI taxonomy): domain Eukaryota; kingdom Metazoa; phylum Chordata; class Mammalia; order Tubulidentata; family Orycteropodidae; genus Orycteropus; species Orycteropus afer. The sequence goes on from NW_006921838.1 coordinate 1,192,069, forward strand.
CCTTTTTCAACAAAAATAAACTCTCTATTTAAGGCACCCATTGCCTGTTTCCACAGTATTTGGTATAAAAAGTAACTTATTCTCTCTCAAAAATGTGCTTTGAACCATAAATTATAATGGAACCCTATAGTAGGTATTTTTGAAAAACCCACAGCAAACATCATACTAAATGGAGAAAGACTGAGAGCTTTCCCCATAAGATCAGTTGTTGTTGTTGTTGTTAGGTGCCATTGAGTTTGCTCTGATTCATAGAGACCCTATGTACAAAAGAATGAAACACTGCCCAGTCCTACACCAGTACTATATCAGATAATGTTTCACTGCTATTCATAAGGTTTTCCACTGGCCAATTCTTTGAGAAGTGACTGGCCCTTCCCTTCTTCCAAGTCTGTCTTAGTCTGGAAGCTCTGCTGAAACCTGTCCACCATAGGTGACCCTGCTGGTATTTGAAATGCTGGTGACATAGCCTCCAGCCTCACAGCAACACCCAAGCCACCACATATGACAAACTGACAGACCAGTGGTAAATTAAGATCAATAGTAAGACAAGAATATCTATTCTCTTCGCTATTATTAAATATTGTAGTAAAATGTCTGCCAGAGAGATTAGGCACAAAATAGTTATAAAAGGTATCCAAATAAGGAAGAAAGAAGTAGTAAAACTATCCTAATTTACAGATGAATTGGTGTTATATAAAAGATCTCAAAAAATTCACAAAAAAGATACAGGAGCTAATTAATTTATTTAGCAAAGTTGCAAGGTAGGTAGACAGTTGAAAGAAATAAGATGGATTTGTCTATACTAAAAATGAGTAATCTGAAAAGGAAGTTAAGAAAATAATTCCAATCAAACCAGGAAGGTGAAAGACTCATATACTTAAGTCTATAAAACATTTTTGAAATAAATTATGGAAGACTTAAATAAATGGAAAGATATTTCATGATCATGGATCAAAAGACTTAATTATTATGATGTTAGTACTACCCAAGGTGATTTATAAATTCAGTGCCTATCAAAATTCCAACACCTTTTTTGAAGAAACGGAAAGACTGGTTCTCAACATTGTATGGAGCTTCAAGGAACCCTGGATAACAAAACAATATTTTAAAAAACAAAGTATAAAGACTCATATTTTCCAAACCAAAAGCATCACATGAAGCTAAATATCCAGAAAAGTCTTATATTACTATAAATACAAACAAATAAACCAATGATGCAAAATTAAGGATCCAGAAACAAACTCATACATCTATCACCAATTAAACTTTAATTTAGGGTACTAATCTCCACTTGACTATCAGTTTATTGTACTGTGGTGGCTTGTATATTGCTATGATGCTGGAAGCTATGTCACTGGTATTTCAAATACCATCAGTGTCACCCACGGTAGACAAGTCTCAGTGGAGGTTCCAGAATAAGACAGACTGAGAAAAAGGTCAGGGCTATCATTTTTTGAAGGGGGGAGAAAATAGCCACTGAAAATTTTATGAATAGCAGTGAAACATTTTCTGATATACTACTGGAAAAGTTTATGAATAGCAGTGAAACGTTGTCTGATACAGTGCCAGAAGATGAACTTCTCAGGTTGGAAGTCACTCAAAACACAACTAGGGAAGAGCTGTTTCCTCAAAGTGGTTGACCTTATGACATGGATGAAATAAAGCTTTCTGGACTTTCATTTGCTGATGAGGCACAACCCAAAATTAAAAAAAAAAAAAAAAAAAAAAAAACAGCTGAAAACATCCATTAAGAATCAGAATATGGAATGTACAAAATATGAATCTAGGAAAGTTGGAAGTTTTCAAAAATGGAATGGAACACATAAATAGATGCCCTGTGCCTTATGAGCTGAAATGGACTAGTATTGGCCATTTTGAATTGAATAATCATATGGTCTACTGTGTTGAGAAAGACAAATTAAAGAATAATGGCATTGTATTCATGGTCAAAAAGAACATCAAGATCTGTCCTGAAGTACAAGGTTGTCAGTGATAGAATAATATTTATACACCTACAAGGAAGATCAGTTAATACTATTATTATTCAAATTTACACACCAATCCCTAAAGCCAAAGATGAAGAAATTGAAGATTTTGACCAACTTTCAGTTTGAAATTAACCAAACATGCAATCAAGATGTACAGATCATTGCTGGTGATTAGAATATAAAAGTTGGAAACAAAGAAGAGTCATCAACAGCTGGGAAATATGGCCTTGGTGAGAGAAATGACACCAGAGATTGCATGATAGAATTTTACAAGATCAACGACTTATTCATTGTAAATTGTTGTTGTTGTTATGTGCCATCGAGTCAGCTCCGACTCAAAGTGACCCCTCCTTGGGTTTCTGAGGCAGTATCACTACAGAAGTAGATTGCCCAACCTTCCTTCTGAGGCATGGCTGGTGGGTTTGAATGTCCAGCCTTCTGCTTAGCAGTCAAGTGCCTTAGGCAAATATGCTACCAGAGCTCCTATTCATTGTAAATACCTTTCATCAATAACATAAGTGGTGACTATACACATGGACCTCACTAGATGGAATGCACAGGAATCAAATTGATCACATCCATGAAAAAAGGTTGTGGAGAAGCTCAATATCATGAGTCAGGACAAGTTCAGGAGCTGACTATGGAACAGAATATCAAGTTCAAGTTAAGATGAAGAAAATTAAAGGAAGTCCACAAGAGCCAAAATATGATCTTCATTATGCCCCACCTAAATTTAGAGACCACCTGAAGAATTGATTTGATGCATTTTATATCAGTGACTGAAGACGACATGAGTTAAGGGATGACATCAATAAGAAAGCAAAAAAGGTCATTAAAAAGGCAGAAGAGATCAAAATGGATGTCAGATCTGAAACTTGGTCTTGAGTGGAGAATAGCTAAAGGGAACGGAAGTAATGATGAAATAAATGAACCAAACAGAAATTTCATAGTGTGGCTTGAGAAGTCACAGTAAAGTATTATAATGAAATGTGCAATGACCTGGAATTAGAAAAACTAAATGGAATAACACACTTGACATTTTGCAAGCTGAAAGATTGAAGAAAAAATTCAGTCCTCGAGGTGCAGTATTGAGGGATTCTATGGGCACAATTTTGGATGACTCATGAAGCATCAAAAGGAGATGGAAAGAATACCCAGAGTCATTTTATATATATATATATACACACACACACACACACACACACACACATATATATATATATATATATAAAATTGATGTTCACCAGTTTTCAGGAGGTAGCATATGATAAATGGTATTTAAAGAAGAAGTCCAAGCTGCACTGAATGAATTGGAAAAGAAACAAAACAAAACAAAACAAAATGCTAGCAATTGACAAAATACTCATTGAAATGTTTCAACAAAGGGATGCAGCTCACTCATTATGTCAAGAAATTTGGAAGACAAGTATCTGGTGAACTGACTGGAAAAAATCCATATCTGGGCCCACTCCAAAGAAGGGTGATCCAATAAAATGCAAAAATTATTAAACCATGTCATTAATATTACACACAAGTAAAATCGTATGAAGATAATTAAAAAATGGTTGCAGCATTACATTGACAAAGAGTTACCAGAAATTCAAGCTGGGTTCAGAAGAGGGCATGAAATGAAGGATATCATTGCTGTTGTCAGATGGATCTTAGCTGAATGGAAAGAATACCAGAATGATGTTTAACTGTGTTTTATTAACTAGGCAAAATTATTTGATTGTGTGGATCATAACAAATAATGGATAATTTTGCAAAGAATGGGAATTCTGGAACACTTAATTGTGCTTATGAGGAAAGAACATAGACCAAGGACAGTCATTTGAACAGAACAAAGGTATAATGTGTGGTTTAAAATTAGGAAAGCTGTGTGTCAGGGTTGTATTCTTTCACCATACTTACTCAGTTTGTATGCTGTACAAATAATTCCTGAAGCTGGACTATATGAAGAAGAACACAGCATCAGGATTGGAAGAAAACTCATTAACAGCCTGAGATATGTAGATGACACAAGCTAGTTTGCAAAAAGGAAGGTTACTTGATTTACTTACTGATGAAGATCAAGACATCAGCCTTCAGTATGGATTACACCTCAACATAAAGAAAACAAAAAAATCCTCACAAATGGACCAATAAACACAAATAAAGAAAGAAAAGATTAGTTATCAGAAGTTGCTTTTTACTTGGATCCACAATCAACGTTCATTTGAGCAGCAAACAAGAAATCAGATGTTGTATTGTAGTGGTCAAATCTGCTGCAAGAGACCTCTAACGTGTTAAAGAGCAAGGATGCCACTTTGAAGTCTAAGATGCACCTGACTGAACTCATGATTATTTCAGTAACCTCTTATGCATGTGAAAGCTGGACAATGCAAAACAAAGACCACAGAAGAATTGATGTATTTGAGTTAATGATGTTGGCAAATAATACTGAAAATACCATGGACTGCCAGAAAAACTATCAACTCTGTCCTTGAAAAGGTACTGCCAAATCCTCTTGGAAGTGAGGAGGGCCAAACATCTTTGGTCATGTTTTAAGAAGGGAGCAGTCCATGGAGCAGGATATCATGTTTGGTAAAGAGGGTCAGAGAAAATGTGGAAGCCCTTCAGTTAGACAGACTGGCGTGGTGTTTGCAAGGATGAACTCAAGCATAGCAAGGATTGTGAGGATGCTCCAGGACCAGACCATTCTTCTTTCTGCTATATGTAGGGTTACTATGAGTTGGAAATAACTTGACGGCACCAAACAACAACAACAAAGGTGCTAAGTCTATTCAATGGGAAAATAATATTCTCTCAATAAAAGATGTCTGAACAACTAGATCTCCACCTGCAAAAGAATGAAGGTGGCCTTAAACCTCACATCTCAGGCTAAAATTAACTTAAAATGGATAAAATACCTAAATGTAAGTACTAAACCAAGAAACTCTTAGAGCTAATAGGAGCAGTGTTTTAGGAACTAGTTTTCAACAATGAATGGATTCTTCGATATGATATCAAAAGCACAAACAAAAAGCAAAATAGATGAATTTGGAATTTATAACAAAATTAAAAACTTGTGTGCCACAAAGGATTTTATTGAAAAAGTGAAGTTACTACCCATGGAATTTGAGAAGATATTTGCAACCTCTATCTCTATTGAATAAAGGAGCCCTGATGGCACAGTGAGTAAATGCTCAGCTGCTAACCAGCAGGTCAGCAGTTCTAACCCGCTTGCTGCTCCATGGGAGAAAGATGTGGCAGTTCGCTTCCATAAAGGTTACGGTGTTAGAACTCCTATAGGACCATTCTTCTCTCTCTTATAGGGTCACTGGAAACACCAAGGCAATGGGATGGTTGGTTGAGTTATACTGGATAATGATTGAATATCCAGAATATGTAAAGAAGTTTTATAATTCAATACGGAAAGACAAAAAAAAAAAAAAAATTAAAAATGGGAAAAGGACTTGAATAGAATTCTCACCAGAGAAGATATACACACGTATGACCAATAAGCACTTGAAAAGATGATTACCATCATTAGCTATTAGGGAAGTGCAAATCAAAACCACAGTGAGATACAATCTCATCATCCAATAGGATGTTTAGTACTAGAAAAATGAAAATAACAAGTCTTGGCAGTGCTATGGAGAAATTGGAACTTTCACCCATTGCTGGTAGGATTGCAAATGGTATAGCTCCTATGGAAAAAAGTGTGGCAATTCCTGAATTCCACTCCTAGGTATATATATCCAAAATTCCCCAAATCAGGGACTCAAGCAGGTACTTGTACACCAAGGTTCACTGCAGCATCATTTGCAATAACCAAAAAGTGGAAGTAACCAAAGCTCTACCAATAGATGAATGGATAATTAATATGTTGCATATACACTATAGCATAATATTATTATGATTCAGCTATAAAAGAAATGAAATTCTGGTATGCTCTATAATATGGATGCACCTTGAAAACAGTATGCTCAATGAAATAAACCAGAAAAGAATAGATATTGTTAAATATTTAAATATCATGAATTTATATAAATATATTTCATCTATATTAGATATGTCATCTGTATTAGATTCTGAAGATAAACAATGATCAGCAAGGGATATCTGATCCTGTCCTCATAAAACACATGACTGTCTGGTGGGTAAGGCTAAGAAAGTTTAAGACTAAAGAAAGGTTAAGAAAGTCACACCCATAGCTTCAGGAAAGAATTTGCCAGCCTGGGTCAAGTTCCAGTTAAACAATGGACTTAAACCCTGACTTCTGGACCTCAGTAGAAGCTAAACATTTCAGGTTCTAATGGGATCAAAAGAGTTCATCTCTTTATCTCCCACAGCAGAATCTCATTATACCCACTCACAGAATATTACTAAGTCTGGACTTCCAGTACCATAATATGGCTTTGATGGCCAGGGTAAGAAAGCATTTCATTTTTCAATCTAGATAAAGTAGAAATTGAAAATTTGTTTAGTGGTTTCCTTTTAGCTCTTCTAATTCCTTCCTGAACAATCTTCACACAATTAAGCACAAGTGATACAATCTGCTGCCAAACCACCTGGTTCTATGAGTCCCTCTTAACCCTCTTGCAATTTATGAATCAATTATGGCCTTGGGTGAGTCATATAGTGATACAGGAAACAGTATAGGGCACTGGGATGTAGTATGCAATGTGCTAGAAATGTCGAAATGCCCTGAAAGAGTGCTTTTGTAAATCAAGGATAAATGTATTGCATTTCATTTTTCTGTTTGTTAAACAAGGAAAATAAGTTCATTATAATTTTCTATCTCTGGCTCAGATTTGCAAGATCTGTCTAGATGTACTATCTCACATAAATCTGAATCAATCTTTCTCTCTTTTTTTTTTTTTTTTTGGTAATTTATTGGATCTAGATTAGATTCATCCAGCTCTTACAAAACATTGCATCTGGCTATATATTAGGTTTCAGAAATAGATGTTTCCTCTGATTTTGTTTATTATAAGAATGACAAATGAATAGAAGTAATAGTGGTATTATTAGGTAATGAAGTTTGCTCACTGAAAACATTCAAGTAGAGATCAGAATAAAATCCATTAAAAAATTCCTGGCACATGTAACTCACTGCTGTCCAGTCAGAGACGACTCATAGCAACCCTTCCTTGGGTTTCTGAGGCAGTATCACTACGGAAGTAGATTGCCCAACTTTCCATCTGAGGAGTGGCTGGTGGGTTTGAACCTCTGGTTAGCAATAAAATGCCTTAGACACTTAGTGACTAATAAATGTTGTAAATAAATGCTTGAATGTCCCGCATTGAGTGTAAAGCTCAACTAGATGAACTCTTTAAGTTTTTACAAAACTAAGACGCTTTGAAGAATTTGATGGCACAATTAACACTTCCATTTTAAAATACAACAATACACGCAAACATACAGGCATACCTCATTTTATTGCAAGTTGCATTACTGAATTTCACAGACGCTGCTTTTTTTTTGGGGGGGGGGTACCATAGTGCCTAAGGCACTTGAATGCTAACCGGAAGGTTGACGGTTCAAACCCACCAGCCACTCCTCAGAAGTAAGATGGGGCAATCTACTCCCATAGTGATACTGCCTTGAAAACCCAAGGAGGGGTCACTATGAGTAGGGTCTACTCGATGGCAGATAACAACAACAACAGCAACTCTGAATTGAGCAAATCTATCAGCACCATTTTTTCAACAGCATGTGCTCATCCCATGTCTCTGATCACATTTTGGTAATTGTCACAATATTTCAAACTTTTTCATAATGTTATTGCACAGTAATAGATCATTATTATATATAAATTTTACATGCATTGGGAAGAAAAAAAAAGTCCTTGTGACTCATTTTATTGTGATATTTAACTTATTGCAATGGTCTGGAACTGAACCTGTAATATTTGTGATGCATGCCTGTCCACATCCATGTATCTAGGGAAATTTGGGGGGGTTAACAGAACAGGCCACTACCTGTCAGGTCATCATACTGTGGTGGCTTGTGTGCTGCTATGATGATGGAAGTGCTGCCACCAACGTTTCAAATGCAGCAGGATCATCCATGCTGGACAGGTTTCTGTGGGGCTTTCAGAATAAGAGAGACTCAGAAGAAAGGTCTGGTAATATACTTCTGAAAATTAGTGAACGGAATCCCTATGGATCACAACAGAATACTGTCCAATGCAGTCCTGGAGGTGAGCCCCTAAAACCTGCAACAATGGACCCGGGACATTTTATAAGAGCAGGATCAGACAACATTTTCTTCTCTTTTACATGTAGTCACCATGAGTCAAAGCCAACTCAAAGACAGCTAACAGCGACAAACCAAACAGTGCATTCTAGCAACATGCTTTAAGGAATTTTCTCCTATAAAGACTAACCGCTCAACCCGTATTTAGACAGATGTTGTAATCTAAAGATATGAACACTGACATAAGTAATACTATCGCACTTCGGTAGTTACTATAACCTACGCCCTTTAATGCTGATACCAACACTCCCTTGTTTAAAAGACAATTCATCATGTTTCCCATTTCTAAGAGTTTGTCATAATCTAGTCGCTTCACCTCACATTCATAACACTACCAACATTTGTATTATTCTTCACAGTATTTTTTTTTTTTTTTAGCTATAGTGGGTCACTCAGTTTACCCAAATCTGGTAATTTCTATGGGAGGATGTTTGATTTAATCTTCATTTTACGGAAGAGCAAACTGAGGCTTCCAGATACTAGATAAACAGCCAAAATTGTGATTTGTAAGTATAAATAAAAGCTTTAGAACATGGTCTTATTCCACTTGTAGACAAGCAAACATTAATCATATTTTTTCAGAATTAAATCTATGTATCCTGTCTTTTCTTAGAATTATTTTTCAGGATAGTGGAAATAGAACCATAGATTGAAAATGACAATCATAATAATAACGATTAATCATGACTGACATTTTGAGTGCCGTTGTCTTAAAATATAACTGCATCAACAAGATTTCCTGCAGTTTAATTTCTGCTGCTGAAGGGAAATACCCTCATTTATATTTCCTGCAGGCAGAAGCTTGCAGAAGCTTGCCTATAAATCCCAGCCTCCAGCACAGCAGTGTCCTATCTGGGGCTTTCATGCAAATGTCTCATTGTACTAAAAAAAATAATAAAATACAAATTGATTACAAGTCACAAAACAGGCCTCATCTTACTCATCACAGAACTTTAGCTGCCTCTGGACTGAACGATGGCAGCTGTTAAGTCACAAGACACTGTCCCTTTCCATAGTGTAGGACAGTGTGAAAATCTGTGGGATCCACCAATACTGCTTTCAGTTGTAGCTGCATAATTTGAAAACAATGTAAGTATATTGAAAACTACCCAAATGAAGATTTAAAAAATCGTGTAACTGAATTAGCAAATTGATGTACAAAGAGAGAATAGAATTAAAATGAATGGACTCAGAGGCAGAATAGAAATACAATAAAATCTGGCCTGAAGTCTCCAAAACTCCCTTTGTCATGTTGTCAGCATAAAGATGTTTGCTTTGTTAGGCTTGATTCCATATTGTTAGAATAAACTCAGTCTTGACTTTAGTCTCACCTCTATGCTATTTATTAACTTGATTTCCTCTGAAAGGTAACTGTCAGCTTTGTATGATGGTAAATATTTATGTCAGCAGACATTGATAAGCCTTGTGACTAAACTCCTGGATTTTGATGAGTTACCAGCAGTGCCATCTCCAAGACAAGAGCAGCCTTGCCTGGCATGAATCTGCAGAGAGAGGACATTGTCTACTACTCACCAGTTGTTTTACCTGCTTTTGAAGAAATGTTAATTACTTTGTGTGCATGCTGTATCACACTCCTCATTTGGTATAAGAATCCTTCTTTGGAAACATTTGATAGAACAGATGACTTTGGAGTCATTAAGACCCCGGTCTCAGTGGTGCAATTAAAATCTCTATTTCATTGAACTCTGGTGTTGACTATTGGCAGTGTCCCACCTGGGCAAGAAGCCTGTGGATTTGCAGTTGACAATGTGACCCTAGGTGAGTTTCCTGAATGTGGTGAAGCTTAATTTTCTCATCTAGGAGGGTATTACTACATTATCTCTAAGCAATCTTTTCATATCTAGGGTTTCCTCATTCCATATTTTAAAAAAATTAAATGAAACATGCACTTAAGAAAAATAAAAAAGAAAGAAAGAATTGAGCTAAAACAGGGCTTCTTTGGATGCCAAAAGTGCTTCCCCCAAACCACAGGAGTTTTCTAAGGATTAAAAAATTTTTAATCTTTTCTGTTTATGCAAAACATAGAACTGGACACATACTGCCTGGCACATATATTGAGCCTCAATGAGGCTCACCCACCTCATTTTTAATATTAATGTCTTATTTATTTTATTAACATTAATGAATTTTTCAGCAACTCTAATATGTATTATTGTTGAGAGACCATCGATTTATTTATTTTTAAATTATTTTTTTGTTGAGAATATACACATCAAAATATCACTCATCCATTTGTACAAGTACAATTCAGTGACATTTATTATATTTGATGAGTTGTGCAACAACTTTCATCCTTCTTTGCTGAGTTGTTCCTCCACCATTAAAACACACTCACTGCCCCTTAATGTTGTAATGTAATCTTTCAAACTTCTCTTGTGGGAGATTGCAGATTTAAATTTGATTTCAAGAAAACTAATCTACACGTTTTAATACAAAAAAAATAAAAATAAAATAGGAGACATGGTGGTGCAGTTGATAGGTGTTGGCAGTTTGAAACCACCAGCTGCTTCAGTTTTTTCCTGTCCTATAAAGTCACTACTGGTGGGAAGTCAAAATGGACTTTATGACAATGAGATTTTCTAAATTAAAAAAAAAAAGACTAATTAATTTGTAATTTGTATATGTATAATGACTTTTATAATAGGCAAAAGGAAATATATAGAACCATTTTAATAACTAATAAAATGTATAGTTAGAATAGTGAACAACAATTTCTGAGAGAGTGAAGGTTGTTGCTGAAACTTCTGGAGACAATGTTCTACTCAACAAGACAACTTTTGCATGCAGAACACATCACAGTATAAATTCACATCATTCTTTAGAATGTGGTAACTATTCAGGAACAATAGATCAGAGAAAATCTAAGACATGATAAGATTCATCAGTAAAGATGAAGATTTTGAGGAAGACTCTTCATCAAAATCCCCCAAATTAGCCAACTGATATTCTATAAAATTCCATAATGAATTAATCTAAGGATTTGATACATTATCATCAATTCATTTCTAATAAGCTAAAGGACTAACTTTCAGATGAAAAAACAGTTGTTCCAGAATGACTGAGTGTGTTTATTTGTTATTAATTTTCATAAGGTTGGAATCAAGGCATCCGTTGGTGTTTGCTCAAAGCCTACCTTTAAGCATTTGTTTTGATAACTATAATTTGTGGCTATAAAAATCTTCTGTATAAGCTGGAAATAATATCTTTACTTGAGAATCTAATGAAAGGAAGATCACTCATTTAATAGGTTTTTCATTGGTCCTGGTTTTGACAAATGTGTGGATATAACTGTGCTTTATAATATTCTTCTTACTTTATTGAGAGATTATAGCATATATAGAAAAAGCAACAACTCAAAGATGAAAATAAGTGTTTTGAACCTGAATTCATATGGTTCCATTGATTAAAACAGGTTCTATTGATTAAAAGAGGTTCCATTGATTAAATGCTAGGATGAATAACCAGAGAAGAGAAAAGCAGTTAAATTTTTAACACTGTGGATTTTAGGCAACAGTAGTTGAATGAAGGTATTTTTAGTTAATTGAAAAAATGGGATGGAAATCCAAATCAACATTGAGATCATTGTCAAACTTTGATATAGTGCCAGATTACTAGAAGGAAAACAAATATTTCTCAAAGTGAGATAGAGAGTATATAGTAAGCCTTCAGGAGAAGCCATAGGATGGAATTATAACAAAATAATAATAGGTGTTGAAGGAAGACCTCAGAATGGCATATATTAACTGACTGGTAGAACTTCTGTTAATATTGGAATAGATTTCTAAATAATGAATCAAAAATCAATCTTCCTTTCCATTACACTCAGCAGTTTTAAATCTACCACATGCACTGTGCAAAATAAATCTAACTTCTTCTCTTTTCTTCATTCCTTCAAATGTGCAATAACTAAATATTTCCTTTCTGGTTTTTCTATTCAGGTATTTATATTTTTTACATTTAAAGTACTGTCTGGTACATAGTAAATACTTTATAAATAATTAATAAATGAGTGTATACTTGAAAACCAAAACAAGCCCACTGTCATTGAGTCAACTCTCACTCTTAGCCACTCTATAGGACAGAGTAGAAGACCACATAGGTTCCCAAGGCTGGGAATCTTTATGGAAGCAGTTTGTCTCATCTTTCTCCTACAGAGTGGCTGATGGGTTCGAACCCCCAAACATTTGGTTAGCAGCCAAATGCTTTAACCACTGTACCATCAGAGCTCCTCACATATTTAAAGGCAGCCATCATATTACCCTAAAATCTTTTGCTTTTCTGGCATATACCTGCATGTGCCTTATAATTCCTGTCAATTTAGCCTAAATGCATACCTGTGTAAGTCCTGCTTCCCCTCCTTGGGTTTCTGAGTGATATCTGTATGGAAGTAGATTGCCCAGTCTTCTTTCCAAGGAGTGACTGGTGGGTTTGAACCATCAGCCTTATAGTTAGCAGTCAAATGCCATAGGCACTATGCCACCAGAGCTCCTTGTATAAGTACTGCTTGATTTGAAGTACATATTCAAGAGTGCTGAAGACTGTGGAAGCTCTGGTTTTAGTTAACCATCATGTTTCCATCATCTTCTGAATCTTTGGAAAGATAAACTAGTCTAGTAATTTGACGTGGAACTGTCAATCATGCAGACTCAAACTTCCCAACAAAAGGGGATCCCAATTCTCTGTCTACAGTGATCATTGCAAGTAGTTCCAGTCCTTTTTGCCCTGGGAGAATTATATGAACTTTAATATAGAGAAGTCTATTTCCTGCAGGAGTTGATAAGCCAGAAGGACATGAGTATATTGCTGAGATTGCCCGTTGTCCCTGAGACAGGGAGACAAACTATGTAGAAAACAAAGTTCAGTAGAAATTACGGGAGTTGAGACTTGAAGAAAAAGACACTCTTATGACATTGTAGATGTTTGATAGAGCTGCGCCTAAGTCAAATTGTGCCCTTGGGCTCACAATTTATAAATTATGATGAGTTTCTTTGCTTGTCTAAATGATATTAAGTAGATTTTCTATCAATATTAATTGGAAGTTGACTCAGAAAACTGGCACCCGAAATGGCAAATGGATTCCAACTATGGTCTGATCTCTACACATAAGTTTTAATTAGATTGAATAAAAAAATAAATAAAACAACACTTACTTGGCATTATAATTGTTCTCTGATTTAAATATTAAAATGTGATGTTATTCTCTACTGATTGATAGTTATCTGCTTCTTTCCATTTTTTTGTTGCCATCATTTCTCCTACATTCACAGGAGAGAGTGTTTTGAGAGTTGATAAGCCAATTGGCCTATGAAGGATCAATTAAAGGTTTCTACTTTTTTGAGAAGACATTTAATAATCCATGGGGAAGTTGAAGAAAACTGCTTTAAACTGTATTCATCATGCACAAAATGGCATTGAGTAAGATTGCTGCCAATGTCAACTTAATTTTAAAAACAAAAGAAATGGGGCTCAGATATACTATTAATTAACTTTATAAGAATTATATATTTATGTGTGTGTGTGTATGTGTATAACTTATATATGTATATATATAAAACTTTACCATAAAATATACATATATGCATACATATACAAGATATTTTAGTATTTTTAGTGTTTTATATGTACAATTTGGTGACATTAATTACATTTATCACATTATGCAACCATCATCATTATCCATTTCTGTATTTTCCCATCATCATTAACAGAAGCTCAGTGTTCCTTAAGAAAGGAGTCCGCCTTTGCCTTTCCCTCCTGATAACAAGTAATAAACTTTGGTGTCCATGAAAAAAAAAATACACACACACATGCACACATACACACACACAGAGAATAGCACTATAATTAGGCTGGTGAAATAGATAAATCTATGTAAAAGTTATTTGGGGTGAAAGATTAAGGTAGAGTTGTTTGATAGGGTGATATTTTGTGCATGAGCATATACTGTATGTGTAACCTGTGCCATACATTCTAGTCTTTAACTTTCATCAGTAGGTGCTTCAAATCATCTTCATTTTCAGCAAGCAAGGTTGTGTCCTCTGAATATTGCAAGTTTTTAATGAATCTTCCTCCAATCCTGATGCTGTGTTCTTCTTCATATAGTACAGCTTCTGAGATTATTTGCTTAGCTTACAAATTTAATAAGCATGGTGAAAGGATAAAAGCCTGATGCACTCCCTTTCTGATTCTAAACCAGGCAGTATCTCCTCATTCTGTTCAAACAAAAGCCTCCTGATCTACATACAGTTTCCTCATGAGCACAATTAAATGTTCTGGAATTCCCATTCCTCATAATGTTATCTATAATTTGTTATGATCCACACAGATGAATGCTTTTGCATAGTTGATAAAACACAAACAAAAGTCAAGTTTTGGGTCCCTCATTTGCTGATGTGGCATGTCTTAAGGTAAGACAAACAGCTGTGAACTCCCATTAATAATTGGAGTGTGAAATGGACAAAGTATGAATCTAGGAAAATTAGAAGTTGTCAAAAAAGAGTTGGAATGCATAAAGATCAATATCCTATGCATTAGTGAGCTGAAATGGACTGGTTTTGGCCACCATTTTGATCAGATGACCATATTATTTATTATGCTGTGAATGACAAAGAATGGCATTCATCATCACAACAAGTGTATCAAGATCTATCCTGAAGTACAATGCTGTCAGAGATAGGGTAATATCCATATGCCTACAAGGAAGACCAGTTATTACTAGTATTATTCAAATTACTCAAACCACCAAAGCCAAATATGAGGAAACTGAAGATTTTTGCCAACTTCTGCAGTCTGAAATTGACAGAACATGCAATCAAGATGTGTTATTTATCACTGGTGATTGGAACACAAAAGTTGGAAACAAAGAAGAGTCACTGGTAGTTGGAAAATATGGCTTTGATATTTTGCTGGAAATGGTATGATAGAATTTTACAAGACCAATGACTTATTCATTACAAGTACCTTTTTTCAACAACCCAAACAAGGGCTATACACATGGACTTCACCAAATAGACTGCACAGGAATCAGATTGACTACATCTGTGGAAAGAGGAGATGGTGAAGCTCAATATCTTCAACCAAAACAAAGCCAGGAATTGACTGTGGAATGGACCATCAACTGCTCATATGCAAGTGCAAATTGAAGCTGAAGACAAAGTAGTCCACGAGAAGCCAAATATAACCTTGGTTATATCCCTCTTAAATTTAGAGACCATCTAAAGAATAGATTTGATGCACTGAACACCAATGACAGAAAACCAGAGGAATTGTGGGATGACATCAAGAACATCATGCATGAAGAAAGCAAAAATTCATTAAAAGGACAAGAAAGGAAGAACAGAACAAAACGGATGTCAGAAGAGACTTGGAAACTTGCCCTTGAACGAAGAGTAGCTAAAGCAAATGGAAGAATTGGCAGGATAAAAGAGCTGAACAGAAGATTTCAAAGAGCAGCTTGAGAAGACAAAGTCAATTATTATAATGAAATGTGAAAAGATCTAGAGTTAGAAAACCAAAAGGGAAGAACACTCTCAGCATTTCTCAAGCTGAAAGAATAACTGAGGGAAAATATTTAAGCCTTGAATTGCAATATTGAAAGATTCCATGGGTCATATGTTGAATGATACAGGAAACATCAAAAGAAGAAGGAAGGAATACACAGAGTCACTATACCATGGTATCCTTCTCTGGCGAAGGGTACCATGCTTGGTAAAGTGGAGGGTCAACAAAAGAGGGGAAGGCCCTCAACTGGATGGATTGACACAGTGGCTGCAGCAATGAGCTCATGCATAGTAGGGATCATGAGGCTGGCAGAGGACCAGGCAGTGTTTGGTTCTGTTGTACACAACGTTGCTATGAGTTGGAGATGACTCAATGGCACCTAACAACAGCAACAAAAACAGCAACAAAACATCTTTCTGGTATTCTTTGCTTTCAGCCAAGATCTGTCTGACATCATCAATGATATTCCTTATTCCACATCCTCTTATGAATCCAACTTGCATTTCTGGAAGTTCCCTGTCAATATACTGCTGCAACCACTTTTGAATTATCTTCAGCAAGATTTTAGTTGCATGTGATAGATACTATGAGAGTGTTCAATAATTTCCATATTCTGTTGGATCACCTTTCTTTGGAATGGGTACAAATATGGATCTCTTCCAGCCAGGTTGCCTGTCTTACAAATTTCTTGGCATAGACAAGTGCCTCCAGTGTGGCACCCATTTGTTGAAATATCTCAATGGGTATTCCATCAATTCCAGAAGCCTTGTTTTTTACTAATTCCTTCAATGCACCTTAAATTTCTTTCTTCAGTACATTGGTTTTGGATCATATGTCATCTCCTGAAACAGATGAATATCAAGGGCCAATTATCTGTGGTCCAATGACTCTGTGTATTCCTTCCATCTTCTTTTGATGTTTCCTGAATCATTCAATATTTTGCCCATAAAATCTTTCAGTAATGCAACTCAAGGCTTGAATTTTTTCTTCAGTTCTTTCAGCTTGAGAAATGTCAAGTTTTTTTTTTTTCTCTTGTGGTTTTCTAACCCCAGATCTTTTCACATTTAATTGTAATAATTGACTTTGTCTTCTAAAGGTGCTCTTTGAAATCTTCTGCCCAACTCTTTTATCTTGTCATTGGTTCCATTTGCTTTAGCTACTTTCCATTCAAGAGCAAGTTTTGGAATCTATTGTGACATCCATTTTGGTCTTTTCTTCCTTTTCTGTCTTTTTAAAGAACTTTGCTTTCTTCGTGTATGATGTTCTTGATCTCATCCCACAATTTGTCTGGAGTTTGGTCATTGGTGTTCAATACTTCAAATCTGTTTTCAGATTATCTTTAAAATCGAGGTCATAGTTTGGCTCTTGTGGACTTGTTTGAATTGTTTTCAGCTTCATCTTGAATTTGCATATGAGCAGTTGATTAACTGTTCCACAGTCAGCTCTTAGCCTTGTTTGGGCTGAAGATTGAGTTTCTCCATCTTCTCTTTCCACAAATGTAGTTGTTCTGATTCCTGTGTATTTGATCTGGTGAGGTTTATGTCTATAGCTTCCATTTATGTTGATAAAAAAGGAATTTGCAATGAATAAGCCATTAGTCTTGCAAAATTCTATCATGCCATTTCCAGCAGCATTTCTATCACCAAGGTCATATTTTCCAACTACTGATTATTCTTCTTTGTTTCCAACTTTCACATTCCAATCACCAGTAATAACCAGTAGATTTTGATTACATGTATGGTCACTTTGAAACTGCAGAAGTTGATAAAAGTCTTCAATGTCCTTGTCTTTAGCTTTGGTGGTTGGAATTTGAATAGTAGTAGTATTAACTAGCATTTCTTGCAGGCTTATGGCTATCATCCTATTACTAACAGCATTGCACTTTAGGACAGACCTTGAAGATTTCATGTTACTTGGTTCCACAATCAATACAAATGCAAGCAGTAGTCAACAAATCAGATGACCTACTGCACTGTGCAAATCTGCTGCAAAAGACCTCTAAAAAGAGCTGAAGAGCAAAGATGTGGCTTTTAAGACTAAGGTGTGCCTAACCCAAGCCATAATGTTCTCAATAACCTCATAGGCATGTGAAAGCTAGACAATGAATAAGACAGATGGAAAAAGAATTGATGCTTTTGAGTTGTGGTGTTGGCAAATGATAGCGAAAGTTCCATGGACTGACAGAAGAACTAACAAATCTGTCCTGGAAAAAATGCAACCAGAATGCTCCTTGGAAACAAGAATGGCTAGACTTCGTTTTACCTACTTTGGTCATATTGTCAGAAGGGGCCATTCCCTGGAGAAGGATATCATGCTTGGTAAAGAAGAGGGTCAGCAAAGAAGCAGAAGGCTGTCAGTGAGATGAACTGACACAGTGGCTGCACTGATGGGCTCAAGTATGACAGGAATTGTGAGGTTGGCATAGAACCAGGCAGTGTTTCCCTCTGTTGTACACAGGGTTGCTATGAGTAGGAGCTGACCTAGCGGCACCTAACAACATATGCTAGATGAGAAAAAAAGATTTATTCATGGGAACTGTTCTGGAGGTTTTTTCCTTAATGGCATGGTTGCAGGAAATAGAGAAGGCTGAGAAAAAAAAAAAAAAAAAATCTGCCAATTTTAGAATAACAAATCAATTACGATGTCAGAAAGAAGCAGAATAATAGTAAAAAAAAAAAAAAAAAAGTTCTTCCCAAAGTTAGATTACATTTCCCTTTTTTTTCCTATGATTCAAACTGTTTCTTGAGCTTTTCGTTTTATTCTAATTGTCATCTTAAAAAACAACTCTAATGAAATTGCTGAAAACGTTGGAAAAATAGAGAGAGAGAAGCAAGGTGCTAAAATCATCCATTATTACGAGACGGTGAACTGTAAACATCAAACAGGGCACCCATCACTGCAGAGACAAATTGAAAGCTGAAAGAGCTTTGCTTTATTGTCTCTCTGATTTAAAATTGATTGAAATGCATATACAAATGGAAAAGCTGTCAAAAGCTGCCTGTGGTAAGTTGATAGCTTATCTTTTCCTTCTGACCCAAAGCTTTAATGCAATTCCTTTCAGGTGGAGAAGGAAGAAGGTGCGTTTTGAACCTGTCATGTAGAAGTATGAACTGAGATCTGGACACTGGAGACACCCACTTCCTGGTGTCTTTTTTTGATCACACGGATCGTGAACACAGTATATTTGTCCAACTTGTTGAAATCAGTTCATATGCCACATTGTTTGTATTGTATTGTTTTTCTTTCCTATACATTTTGACTCACAAAAGAAAATGTCCTCACATCTGAGGGGCATCCATATGTCAAGCGAAGATAGAATGAAATAAAATAATGACAAATCTAGGAGAACATCTTTCACCATTTGTTTCTTTACTTTATCCTGTGCCATTTCCCTAGTCAAGGCACTGCCATCTCATCTCTGGCCTCATTTTTCTCCTCAGGTGAACTTGCTAACAAAAATGTATTACTTTCTCCACAACTAGACTAATACTGTGAAAGCATTAATTTATGTTTATCTATTCTGTTCTTTTAAGTGCTTTCAACTGCCATGACCATAACAGAAAATTAAAATTTAAACTACTTCAGTCAGTCATTCAGTTTTCAGCATTCTAGTTTCACTTTTTTCCATTTAATATTACCATTTATCAACCTCCTATCCCCAAGGAGACCTGATATCACTGTGATTAACTGGTAGTTTGAATTCACCAGTCCCCCTGTCAGAAAAAAACTGTGGAAGTCTGCTTCCGTAAAGATTACAGCCTTGGAAACCCTAAAGAGGCTGTATTACTCTGTCCTATAAAGTTGCTAGGAGCTCTGGTGCCCTAATGTGATTAAAATATTCAGCTGCTAATCAGAGGTTAGAGGTTTGAACCCACCTGCCAATCTGCAGAAGAAAGATGAGGCAATCTACTTCTTTCTGTAAAGATTGTTGTTATTATTTACCAGCGAGTGGGACCCCTCCTTGGGTTTCTGAGGCAGTATCACTACGGAAGTAGATTGCCCCATCTTTCTTCCTAGGACTGGCTGGTGGGTTTGACTGGTCAGCAGTCAAGTGCCTTAGGCACTATGCTACCAGAGCTCCAGCCTTGGAAATGCTACAGGGCAGTTCTATTCTGTCCTATAGGGTTGCTATAAGTCAGAATCAACTTGATGGTAGTTGGTTGGGTTTGATTTATAGAGTTGCTATGAGTTGGAATTGACTCTACTGAAATGGAATCTTCCCAGAAAGATTCAATTAAAAACAGCCTGGCCTCCTTCTCCACCAAGACCTGCCCCCAGATACCTCCAATCCAATGTGATATACACAGTTCTAGCTCTAAACACGTGTGTGGATTTTTTTCTTTACCTGAAAAACCTATCCTGGTTTTCTCTGTATTTAAAAATCAAGTTTCTTCTTTAGATTTTCATTCAAATCTCCCTATCCTAGTGCTTAAGAAATGCCAGGAAATATTCATTTGCTTCTAATGGGACAAATTCTCATCATGGATATGCAGTGTGCTTTAGAATAACAAGTACAGATTATAAAGATGCAGGTTGTTTGTGTCAACAATTAATTTTAAAAGGTCTACACTTTATAATGCTTCTTTCTTTTTTTAAATGTATTTACACATATCTGCACTCATACAAAACATAAAGCGTAGTGTCTAAGTCACTTGACTGCTAACCAGAAGGCTAGCAGTTCAAACTCACCAGCCACTCCTCCAAAGGAAGGTTGGGCAATCTACTTCCATAGAGATACCACCTCAGAAACCCAAGGAGGGGTGCCTATGAGTCGGGTCTGAGTCCACGGCACATAACAACAACAACATACAAAATATATGATAATTTCTGATGACATAAAATAATTATCCTTAAAATTTTAAATTAGAAATTGTTGATGTGTAATTGAAAACAGAAAACAAGCAAACAAAACACTATGCATAGGATGAGATTTGATCAGACTCAAAAGAAAGTGTCAATATTAGTACCAACTAAGGCCTTAAAATGTCAATCATATTGGTAATAACAAATGAAATAAAACAATGCACTAAACTAACACATAGATTACTTGAAACATTGAATCTCTGACAGTTTTTTTTTTCACTTGGCTTTGCCTTTATTCATGATAAAAAGTACTCTGTTTTTCATTGTTTCTCACAATAAAAAATTTGCTAAAGATTTCTATAAGTCCTAGAAAGTTAATATGTGATTTTGAAACAGAATCACATGTATTTTAAAAGAAGATCCTCAGCTTTTATCAGCATAATGTCAATGTTATCAGATATTGTAGGCAAACGAATTTAAATCTGACTATAAAACTTCACTTAGAATATTGCCAAAAGTATGCTGCCATCTCACACTTTGGAAGAAGCACATACTCTCATAGAATAAACCCAATGCTATTGACATCTAAACAAAGATGTTATAAGAGCAAAAATCTGTGAAAAAACAATTAGCACCATTTCCTAAATATATAGGAAAGAACCAAGGAAATGAAGCCAGTGCATTTGACACATTACTTTGAAAACTGAGAATATTCGATAGCTTCACACTTCAGGTGAAAGAGGTTTCAGATGTTGCTGTTCTCTTCATTTTGCAGATGATTGTGAAAAAAAAAAAAAACTGATTTAAAAAAGGAATCAAAACCACTTTTATGGTTTTGCAAAAAATCCTTTGTGATTTTTAGAACTCCTATCAAGTAACCACATAAGGTGTTAAAAATGTGATGCTATCTGTATTGATAATTTGAAAAGAATGGCGGGGGGGGGAGCATGAGACTTTAATTTCATTCTGTTTTATAGAAAAACATCACTGATCAAGGAAACTCACTCAAATATTATTGTCAGATAATATTATCACTATTATAATTTTATTTATGATTAAGGCAGAGGATATTAGCTGATTTTGATCAGAGTTATTTGTAATGCTAACTGATATTATATTTTTTAATACCACAATCTGTTGTATATCTCTATGAATGTTTAAGGTATGAAAATTTCAAATAGTATATTAAATGTTGCTACTTAAAAGTATTATTGAAATAACTCACATATTTTGCTGTCAATAGTAATACCTAAATAAGGCTTATTCACATTAATAAAATTACCTACTTATAAGAGTAACTGAACTGTCAGTATTAAAATTGAAATTTAAAGTTTGATTTTGATATGCAAGGAAGAATAAATTTGAACATTTGAAATGTTGAATACTTATTTAATAGATGAAACTGAGGTATCTAAGTTCATGGTATTTTTGAAAGACTTTTAATTTATATCTTTAAAGAAAAAAAAACATACATTTTCTCAAACAATGAGTATTTCAGCTGACAAAGGAACACACTCAATATTAACCAATTAAGGGAAGAAAGTGTAGGTTAAATATTAGGAAAAAAGAAACCTACTGCATTTTCAAGTTTCCAGAAGAATTTTATTGTAGTGTGTAGAAAGGTAGAACAAAGACCTGTTTAAAAACCATTGTCTGTGCAAATCAGGGATTCTCAACATTGTGCCATTAATAATAATAATAATAATACTTTCACAATGGCAATTGTGCCATTAAAAACCAAAATTGAAATATAAATTTGAAACTTAAACTGAATGAGACATGAAATAATTTATACCAAAAAACTTTTTTTTCTACATAAGATTTCATTTGATAAAAATGAACTTATTTCTAAAAGTGGAAAACTACTAAATTTTCAAGGATAGAGAACAGACTGAGACATCACAGAAGTGAGATTTGTGTGTGTGTGTTTGTGGGTGTGTGGATGTTTTTGCTTTATAAAATCAGGTATAGAAGGAGATTACAAATATTCTAAGTAGACTGATTATATTACTAACCATACCCTCTTGCTATGAGGGATATTATTGCTGGTGTCAGATGGATCTAACTCAAAGCAAAGAATAATGGAAAGAGGTTTCTTTGTGTTTTATTGACTATGCAAAAGCATTTGATTGTGTGGATCATAACAAATGATGGGTAATGTTGAGAAGAATGGGAATTCCAGAACCTTTGATTGTACTCATGAAGAACCTATACATAGACTAGGAGGCTATCATTCAAACAGAACAAGGTGACACTGCATGGTTTAAAATCAAGAAGGGAGTGCATCAGGGTTGTATTATTTCACCATACAGTCTGTGTGCTGAGCAAATAATCCAAGAAACTGGACTGTGTGAAGAAGAACGTGGCATCAGGATTGTAGGAAGGATCAATAACAACCTGAGATATGAAGACAACACAACTTTGCTTGCTGAAAGCAAGGATGACTTGAAACACTTACTGATGAAGTTTAAAGTCTACAGTCTGCAGTATGTATTGCACCTCAATATGAAGAAAGCAAAAATCCTCACAATTGGACCTATAAGCTACATCATAATAAATGAAGAAAAGATTGAAGTTGTCAAAGACTTCATATCACTTGGTTCTATGATCAACAATATTGGAAACAGCAGTCCAGACATCAAAAGATGTATAGCACTAGGCAAATCAGCTGCAAAAGACCTCTTTCAAGTGCTGAAGAGCAAAGATATCTCCTTGAAGACTAAGGTGAGCCTAACCCAAGCCATGGTATTTACAATCACCTCAGGAGCTCTGGTAGCATAGTGGCTAAAGCACTTGACTGCTAACCAGAAGGCTGGTGGTTCAAACCCACCAGCCACTCCTCGGTAGGAAGCTTGGGCAATCCTACTTCCATAGTGATACTGCCTCGGAAACCCAAGGAGGGGTTGCTATGAGTCGGGGCTGACTCGACAGCACATAACAACAACAACAACAACTTATACATGTGAGAGCTGGACAATGAATAAAGAAGACCAAGATTTGATGCTTTTGAATTGTGGTTCTGGTGAAGAATGCTGAAAATACCATGGTCTGCTGAAAGGACTAGCAAACCTGTCTTGGAAGGAGTGCCACCAGAGTGCTCTTGGAAGAGAAAATGGCCAGATTTCTTCCCACTTACTTTGGTCATGTTGTAAGAAGGAATCATTTCCTGGAGAAGGATATTTTGTTTCATAAGGTGGAGAGTCGATGAGAAAGGGGAAGGCCCTCAACGAGATGGATTGACACAATGGCTGCAATGATCGGCTCAAGTACAGCAAGGATTGTGGAGCTGGTGCAGGACCAGGCAGTGTTTTATTCTGCTGTGCAGGGAGTGGCTATGAGTCTGAGATGACTCAATGGCACCTAACAACAACAACAACAAACCATCCTCATACTATTTGTACCTAGCAGTTTACATAAATAAATGAATGGATTAACAGTGTATTCACCAGCTGAATATGTGTTCCAAATAAGTGTGGTACTGGATGCTTTATATAATCTATCTCATTTAACTTCACGGGTGATTGCATGTTTCTCTGTCTATCCAATATCTTGTGGTACAATAGTTCTAGACTATTATTAAGAAAAATGCTGTAAATGCTCTGAATTGGGCATTTAGTATATTTGCTTTTACTTCAACTGTAAATCTAAATCTCAATATGAGCATAAGTGACTCAGTGAACTTTTGTTTTGAGAAATAAACTTTCTATGGTAGTGTGAAAGCTTGTGAAAAAGCTTTTTGTTCAGTTATGTTCACAAATTTGTATAAGGTATTTTCTAATCGTGTTTCTTGCCTTTTATTTGTATGGGGAAAAAACATCTTATTTTAATTGTCTCTGTTCCCAAAGTGTCAACGATACTTTCCATTCTTGGTAGATTTTCTGTATATTGATATGGTAACACAGATGTACTGATACACAGACAATTCTCTAAACTTCACCTTGCAGGTAGGAAAGGTTTATGCTAGTAATTCTCGGCTGTGACCAGAATGACTGATGTGGATTACTTTCTGGCTGGCTGATGTATTTAAAAGTAGGATGAGATCTTTCAGTGTTCCAGTCCCTTGCTACTCTGACTAGAACCATTTCAAATGGTGCAGCTGCAGCGTAGCTTCCATCAGCTTGGAGCAATGATCCTCTTCATGGATAGTTGTCTAGGCCTCACCCATAGCAGATTTTGTGTGAACAAGATATGAACCTTTGATATGTGTAGCATGATTCAAGGCCAGGTCATCCTGACGGCAAACCCTACATTTTCCTATACTTTTCTCCTTTACAAAACCCCAGGCCCAGCCCTTAACTTGCATTGAGATTGTGCAGGTGGATCCCATGAAATCTCCTTATTGGTATGTTTATACAAGACCATACTAACGTTTGGTCTCATAAGCTTTCAAGCATCATTTTATACAAAGAGAGAAGTAGTATGAGATTCCTAAGATGAAAGCTTTGTCATTTACCTAAGTTAGCTTGTAGGAAACTATTTAAGGAAGACATATACATTTTTGAACGTTTACTCAACTCTTGATGTTTACCTAAATAAAAATATTGTGAATTCAAGATCATCTCAGTCCAGTGGTCTGTCAGTCAGGGAAGGGTTAATGTGAATGATTTGTTGTCATTTTGAATATTCCCACATGTAGCTGAGAACAAGAGTGATTTTGAAAAATTTCTGGTTCTAAACAATAAAATTGTAATAAATACTTCAGTTTTTAAATACAGCGTGAATCCCTCCAAGGCAAAGAATAAATATACTCAGCACATTAATGCTTTTCAGATTTCATTTTGGGAGATGCTTAGCAATTTCAGATGAACTCATAAGTGCTTTTGAGAACTTTGGGGAAGCATTGCGTTTTTAAGCATATTACATTTTAAGATCAAGGGTCTATAAACTTGAATCAAATTTCCTTTATTGGTTTTCTGTTCAAAATTGTGTAAGGTACACTTTATCCTGGAATTCAAATTCCTAATTTATAAAATGAAGTGAAGTATATAATACAATATAGTGAATTTGGTAAGTAATACAGAGAAAAGCTAGAGCTCTGTTAGCATAGTGCCTAAGGCATTTGACTGCTAACCAGGAGACTGGTGGTTCAAACTCACCATTCACTCCTTGGAAGGAGGGTTGGACAATCTACCTCAGTAGTAATACCACCTTGGAAACCCAAGGAGAGGTTGCTATGAGTTGGGTCTGACTGGACAGCACGTAACAGCAACAATATAGAGAAAAGTGGAAGTCCTACTGAATATTTTACCTGAACTTTATAGACAGGAGAACTAAAGATCTGTTCTTAGTGCTGTGTGTAGTACAGGTATCACTGTGTTAATATTTGCACTTCTTGAGCAAAATAAAATATTTAAGCCTATAATAATTAAATGTTTACCTAACTTTTCTGATTGTGTACTAGGGTTTTGCCCCTACAATATATGTGGTTGCTGCTTAGATAATAATCTTGAAAAAGGAGGAAGTGAGGAAAAAAAATCCTGCTTATTACAGAGGAGTAACACAAGAGACATACTTTAAGAGAACTGAGCACTGATCAACCAGTGGGGCTACCTCTTTAGCATATTTGCTAAAAGCATATTTGGCCTGCATGAATGATGATATGAGACCCAATCCTCTTTGGGTTCCTTTGCAGTACCTAGAAAAAGTTCTTAACAGTATACCAAGATAGTCAAGATATGGTCCAAAAAAAAAACAAAACCAAACGCACTGCCATCAAGTTGGATCCAACTCATAGCGACTCCTCCTTGGGTTTCTGAGTTGGTATCACTACGGAAATAGATTGCCAAACCTTTCTTACAAGGAGTGGCTGGTTGGTTTGAACCACCAACCTTCTGGTTAGCAGTCAAATGCCTTAGGCCCTACACCACCAGAGCTCCCACAGATAAGGTCCATGTAGAGCCATTTCTAATCCATCATCCATCTTGCTCATCTTCAAGTGTAGAAAATCTGAATGATGAGTTAATCACTTTCAGAAATTAAGAATGGAAAAGGAAGAGGAAAAATCCTTTCCCCAAAAATAAGTGCACTACATGAGCTCAATCACACAGTTTACATTGGT
This sequence comes from Orycteropus afer afer, assembly GCF_000298275.1. Classification (NCBI taxonomy): domain Eukaryota; kingdom Metazoa; phylum Chordata; class Mammalia; order Tubulidentata; family Orycteropodidae; genus Orycteropus; species Orycteropus afer. The sequence continues at coordinate 1,218,682 of NW_006921838.1, forward strand.
GTGTGATGTTCCATTCTATTTTTCAGATGAAGGCAATACAAAATATGCAGGTAGACTAGAGCTAAGAATTGAGTCTCTTGGGTTAGCTTAGAAGGACTTCCATACTCTGTACAGGAAAAGCTGGCAGGTCAAAGTCAACTTTGAACTAATAATCACAAAGCCAGATATTAGGAAGTAGAGAACAAGGATACAAGCAAAGGTAGGTGAAGAGAGAAATAAGAAAAATCTCATATTTATTCATAGTTCAGTCCAGATCCCACTTCTCCCATGAATTTTCCAACATACCTTCTTTACACTATTCTTCATGTGTATTTTGTTTCCTGATTGTAATTGAAAGACACAGCCTGAATTAGACAATAGAATTAAAGGAAATATATACAAATGAGTTCATATGACATGTAATGGTGTATTTCAATGACTCATTTCTACTATCAGGTGCTTGATATATGGATAAATCATCCTGGATTAAAGATAAAAGGCTCATATGGTCATAACCTTTGAATGGTACTTTGCTACTAAAGAGAAAAGCAATCTGGATCTGTGACGATGCTTTTGGCTGTATAATGAGCAAGTGAACCAATGAACCATTAAACCAGATAATGAATCAGTGTTGGGCCTGATTACATTTTAAATGCATATTAACCATTTAACCTCAATTGGAAGTAGTATTGGGAAAGAGTTTAAAATGATTTACAGTTTGATATAAATAAGCAGAAATCTTTAAAATCTAAATGAAAGGAGACTGAATGTGCAGTGTACCAAGCCACCTGACAAACAGTGGACATCTAACACATGTCATTTCCCTCTTAATTAATATGTTGTCTTATCTGAACCACTTCCAAATAATAATGATTGTGGATACCAGATTCTTGATCAAATTTAGCTTACACATGATCTGAATTTACGGACCTAAAAACCATAAGAATATTCAATTACCTAAACTTTTACCATGTGCTATAAATTAATTGGGTCCCCCCAAAAGACATGGGAGCTCTGGTAGCATTTGCCTGCTAACCAGACGGCTGGCGGTTCAAACCCACCAGCCACTCCTCGGAAGGAAGGTTGGGCAATCCTACTTCCGTAGTGATACTGCCTCGGAAACCCAAGGAGGGGTTGCTATGAGTCAGGTCTGACTAGATGGCACATAACAACAACAACAACAACAAAAGACATGTTGAAGTCCTAACCCTGGCACCTTGCATATTACCTTGTCTGGAAATAGGGTTTTGAAGATGTTATCAGTTAACATGAACTCATACTGGTGTTTGATCAGTCCTAGACCAATATGAGTGGTATTCTCATAAAAGAGAAGAGACACACAGAAGAAAGACTACTATATTATAACAGAGACAGGGATTGAAGTTATACTGCATCTGCAAACAAAAGAATGTCTGATGCTACCAGAACTTGGGAGAAATGAGAAAGGAGCTTTCTCTAAAATCTTTAGAGAGCATGGACCTGTTGACACCCTCAATTTTGACTTCTAGCCTCCAGAAATGTGTGATAATGTATTTCTATTGTTTCCATCCACCCAGTTTGTGGCACTTTGCTATGGCAACTCTAAGAAACCAATATAACATGATATACTATGTTGTGACATCACTCATGGCAACCTACACCTACATTAAGGAGCTCTGGTAATGCAGAGGCTAAGGCATTTGCTGATAACCAAAAGGTCAATGATTCAAACCCACTAGCCATTCCATGGAAGAAAGATAAAACAACCTGCTTCCATGAAGATGTACAACCTTGGAAAACCCATGTGGGTCACTATATGTTAGATACAACTTGATGGTAATGAGTTTGGTTTTTGATTTGTGCCTATCCTATAAAATAGCTGAAATCTTAGTATACTATACATCTATACTAGAAAGTAGCTGAAATATTATGTAAACTACATTTTTATACAACCAAAGTGACAAATTCAGTTTACTTCAATTAAAATAACACTCATTTTATCCTTGAACTCTGGCTTCACAAATATCACCCACCCAAACAGCCTGTTTATATAAAACAAAGCTGAGTCCATTGCTTACTGTTGCAAGAGAAACCACTATTTACAGAGCTTTAGCAGTGTCTCAGAGGAGGGAAGGAAATGCCATAGTTTTAGTGAAGTTAAAAGGTCAGTTTAAAGAGCTTATTTATATATATATATATGTTAAGAACTAGAAAAGGAACATGATCCTTTTCCTTAATGAGAAAAAAAAAAGTGTTAACATTTTCAGGTAAATAATTTTTAAATTTTGGGAGTGCAAAGTGTCTGTTGATGTTTCTTTTCTATTGAAGAGTTCAAGTCTTTCAGAAGTTCTTGTGATGAACAATCAAGCCATTTATCTGGCATGAGACTTCCAGAACGATGAAGTCATGCTAATAACAGTGCAATAACAAAGTAAAGTTGAAATTGATAGTAAGGATAGTTTTAGTTCTCAGTGTCTTGGCTGAGTGTTGTGGGTTGATGTTTTCATTCCTCAATATCATTCCTACTTGTTCTGAGCAAGAAATAACATAATGAATAGAATAGTGTTTGTCCTCCAGTGTCTCACAGATTTGTGAAGAAACAAAATGCACTAAGGACTATAGTGTTATGACATTGTAGCTATAGAACACGTTGCCAAGGGAATTCAGAAAAAGACATTCAACTCTACTATGAAATAGCAGTACAAGTTTATCTGAAGAGTTAGTTTCTTAGCTAAGATTTGAAGGACAACTAGGAGTAAATAAGCTAATGCAGAAGAGCTGCGATATAATTGTGCTGGGAGGATGAATAGTGGGTGCAAACTTAGACATGAAAGAACCAAGGGTTGCTCAGAGAATCAGTTGGGCATAGTTGATATTTTGGATTAAAAAAAAAAAAATGTCTGGATCATGAGAAACCACTATACCAGTGTGGTGGCTTTATCCTACAGGTAAAATAGAATAATTGTATTTATAAATGAATAATTCAAGTAATTGGTGAAAAATTGGTATCTAGATTCTATTCCTTAGTTCTGGAAGCAGAACACTGAATTAAGAAGCTGTAGCTTCTCTCTAAGGCATATGCACCTTAACAAGAATGGGGCATTTCTTTTGCTTTCCATATGACTGTTATAAAACTGATTGAGAATTTGCCTACAGTAAAGCCAGAAATATCACAACAACACTTCAGTAAGAAGACTATGACAAGTCTCCCACAGAGTTTATGGGAAGAAAAGAGAACTTTAGGGTATCACCCAAACTAAGTCAATTGCAAGGGTCTTTAAGAGACATTTTACTTAGACTCCTTCAAGATTGAGCTCAATGGAAGATTAATAACAATAGGCAAGGAAAGAGAATTTAAAAGAAAATAGAATTCTACATATTAAAACAATGGAGAGTGAATAGCCATGAGAAGATTGCACAGTTTCAATACATATTTATTAATCAGATATTAATTGACTCATTGTGTATTAAATACCTCCTATGTTCCAAGCACTCTTGTAGATGTTGGGGAAATAACTATGAGTAAGTCTTAGTTGTTGCCTTAGAATATTTTGAAGGCTTTAAACAGGGGTGAAGATTTAACAACAAATTATAAAATGCCTTCAGCATGATAGACATATGTCCACTGCAGTGTATGTTATACTCATTAAACATGTAGGGATAGAAAATGTGACTGTAAAGGGAAAGGAGAGAATTAACACATTAACTGGAAGAGAGGTCAGGGTAACTAAGGTGTTTATTATTATTATTTAAAAAAAAAAAAAAGATGTAAGATATCTGAAACTATTTAAATGTCATGGCACTGGAGAAAATGGGGTCTAGAGAAGAGGAAGAAGGTGACAGGTGAATCAACCTAGGGTTGAAGTTTTGGGGTGTGTGTCAGAAAGAAAACAGGAAAAAGAGGTAAGAATATTGGCAACAAATTATTTGAAGAAATGTATAGTGAATTCTCAAGTGGAGAAAGAATGAATTAAACTTCAAATAAGATTAATATATAAAAGGAAGTAGAAGAATAAAGAGATTATATGTTATGATGATAATAGAGTAACTAATGACAAGTGTGCTTTGGACATTTTAAATTGGCACTATGCTGTCCACATTGACTTTAAGTAGATCTAAGGTGATGACTGGAAAGATATGAGGCTACATGAGATGCAAAAATGATTTATTCATTTATTTTAATGCATTTATTCATTTTTTAAATACCAGATCAAAGTAAATTCTATGTCCTGGTGTTAGAAGTGTGTGACTAATCTAGAATTAAAGTAACTATTATTATGGAGAGAGTGACCATATATTCTGTTTTTGTTGCTATTTTTTTACCCCAAGAAAATTATGGTGTGCTGTTGTCTTGTTTCGATTATTAATAGGATACTTTTTCACTATCCCATATGAGAACTATCTCATTTAGAAAAAAATTAATTATAAGTTGTTTTACTCAGTGGAAATGAAGTCATCAGGACATGAGATACTGGTGTTTGGAATGAGTTATCTACATTAACATTGATATCACCAAACATAATTGTAAGAAGAGAGTTTTGAGGCAGATTACAAAATTTCCCATCCTTAAGGAAGGGTGATCAAATTAACAGTAGATGACAAGTATGAGCAGTAGAAAAAAAAACAAGCCCAGTAGTATCATCAAGTAGATTCTGACTCATAATGACCCTATATAGGATAGACTAGAACTGCTGCCTCATAGGACTTTCAAGGCTGTAAATCTTTCCAGAGGCAGACTGCTAATCTTTCTCCTGTAGAGCAGTTGGTGGGTTCAAACTCTTGAGCTATGGGTTAGCAGGCAAATTCTTTAACCACTGTGCCACCAGAGCTCTTAAAAGCTATAAAGACTAAGTATATGACGTGATACTTGTATATGTGGATTCTCTCTTTTTTAACATAAAGGAATTAATAAACCCGGAGGTGGTATATCTAGCAGTATACCTAGCTATTCACTGATTTTTCTTCATGCCCGGAAATTGTAGAAGAATGAATAGGATATACTCAAAAGAAGAAACATAAAAAAAAAAAAAAAAAAAAACCTCTCACAGATAAGTCTATTCGAGCTAATGACAAACTCTTGTGTGTCAGAGGAGAACTGTACTCCTTAGAGTTTTCAATCACTGATTTTTTCAAAAGTAGATTGGCAGGCCTTTCTTCTGAGGTTTCTTTGGGTGGGCTCCAACCTTTTGATTAGCAGCCAAGTACATTAGTCTTTTGCACCATTTAAGTGCAAGGTAAATGGCTTACCTCATAGACCTATGTTTTAGCTAGTCCAAGTAGTTTAGAGGAACACAGAAAGGGATTTTCACAAATTCTAGGAGAGAAGCAGGAGAAAGGGCCAAGGGAAGATTGTCTATAGCTTAGGTGAACACAGCTTTTCAAAAGAATTGACCCCAGCAGTCTCTCATAGATGGGAAGTATTAAGGGATCCTGCTCAGACCTCTCAAAAGAGGTCCATTGCAGCTTAAATTGACTTTACTTCTTAGGGTGACTGCTTTTGGTAAGCCAGTTGGCAATGGGACAAATCAATTCCAAGGACTCTCACTTCCAACTAGAAATAGGTAGAACTTTCAGAGGACGAGGCAATGTTGTTGTTAGGTGCTGTCAAGTCAGCTCTGACTCATAGTAGTGATGCTGGGTGCAACAGAATGAAACACAGCCCAGTACTGTGCCATCCTCCCAACACTTGGTATGTTTGAACCCATCATTGCAACCACTGTGTTCACCCATCTCGTTGAGGGTCTTCTCCTTTTCACTGACCCTCTACTTTACCAAGCAGAAATATTTCTCCAGGTATTGGTCTCTGGAAATATCCTCCAAGAATATGTTAGACTCCAAGGAGATGTCAGACTCCAAGGATGTAGTACTCCAAAGAGATGTTAGAAACAGACATGGCTTCAGAGGAAGGTGATTTCTTTGGGATGTGTGTTCAATTGTCAGTGGGATATTCAAGTAGAAAATACCTGCAAAATTTGAAAATGCTAGATTCTACATTCTGTAAAAAGTCTCCCTAGTTTGTGGGAAACATACGAAGACCAGTTTTCCTGAAGAGATAAAATTGTGACAATGAAAAGGAGCAAAGGAGGGTGGGAGATACTGGAAAGAAACAGAAGGGAAGAAGGGTAAAGGGTCTGACTGCCTACAGTTAAGTGTCAATGAAGAAAACAAAGGAGAAGTTAAAGATGTAAAGAAAAAACAAGCTAACAAAAGAACAAAATAGTGCCCTTGAAAGCAAGGATATAATTTCAAACAACAGAATATTAGTACTGTGAAATCCAAGGGCAATCACATTGAATGAGAAAAATGCCTTGAGAGGATCCTTTATGAAAATCTTATACAAAATAAGAGCAGGTGTAAGTTTCTCCAGTAGGCTTTATATACCATTGGGCTTCCTATAATGAGATGGTATTGCTGATAATGATTAAAACTCCACAGGCAGGTAACACTGAAAAGATTAATAGGCTGTCCCACACTGAGTGAGTATAAAGACAGCCCTGTTGTTTGTGGATTCTGTAACTGCACAAGCAGTATTAACTTTCAGCTTCACAGTCTGTGTCATTCTTCCTTTCAATCTCTGCAAATATTTATTGAACTTGTATGCATAAGACATAGACTGATCACTTACTTTCAGAAAACTCTATTATATTCCTGAAGATTAAATAATGCACGTGTTTTTTGGAGGGGAATAGAGGTGTGATATTTTTGCTTGTTTTCTTCCTATCACTTTTGATAGCAATTATTATGTATTTTAATTGTTTTTAATTCCCACTCAAATTATTTCATGCAACTTTCTTATCTATTTTTTCAGTGTGCATCATTATGCTACAAATATATCCTCATTTTGCTTGTACTGGACCATGTATGTTTGCATATCTGATGGGGCACAATCATCAAAATCAGCAACAAATAACAGCTTATAGATAATTATCTCAAGGACCCCTGATTATTATTGCAGCTACTGATTTTTAAAAAAATGTACTGCAAAGTGGAAACAGAAAATGCTTCTGAATCTTTTGGTCTTTAAAATATTGGAATAGAGCACAAATCATGTGTCAAAGAATACAGAATCTCTATCAAGATGCTTCACTTAGAACAACAGCATTACCCAACATGCAGAAGACTAAGAAGTGGGATGGAAAATTATTATGGGTTCTCTGGTCAACAAAGGTCATAACATGTTGGCTTAGAACGAGTTAAACAGATCTCTAACCAACAAGACTTCTTAAGGTTTTTGATTTGATATTTTGAAATATCTCCAAACAGTAGTCAGAATTGCCCAAAGTTATTTGACCTGAAAACTCAACTGAGGTATTTTGTTGGTATTTATAGTTCATGGAATATATTCCCTGAATTTCTGACTTTGACAAAAATGATGTATTATCTCAAAAACCAGTTCTTATAGGCTTTTAAATAACTTGTTTCCCCAGTAAAAACCCACTGCCATCAAGTTGATTGTTGTTAGGTGCCATCAAGAAGTCTCTGACTCATAGTGATCCCATGTACAGCAGAACAAAACATTGCCCAGTCCTGTTCCAGCTCCACAATCTTTGCTATACCTGAGCCCATTGTTGCCACCACTGTGCCAATCCATCTTGTTGAGGGCCTTCACCTTTTACATTGACCCTCCACTTTACTGAGCATGATATTCTTCCCCAGGGAATGGTCCTTCCTTACAATATGACCAAAGTAGGTGAGATGAAGTCTGACCATTCTTGCTTCCATGACACATTCTAGGTGCACTTCTTCCAGGACAGATTTATTAGTTCTTTTAGCAGTCCATGGTGCTTTCAGCATTCTTTGCCAACACCACAACTCAAAAGCATCAACTCTTCTTCAGTCTTCCTTATTAATTGTCCAGCTTTCACATGCATATAAGGTAATTGAAAATACCATGACTTGTGTCAGATACACCTTAGTCTTCAGGAGATATCTTTGCTCTTCAACGCTTGCAAGATGTCTCTTGCAGAAGATTTGCCAAGTGTAATAAGTCATCTGATATCTTGACTGCCACTTCCATTGGTGTTGGTTGTAGAAACAAATTTTATGAAGTCTTTGACAACTTCAATCTTCTCTCCATTTATTGTGATGCTTCTTATTGGTCCAGTTGTGAGGATTTTTGTTTTCTTTATATTGAGGTGCAACCATAATGCAAACTGTAGTCATTGATCTTCATCAGTAAGTGGTACAAGTCATCCTCACTTTCAGCAAGCAAAGTTGTGTTGTCAGCATATCACAGGTTGTTAATGAATCTCCCTCCAATCCTGATGCCATGTTTTTCCTCATAGAATTCAGCTTCTTGGATTATATGCTCAGCATACAGATTGAATAAGTATGGTGGAAGGATACATTCCTGACGCACACCCTTCTTGATTTTAAACAATGCAGTGTTCTCTTGTTCTGTTCAAATGACTGTCTCATGGTCTATGAACAGAATCCATATGAGTACAATGAAGTATTCTGGAATTCCCATTCTTTTCATGTTATCCATAATTTGTTAGGATCCACACAATCGAATGCCTTTTGCATAGACAATAAAACACAAGTAAACATATTTCTGGTGTTCTTTGTTTTGAGCCAAGATCCATTGGACACCAGCGATGATATCCCTTGTTCCACATCCTCTTCTAAATCCAGCTTGCATCTCTGGAAGTTCTCTGTCAATATAATGTTGCAACTGTTTTTTAATTATCTTCAGTAAGATTTTACTTGTCTGCAATATTAATGCTATTGTTAGATAATTTCCTACATTCTGTGGGATCACCTGTCTTTGGAATGGGTACTAATATGGATCTTTTCCAGTCAGTTGGCCAGGTAAGCTGTCTTCCAAATCTCCTGGCAGAGCCAAATGAGTGCCTCCAGTGCAGCATTCATTTGTTGAAACATCTCAATGGGTATCCTATCAATTCTTAGAGCCTTGTTTTTCTCCACTTCTTTCAGTGCAGCTTCAACTTCTTCCTTCAACAACATTGGTTCTTGATCATGTGCCACCTCCTGAAATGGATGAACACTGACCACTTCTTTTTGATACAGTGTAATTCTGTGTATTCCTTCTATCTTCTTTTAATGTTTCCTGCATCATTCAATATGTTGCCCATAAAATCTTTCAATACTGCAACTCAAGGCTTAAATTTTTTCTTCAGTTCTTTCAGCTTGAGAAATGCCAAGTGTGTTCACTTTTTGCTTCCCAACTCCATGTCTTTGCACATTTCATTGTAATAATTGATTTTGTCTTCTTGAGCTGCCCTTTGAAATCTTCTGTTCAGCTCTTTTATCTTGTCATTTCTTCTATTTGCTTTAGCCACTCTTTGTTCAAGGGTAAGTTTCAGCTCTTCTGACAGCCATTGTGGTATTTTCTTCCTTTCTTGTCTTTTTAATGAAGTTTGGCTTTTTCATGGATGAAGTTCTTGATGTCATTGCACAATTCCTCAGGTTTTCAGTCATTGGTGTTCAATGCATCAAATCTAATCTTTAACAGTCTCTAAATGCAGAAGGGATGTATTCAAGCTCATAGCTTGGCTCTTGTGGACTTGTTTTAATTGTCTTCAACTTCAAGTTGAACATGCATATGAGCAGTTGATGGTCTGTTCCATAATCAGCTCCTGACCTTATTTTGGCTGAAGATATTGAGCTTTTCTATTTCCTCTTGCCACTGACGTAGTCAGTCTGAATCCTGTGTACTCCATCTGGTGAAGTCTACATATATAGCTGCTATTTTTGTTGTTGAAAAAAAAGGTATTGCAATGAACACCTTTTGGTCTTGAATGAATACTATCACTGGTCTTGCAAAATTCTATCAAGCAGTCTCCAGCATCATTTCTATCACCAATGGCATATTTTCCAACTACTGGTGATTCTTCTTTGTTTTCAACTTACTTTAAATCAAATCGATTAGCAACCCCTATTGGGTTTCCAAGGTGGTAAATCTTTATGGAATTAGATTGACCCATCATCCTTCAGTGGAACCACAGGTGAGTTTGAACTACAACCTTCTGGTTAGCAGTCAAATGCGTTAGGCACTGCACCATCAGAGTTCTTTTCCCTAGTGAAAGGACCTATGATGATACCTCAATTGAAAATGTTTAAGTACTTGATGGGTCCCCTGTTCATATAAAAGACATACATATAGGCAAAGCAAAAATCAATGAAGAGTCTGTGTCCAATGCTAAGTCATATAAGCTATAACTAAATAAAATTATTATTCTCTAAAATTCAGTAAAATTAAAAAAAAATGTAGGTAATAGAGTATGCTGGTTAATACATGGGCTAGGGAAATAATTCACCTTTGAACAAATTCTGACTTTGACATCTACTAACTGTAGATGTGGGTATGTCTAATAAACTTTCTGTTCATTAGTTTTCTCCTCTGGACAATAGAAATAATAATAACATCTAACCTTAAAAAGTCAGTTAATAAATAAGAAATACACAGAATGTCTGCTTCTGAAACTGCACAAGAGATATTACAAATGATATTATTCTTATACACAAAGACATTGTGTTAAGCTCTATAAGTGAAGAATATTAGCACTACAAATTGTGAAATTTAATTCAGAAAGGCTATATGTTGGGTAGACCAGTTTTCAAATTTGATTATTTCTTCTAATATTTTGAAACTGAAAAAAAAGATGTATTATGCAATTAAAAACATACAGCTATATGTACTATGTAAATAAATTAATCCCCAGAAGAAACTTAATGTTATTTCTTAATAGATATGGATAAATTACTTCAGAAAAATTGTTACTTGTTTTGAGCTAAGATTCCAAACTGAAAATATTATTATTTATATGAAATATGGGAATAAATGATTTTTTTTTCTTCAACTTATTTCACAGGTTCAAGCAGAATTTGTATAACTGTGGAAAATAAGGCACAGAGAGGTTAGGAAAATGTGTCCAAGGCTACCTAACCAATAATTGACAGAATTTAAATTTGACCCTGACTCCATATGATTTCAAAGTAACTACATCTTACACTACTTTCTATGATATCTAAGGAAATTTGAAGACATGTCAAAGAGATGTGTCAAGTAGATAACAGAGTTCTTAGATGTATAACCAGAATCACTGTAAGGTGAAGGAAAACATCTTTTTCTGGGTGTCATATCCTGAAAATTTAGGACTTTAGTAACAACCCAGAAACAAATGTAGATGATACTCTTTCACATTCATCAAACTTTCTACACACAGACATAGACCTTTAACTTATTTAAATAACAGAGGAAATTCAAAACAATGCACTGTTTGAAGAATGTAGTGGGCAACTGGCTAAGTCTCCAGGTGCTACCTTGGAAAATTGAGCAGTTAACTTTCCCTGGGAAAATTTCATCCAGCTGACTTTGATGAGGTAATAGAGCAGTCAACTTGAAAAGCTTCTGAAAAACCTGCATGCCTCCTGACTTGTGAATAATTAATCAGTTTGTTTTCTTTGCTGTTTGCTGACCAGTAACTAACGATGGAGAATGAGGAAGGAAAAAGAATCTAGACATACTAGGTTAAAAGATATGCACTAAGCACTTCTCTATCATAAATAAGGTGTTAAACAGGTCTCTGGTTATGCTAATATGAATATAATGATAAAAATTATCACCAAAATATACTTAACTGATGACTTGCAAATGCTTTTATATTTTATTACAAAGTTTAGAATGGCTTGAAAGAACACTTGTAGCCACAAATAAGAGGGAGTGAAAGACTAACTACTCATGTTAAAACATAAAACAAAAATGATTGTGTTTTCATTCAATTCTTCCATAATAGTTTTCACTCCTCCTGCATTAGTGATACTGCCTCAGAAACCCAACGAGGGGTTGCTATGAGTCGGACCCAACTCCACGGCAATGGTTGTGTGTTGTTTTGTTTGCATTAGGTCCAATGCCTTATTTCAATATTAGTTGTTTTTAAGTGTAGGTTTGGTAAATATATTTATTTATTTTGAGACAGAGCTTAGGTTCAGTTTTTGTTTAAAATCACCTATTTTTTACTATATAATTCTTATTAGAAATGAGGTCAATACTCCGTGTGTGAAAGAATCATTTTAATTTCTGTGTGCCTAATAGTTATGCTAAACCTTTGCTTAGAGCTCATCCTTTTACTCCTCTAGGACATACCCAACATTTGTACATTCTAATGATGATGCCTCAATTCATTCTAGAGAATTCAATAGATAAAACTTAACTGAATATGTGTCCTTAAGGAAAGTCAGTATTCAGGAAAAGCTAATTGTAATTAAGGAAATTTAAAGTTTCTGTAAAAAAACTGGATGAGAAATATGATATGCATTACAAAATGTTATGTTCCATATTTGAAACTACTTTTACCTTGCTCTTTCTTCTTTTCTTTTTTTCATTAGTTAAGTAAAACAATCAGGTGATTACTCAACTTCAAAATAATTATGTACATATCATTTTGGCATAAATTTCCACTTCCAGCAATTTATTCAAAAGAAATCACTACACACACATGTCAGAATATTACATCCTAGGTTTATTGATAAATATTTTTTGGTAAGACTTCTATTAGAGCTTCAATTCTGAAGCATTTGGTTTGTGGAAGGCTGGGGTCTACAGTGGAGCCCTAACTCCAGTGTAAGTTTTGACATAAGTACAGAGGCATTGGAGTTTTTCTGATCATTAAACAAGCAATGTGGGTATGTACAAAGGAGCTCTGGTGGTACAGTGCCTAAGGCAGTTGACAACCAGAAGGTCAGCAGTTCAAACCCACCAGCCACTGTGCAG
>NW_006921838.1:1232945-1234248 GCF_000298275.1 Orycteropus afer afer
ACTAGTAAGCCTAAACCTAATTTCTTTATGTGGAGCAAAGAAGTAATAATATTCTCAATATTGAAGTATCACTCTGTTCTGCTTATAGCCACAGCTGGGACTGAGGATTTCAGCAACTCAAATAAATTAATTAATGGAACCACCAATTAATGTGTATCCCATTAATCAGAAAGGCTTAATGATGCTGACATAAGCCCATATCTCATTCCATAACATGCTGTACTACTACCCCTGATCCCTGCAGCTGTTCCTAGTTGTTCCGTACAACACCAGCATGGCCACAAATGCTTGCCAGAATCTGTGTCCCTGAGTTCTCCCCACCTCTGGGAAAGGGACCTGGTGAAGATCTGGACCAACTGAATTGGCCATGGTGCCAGCCTTTCTCTTTTCCATCCAGTCCTTTTGGCCTGTGTACATGCTAGTAGCAGATGGTTTGTTCCTGTTTTGGCTTCCTAGTACCACTCTGACAGGAATATACCACAAATGGGATGGGCTGAAAAACCAGGACTTTATTCTCTTATAATTCAGGAGGGCAGAAGTCTGAGTTCAAAGTGTTAGGCCCTAGGGGCTGGGTGAAAGCCCCTCGGCCATGGGCTTCAGCTCTGCCTCCTGCTCCCAGCCCACTGAAGCTGGAGGCTTTTTTTCACTCAGCTGCTGGCTGCTGAGGCTGATAAGCCCAAGGTTGACAAGTAACAAGGCACAGTCCCAATATTACCAAACCACAGAGCAGGCCATTCATCCAAGTCCATTGAAAGTCCCAAGGTTGGCAGAGCATGGCAGGCTGCTGAACAATGACACAGCTGCATGCAGGGTTCAGGTGTGCCATAAGCTGGAGACCATTCCCAAAGCTGTTTCTTATATACAGGAAGCAGACCACATGACCAAAGGGAGACACTCAGCTTCTCATAGTAGATTACACCATAGAGTTGATTACCAGCCTCATCATGGAGAATACTACATCCAGCTGCTCAGCCACTCAACCAGGCCTAGCTAAGTTGACACACAAACTTAACTACCACAATTCCCTATTCTCGAATGCTTTGCAAATCTCAAAAAAGAAAAAAAAAAAAAGTTTCATTACTGTTGTTCCATTTTTTATGTTGAAGAAAGGTGAGAGCTAGAGCGAGACAGGTGTCTAGGGACACACATGTGTACCTCAGCAAAAATGCTAAAATATCAATCCTCACATCCATTAGGGAGCTCTGGTGGTGTAATACCTAAGGCATTTGACTGCTAACCAGAAGGATGGCTGTTTGAACACAGCAGCCACTCCTTGGAAGTAAGACTGGGCAATCTACTTATA
>NW_006921838.1:1237938-1238717 GCF_000298275.1 Orycteropus afer afer
TGTCATCATTTGTCTGTCAATTTATCCTATTGTGCTACCTTTTGAGTTAGTGTGAGGCTGGAAGCTATTGCCACTGTTATTTCAAATACCAACAGGATCACCCATGGTAGATATGTTTCAGTAGAGTTTCCAGATAAAGACATACTAGGAAGAAGGACATGGCCAGGTCTACTTCTGAAAAAAAAATGGCTACTGAAAAAATAAATAAGCAACATCATGATAAGTGGAGAAAGATTGAATTTGCCAAGGAGTCCATTTTACTTGGATCCATAATCTACATCACAGAAGCAATAATCAAGAAATCAAACAACACATTGCATTGGTCAAATCTGTTGCACAAGACCTCTTTTAATCGTTAAAGAGTAAAGATGTCACTTTGAAGACTAAGATGTGCTGATCCAAGTCATGATATTTTCAATAGCCTCATATGCATGTAAAAGTTGAACATTGAATAATGAAGACCACAGAATAATTAGTCCATTTAAATTGTGGGATTGGTGAAAAATATTGAATGCATCATCGATTGTTAGAAGAATGAACAAATCTGTCTCAATGAGATAGATTGATATAAGCATATCAACGATTGTGAAGATGGTTCAAGACTGCACAGTGTTTCATTTTGTTGTACCTAGCCTCAATATGAGTCAGTACCAACTTACTGCACCTACCAACAACAGAAGCTTGTAAGTGATATCAAAATTGTAAAATTGCTTCCCTGCAGGATGCCACTTCAAAGTTAACTAAACAAAATAAAAAATTGCAATGTCAACTCTCTGCCT
>NW_006921838.1:1239953-1240757 GCF_000298275.1 Orycteropus afer afer
CCAGCCTCCTGGTTAGCAGTCAAATGCCTTAGGCACTATGCCACCAGAGTTCCTAGTTAGTAGTTTGTGACTGAATATTGAATCTGTCACTCCTCTCCACAATATGGATGTAAAAATTCAGACCCATTAATGTTCCCTATATTGAATTATAGCTTTATATACAACGCTTGATATGCTCCCTATTTCTAGATGTTTTTAGAGAGTTACCTAATGGCACTGGTTCTTGGTTACATTCTATATTACAAAAAATGTTTAATTATCTAATCATTATAATAATTATTTTATGACTAATCAAATATATTATGAAATATCTGTACAATGTTTATGACCAAAGTCCTAAATCCCTTGCCATGTAAAGAGATATGTACTTTTCAGAAACTACACCTTTAGGGAAAACTGATTTATCACTTTAAGTTACCATTTTCTTCATTCTGAATTGTGCCTTTAAATGTTGTCTCACTCCACACATACCCCAGCTAAAGGACACAGAAACAGAGTGCCTAAGCTAAGTGAAGAGCCACTTAACTGGATGATGCTCAGTTGTCACTAATAACCATTCCTCTAAGTAGAGTGGAATAGTAGGTAGTGTCTGGGTATGATAGTTGGAGCTGTGTGTCAGCTTGGCTGGACCACAATTCTGAGTGGTTTAAGCAGTTGTGATGTGGTTATTCCCATGATGAGATCAGATGTATATGTTTTGAGCAGCCACTCCACTGAAAGGGAGTTTCCCTAGGGGTGTGGCCTTCTTCCAATATATCTTGGGAAAAAGAGACACTCTTCTGTGGATTGGGATCCTGTTGTGCT
>NW_006921838.1:1241705-1243741 GCF_000298275.1 Orycteropus afer afer
TGAGTGATGAAAAGCCTCTAGCTTCAGTGGGCAGGAAGCTGGAGGCAGAGCTGAAGCCCAAGGCTGAGGGGCTTTCACCCAGCCCCTAGAGCCTGGCACTTTGAACTTGGACTTAAAGCCTCCAAATTATAAGAGAATAAACTCCTGTTTGTTAAGGCCATCCCATTTGTTTTATATTTCTGTCACAGTGGCACTAAGTAACCAGAACAGCATCATAAAACTGAGGTGCTTGGTGTAGTTGAAAATGAATGACCTGGGTCAGAGTAATGGCTCCATTTTTTGTTGTTGTTACTGTTGTTGAACATTAGCTTGTCCTCTTTTCTGCCTTCCTAGAATGGAGTCCACGAATTGGAGTCTTCTGACCTTCTTGTAAAGCTTTGAACCTCCCTCAGCAACCAATGGGGGAGACAGGTTGTGATATGTGAAGAAATGGTACCCAGGTGGTATTAGGAGAATGCTTGTGCAGCATACCAGGGGAATGGATATGCAGATATTTCATAGAATCACTTCCTGGGTTGGTTTTAGAAATCTATTAGAGGGTGGATTAGCTAATCTTGCAACACTTTAACTTGAAACTGTACATAATCCCTGTCCCCGGATGATTGTGATTACTACTCCCTTCCTACTTTTCTGTATAAATGCTCACCTCCCCCTCAGAACATCAGAGCACTTATTTTCACTTTGTTGAGTGTATTTCTCTGCTTCAAACTGTATCTATTTCTCAATAAACCTCACTGCTTTACTTCTAACAGTGTTTTGGAATCTTCTTCTGTAACAATCCTAACAAAAGAATCTGGAGAAACCTGAGTAGAACTTCTGGAGGATGGACATATGATTTACATATTCATCTGACCCCTTTATACTGTACCATCAGAGCTCCTTCACAAAACCTATAGGAAACCAAACCAAACCCCTTGCCCTTAAGTTGATTGTGACCCTATAAGATGTAACAGTTGGTTTTGTTTGTAAATCTTTACAGAAACAGACTCCCCCATCTTTCTCCCATGGAGAGATTGGTGAGTTTGAACTGTCAACTTTTTTGGCTAACAGCAAAGCACTTAACCACTGTGTCACTAGGGCTTCTTCCATACACAATACTGGGTAATACTGGGTACAGTTTCTCTGCAGGAATGCATTCATTGTCAGAACTTTTCTCAATATTGGGATCCCAAAAGTCATCACAATTTGATAGATTCAATAACAGCCCCAAATTTGTACCATTTAATATACTCCAAAGTACTTCATAGACATTATTTCACTTGATCATCACCATAATCTTATTAGATAAGTAGGAATTGATTGATTATATAAGACTTAAAGATATTATAAAATAATACTAGTAGGAGAAATAATATTCTCAAATCCTTACAGATGTCTAGAAGAGAAAATCAGAGTATGACCTAGGTGAGTGTTTCCCAATTTATTTATTTATTTTTAATGACACTTGCTAAGGAGTCTTTTTGGATATTTTTTAATCACTCCCCCCCATGAAGTCTTAATTCTACCGGTATGTTGTACATTTATTTATATAGTGAAAGTATATTTGTGCTTATATATATATACACATTAAGAGTTTTTTCACCTTAAGAACAATTTTAGTCTGTTAGGTATTATATCACCTTGTTGAGAATGCATGGCCTAGATGAATAATTACCACTATTGCATGCTAACTCACTTATGCCTATTTTGACATTTATATATTACATACTTTCTTATATATAATCTGCACAACAAAGCACATTCCAAATTTAGAGATGAGAAAATCAAAGCTTATAAAGTTTAAATGACTTCTTCAATGATACATATCTAATACATCGTAGAGAAGAGATGTTAGCCAAATGGGCCTGCCACATTCTGTATTCTATCAATACAACATATTATAAGAGGTATCTCAGTATTTTATACCTATAGAGAATTTTGCTAACATAAGTAGGCAAATATATTAATAGTTACTGAGTATAAGACATTCTCTCTGTATCCTAAAGAAAATCTCTGATCAAAGGGAAGAATCCATGATCAAAGAAAAAAAAAAAAAA
>NW_006921838.1:1244716-1246660 GCF_000298275.1 Orycteropus afer afer
TTACTGCCCTTGCTATACTTCAGCCCATCATTGCAGCCACTGTGTCAATCCACTTACATAAAAATAAGTTTTCAACTAATAGCAATTACAGATTTCTTTAAATTATGTTCTCTTGGGGCATATGCTAATTTATAAATCATTAATTACTAACCTCCAATGCTGGAAACAAGAGAGTATGAACAGTTGTCATCCTTCGATTGCCAACTCCCTTAGTACATTTGGATACTCTGCTAGAGCAAGCATCTGGGTAGGAGACAGAACAGTCTTTCACTGTAGAAGCCTTAAATGCCACATGGTGTTTTGTCTCCAGTTTTGTTTTTCCTAAGAAGTGTACATTTGATTGATTCTTTACCTAACCAAAATGGCATTACAAACTATTCAATCAAGGTAGCACGAGTAGCTAGCAAACACAACAACAGTAACCCAAACCAAAAAAACAAACCTACTGCCAAGGAGCCCATTCTGATTCATAGTGACCCTGTAGGGCACAGTAGAACTGCTCCACAGTGTTTCCAAGTCTGTAAGTCCTTACAGAAGCAGGTTGCCAAATCTTTCTCCCTCAGAGTGGTTGAGGGGTTCAAACCACTGCCCTTCTGGTGAGCAGCTGAGTGTGTAACCACTGGAACATCAGGGCTCCTAACAACAGCAACAGAAGCAGTGAAATTGTTTGTTGGGGCAGAATGAGCAGCTGTGTCAATGGTGCCTTCATTAGGCTGGCTCTGGATTTCCATACTTGCTCTGAGCCTGGCTCCTCCTCAGTTTTCCTTATTCCTCTTCATTTTATGAGCTGGACTTCAAGACTTCCACACTATGTGGATACCAACCAATATCTTTTGAATAAACTATTTTTCTCCTTAAGTAACTATGAATTAATTTTTGGTGTTTGCAGGTTAGACCTCTGCCCAGTACAAAAGAGAAATTCAAAGCTAAGTCTTAAAAGCTACAACCCTCCAATAATAAATTGCATTTGATGATAAAGTCCCTTAGAATTTATTTTTGTAGTTCAAGGAGAAAATAGAATGTCATTAATATATAGCTTCTCAGATATACAGCTGTGAACAAAATACTGTGGACACTTAAGATTTGTGAATGCTATTAAAGTCACTCTTAGAATGTAAGAATACGATGCTTATTGATGAAAATTTCTCGTCATTGAACATTTTATTTAGGGAGATTTTTAGGTGTAACTTGTAAATTAATAATGATCCCAGGAACTAAGTGACGTTCTAGAAGTATGTTCTCCCCATTTCTTTGTTAACACACAAAACCACCTCTAAATACCCATTTAAATATAGCAGAGGAGAAGTACCAAAGAAATGCCATTACTGAGAAACTCATGAAATCATGAGAATTTTCAGTGGGAAATGAAGTATTAGAACACTAATGACTGAAAAATCCAAGTAGATTACACTCATTATATGGTCTGAAATGTAATAAGATTAACAGAGTTTAAAACCAACCTTCCTCCCCAAGTCTTCTAGGGATAATTTAATGAATTCAAGGTTTCATGATGTTGGTTTTAATCTTGTCAAAAATTATTGTAATGCCAGAATGTAATTTGTCAATTAACATTCATGAGGACACTGTGTATCTCTGAGCAATACAAACTTTCTATATTTTACTTATTTCATTGACCGCTCATGATAACTTCCCAAGAAATTAGAGTTTGCTAAATTTATATGCAGTTATGTTTTATATAAGAAAAAATAAATTAAATAAATCACCATCATCAAGTCAATTCTGACTCACAGAAATCCCCATTGAGTTTCCCAGGTGGTAAATCTTTATGGAAGTAGATTGCCCAGTCATCCTTCCATGAAGTGGCTGGTGGATTTGAACCATCAACCTTCTGTTTACCAGTCAAATACCTAAGCACTCTGGTGGCCTAGTGCCTAAGGCATTTGACCACTAACCAGAAGGCAGGAGGTTCAAACCTACTAGCCA
>NW_006921838.1:1250730-1252706 GCF_000298275.1 Orycteropus afer afer
ATTCAGTCCTACTCCATTGCCTTTTCAGTGTGTTATCTATTTCTGAAAATTTCATATTAATCTTCTGAATTTCTATCTTTAAATTTTGTGTCATTTCTAATTTTTCATTTATTTTGTCATTTTTGTTCTTGTCTTGTCTTCTGAAATTTTTCTAGGGGTTTGTCTGTGCTTTCATTAATTTTATTCAGTGTTTTCCTTGATCTATTTCTCAATCCGTCGAAGGTACCTAAATAAAATTCTTTTGAACTCCTTATCAGGGAGTTCCAATGCTGCTGCTTCTTCTGGG
The DNA here is from genome assembly GCF_000298275.1 of Orycteropus afer afer. Classification (NCBI taxonomy): domain Eukaryota; kingdom Metazoa; phylum Chordata; class Mammalia; order Tubulidentata; family Orycteropodidae; genus Orycteropus; species Orycteropus afer. Next base: position 1,251,017 of record NW_006921838.1, read on the forward strand.
ATGTATTCTGGGTCTGTAACCTGGTCCCTAGTTCCTACTGCTTTATCTTATTTCTTTGTGTGGACTGTGATGGTCTATAGTCTCGAGACATTGTGATGTTGTTGTATTTATATTTAATTGATGATTGTATGTTGGAGTGATTTGCCCAAGATTTTCATTTTCTTTGTTTTGTTTGGGTGTATCTAAGTAAGCAGGGTACTGTGTTCCTCTATTTGTCAGTTGGCAGAACTTATGCACCCACCACCTATCTTCTTGTAGGTGTGATAAAGAATGAGAGTGGCTGCACAGATCTCTGTTAACTGTTTGTGAAAAGCAGTTAAGGGTCAATTAGGCTCATATTGGCTGTCATATATTGTTAGCAAGTTGGTGCAGAAGGAAGTGGTGGCCCTCACTCAGTAGGTGGGGCTGCAGGAGGTACTGGCTTCATTGGGTAGTATGGGTATGTTTGCTGTATCAAGGTCAGCTAAAGAAAAACAACAATCAAAAAACTACCAAATAATTAAAAGCAAGAGGACAAAAAACACACCACATAATCACACAGGAATAATGACCAAAATGAGAGAGAGAAAAAAGCAAAGAAAAACGGGAAAGGCAATAAATGAGATGAAATATTTAAAGAAATACTTTAAAAAGACAAAAAATATATATATGAATAGAAAAAGAGAAAGAAAATCAATATATGGGGATAGAGGAATAATAGAAAAGAGGTAGAATAAGATAATGAAGAAAAAATGCAAAATGCAAAAAGAGAAACAAGGGATGGGAAGAACCATGAGAAAGAAAAAAAGAAAAAAATAGCAACCAGTAAAAGGGAAGAGAGAAAAAGCTGAAAACTATAACCTGAGAAGGGAAGAAAAAAGAATAAAATTAAAAAGGAAGAAGAAAATAAATAAGTAAAATTTAAAAAAAAATACACAAATTAAAAAAAACAAACAAAAACCTAATCTGAGGAGGATGGGCCAGGTCATCCAGGCTCCATCCAAGCACACAGACTGTGATAGAATTTTTGAATGACCAAAAGGTAGGTTGAATGAGGGATGGAAGCACCTTCATTCACCAAGAGGGTGTGGGGTATGAGAATAACAAGGGCAATACCACAACTTTCCAGTCCTTAGCCTCTGACATGATCATGCCATCCCTAGCAAGTGGAGCCTATTCTTAAGTCCCTGGAATCTGGGAAAATGCTGTTGCTTTAAATATCCAAAATAGTCAAACTGCTTGTAAATTCAAAATGGCTGCATCCTTCAGACAGCCAAAAGTCCATAGATGAGTCTGTGTCCTCTTTTGCTATCTTCCTTTTTAGCCATTAGCCACCAGTGTAGTCCTCTGTGCAGCCCTTGGTGAGCAGGGCTGATTTTTAGGTTAATTCTTAGGTCCTAACACCACTGGGAAATATCCAAACTTCCCATGCCATCAGGATCGCTGACAGTGCACAGGTCCATCTGTCTCCCTATTCACTGTTTTAATGCAGGTTCTTCTACTAGTTGGCGTTTAGTCCACTTCTATATCCTTCCTTTCAAGGCTCAAGGTTCCAGCATTGTCTTCTGCATCTATGTCAGTTGGTTTCTTTTTTCTTTGCTGAAGAGGGTCTGTGTAGTGTGTCTGCCTATTCCACCATCTTACTGGAACCCTAAAACTCATATATTTTAGTTTGGGAAATTTTTCTTGAGTTATTCTTTAATTTTTTCTT
>NW_006921838.1:1253219-1266097 GCF_000298275.1 Orycteropus afer afer
GGATAAATTCTGTTTCCTCCAAGTCGACCTTTCTATGTCTGTACTGTTCCTATATTTCGTATTAGGTGGTTTCTCAAACATCTAGTGATTCTGGCCTTTCTGTTCACATTTATTATTTTGGCATTAAAACCTGGAAGCTCTAATCCTTTGGATAGAACATTTCAACTGTGGGATTTTCTGTAAGGCATCTGGCTGTGTCAATTTCTCGAACATGACATGCTGTCTATATAATGTCTTTTTCCTTGGTCATATTTCTCAGAAAAGTCTCTTCCAGTTTCTTTCTATCTTTTCCAGAAGTCAAATATCTGATTAGAGTTCTGGAAATTGAAAAAGGGAAGAAATCGAAATGTCTCAAAATTCCTCATCCCCATGTTTAACTAGACAAAATGTCTTCTACTTCAAAAAGACCCTCTGTTTTTACCTGCTCTCAAGATTAAACCTCTCATACATGGGGCAATCTACTTCCATAATGATACTGCCTAGGAAACCCAAGGATGGGTCGCTGTGAGTTGGGTCCGACTTCATGGCACATAACAACAATAATACTGCCAGGGTGGAAAATGGGCATATTATTGGGTGTTCAAAGTAGATGAGAGAATCTGTCAGCTTACTTCTTAAGTAGTTTAAAACCAATCCTCTTACTTTGCTCCAACATACACATTTTTTTCCAGAATAATACAGGAGAGGAGAGTTTATGCTGATGTTTAGAAGAATTCTGTGATTTAATTAGAATTGTTTCTTTGATTTCCCTACAGCCAGGATAAGACTTTTTTCTCAGGTTTGTTGAGCTAATTGACCCCTGTCCTACTGCTTTTTTTTTTTTTTAAGATTTTTATAGTTTTTTGAAGATAAAAATCCTTGCTTAGCTTCCAGGGTCCTTCTGACTATGTACCTTTTAATTTCCCTTCAGACCTTCTACACAAGATCCCTATGAACCAGGCATAAAAACTAATCTTATAACTTGCAGCATTTATATTCCCTCAGATGAGGCTTCTAACCCCCTCTATTTCCTATTCCCAATTCACATCTCAGCCCACTTCCCTTCCACCAGCATCCTTTACTTCCTCAACCTCTCATAGGACAGTGAGGCCCTTCTTTTAGGTCCCCATCGGTCATGAGTAATGATTGAAAACACAAACTTTAGGATCATACAGACCAGGTCAGCCCAGCCTTTGATATTTAACTCTCCTGCGACTGAGAGCAAGCAACTGATCTCTCTTCTCAATGTCTTCATTTGTGAAAGGAGGATAGTAAAACCATTATGGCTAGTGCTTACATAGATTAAATATATTATGTAAAGTCTTCCCCATCATTTTGTTTATACATGTGAATCGATCAAAAGATACTTCTTTCATAGAGAACTGCTTGTATGGTAATAAAGAGATATACATCCATCTTTCAAATGTTTATTGAGCTTATAATAAAAATAATAGTATGTATTGAGTGCCTGCTGCCAGGCATTCTGCTAATTACTGACAGGGGTTTATTTAATCCTCAGAGTGTTTGTCTGAGGTAGGCAATGATGTCTTTTCCATTTACAACAAAGAAACCGGTATGTTGAGATGTGATGTGATTCACCCAAGGTCATTACCTGTGGCTGAAAACTGACAGAACAAAGGTTTGTTAGACAAGTTCTGTGTGACTGCACACCCCACCCTCACAATCTCCACACTCACTGCTTCCTCAATGCTGACTCTAGGCCAGGTTCTCCATTAGATGCTGAGGATGCAAAAGGAATAAGATGCAATACTCAGTGTGGAAGACAAACTCATAAACAGATCACTGTAACATAATGCTATTAAGTGTAACAATTGAGGTATAAGCAGAAATTACAGATGACACAGATTAAGGATACCTACTAATACCAGAGTAGATGAGATGTTTTCTACAGGTTTTGCTTCTGAAATTACTTTTGTTGTGATGGTTTCAAAAGAGAATTGAGCTAAATGCAGGTGTTCAATCTAACATCTCTAACCAGAAATTTTTATTTCACTTCTTTCTAATATGAAATGAAATAAAGGACATTGTTACTTCATTGATAGAATATGCTGCTTCCATGAGGAAGACTCAGGTTCATTTCCCAGCTAATCCATCACTCGTCTGTCAGTGGAGGCTTTCTTGTTGCTATAAGGTTGAACATGTTTCTATGGAGCTTCAAGACTAAGACAGATGAGGAAGACAGACTCAATGATCCACTTCTGAAAATCAGTCAATAGAAATTTTATGTATGACAACACTCCAATTTACAACCAAGAATGGGGATAATGTAGGACTAACTAGCATTTTGTTCTGTTATACTTGATATTGCCATGATTCAGGAGGCAACTTGGTTGCAGCTGACAACAATAAGAAACATGACTTTTGCCTCGTTTTTTAAGTAAAATTGAAAATACCATACCATTCTTTCTGTTGTCAAATCAATTCTAATTCATAGTGACCCTTTGTGTTACAGAGTATAACTAAACACTACAGAGTTTTCTTTGGTATAATCTTTATGGAAGCAGATCATCAGGCATTTGGTATCACCAAGTAAGTTCAAACCCAAAACCTTTCAGTTAGTGGAAGCATGAATATTTTCTTAGTATCTAAATAAAGTTTCAGCTTACATAATCCAGGCAGCTGGAAGAAAATGCTCATCTGGTGTTTAGCCATCATATCTGCTACTCCCAGGTTTTCTTACCAGGAAACAAAATGTCGGCTGAAAAGTAGATGGTTCCTCAGTTGGCCCTAACTCATTCTGCACCAAATTTGTGCATGGAGTTCCCAAATATCTATGCATATCGTTGTGCTCAGGAAAGATACTACCCACATACCATTAGTCAATATTCCAACACCTATTTGTGGCCAAATGAAGTAGCACTACATTTCTACCACTCTTGGAAAAAGAATCTTCCTTGACCCTTTCTACTGACCCCATCTGTCCTAGATCATCACTCTTTCTTATTCCTGAGAAGACACTATACTTCACCACTTCCTTCTGGGACAATCTGGTCTGATTATTTTTAAGAGTCTGACTCAGTGGTTCTTAATACAAATGCGATGCCTAGGGAAGATTTTTAGGTTTGTTGTCTATTGTCACATTGATGAGAAAGATAGTGCCATTTTGTGGGACAGGACCACACTAGGCATTCTGTGATGCACTGAAAACTTCTACATAATGAAAAATTCCTTGCCCAACTTATGACTTTCAAATATCTTCTGACAAATATTCATATAGATGAAAACACTGTAAAAATGTGATCTTACAGCCTAATCCTCTTTTACATATTAACACAAAATGATTTTGAAAAGTTTAACTTAAAATGAAGTGTTTTATGCATTAATTATCATACATGTATGCTAATGGCAGACAGAATTTTCATTTCTTCAGAAGTTTTCTAATTATCATGTGTCCTAAACCAAACTCACTACCATTGTGTTGATTCACTTCATAGCAACCCCCTCTTGGGTCTCTGAGGCAGTATCTCTATGGAAGTAGATTGCTGAATCTTCCTTCTGAGGAGCAGCTGGTAGTTCTGAACCACCAGCCTTCTGGTTAGCAGTCAGGTGCCTTAGACACTCATGTTTCCTAGGGTGACAGTTTTAGCTATTTGGATTGCGAATGTAATATGTATGTATTAGTCTGCATTTGTACAGTTTTAACTGATTAACGTACAACATCTTCTAGCAAAATAATGCAAAGATACACATGTTAAAACACATATCACTTTATAGTAAATATTGTCTTTTCCATTTATCTCAATTACATTATATTGACGTTTTAGTTACATGCTTGTTGTTATTGTTATTAGGTGCAGTTGGCTCTGGCTCATAGTACAATAGAAAGAAATACTTTCTAGTCCTAAGCCATCATCACAAGCCTTGCTATGTTTGAGCTCACTGTTGCAGCTATTGTGTCAATCCCCTTGTTGAGGGTCTTCTCCTTTTACACTGACTTTCTACTTTGCTAAGCATTCCTTCTCTAGGAAATGGTCCCTTCTGATAACATGACCAAAGTAGGTGAGAGGAAGCCTGGCCATTCTTGCTTCTAAGGAGCATTCTGGCTCCACTTCTGCCAGGACAGATTCATTTCGTCTTCTGTCAGGCCATGATATTTTTAGTATTGTTGGCCAACACTACAATTTAAAGGCATCAACACTCCTTCTATCTTTCTTACTCACTGCCCAGCTTACACATGCATATGAGACTATTGAGAATACAATGATGTGGGTTGGGCACATGCTTGGGTATTTTATATTATCTCTAACTTTTAATAAAGCATACTACAGGGAGTATAAAATATTTTACAGGGGATTATGGTTCTAATAGTGTTGAGATTCAAAAGGCTTTTAGTCACACTAGGTCTCAACGTCTTATGTATCCTCTTTGAATGTAGATATAACATGCAATTCATTATTCATGAGAAGCCTACAGCAGAGAAATGAGACACAGTTAATTTCTTAATAAGATCATTCTGCATCATTAAATTGCTAATAATCACACTGACATAAATCTTAAGGATATAGATCTTTTAAACTTTCTTTTAAAACTTTCATGTATGTATCAATTCAGCAAACATTTATTGAAAATCTACTATATAACATCTGATTGCATAATACCTTTTTAAATATTTTGAATGGATCCATCAAGACCCCATCCTCTCTTTCTTTTCATTCATTTTTCACTTTTTTATTCTATTTCTTTTGTAAATTATAAGTAGGACATGAATATATTCTCAAAAAAATAAATAAATAAACAATGCAAACTATACAGAGACAAAATTCTCCTTTCACCATCCCTCTCCTCTCTAACATTACTCTTGCTGTCAACATCATCTATTTTTGTCCTACTATTTACATACATATATGTGTCAGTAGAAAATGTACATTTGTATGGGAGGATGTTAACATATCATTTCATACTGTAGCTATTTTTATGTATTTTTCTATAATGTTTATTGAAAGTTATGCTTGAGACTTCCATGCCACATCTGTTGCATTGTGTCATGCACTGAATTGTGTGCCCCCAAAATATGTGTCAACATGGTTGGACCATGATTCTCAGTGGTTATGCAGTTAGATGTGATCATAGAGTTTTTAGGGGATTAGTGTGGATGCACCATCCTTAATCAGTCACATACCTGATCTGATGTAAGGGGAATTTCCTTGGGACAGGGCCTGCATCTCTCGTTTCTTATAAGGGATAAAAGGAGAAAGAAGCTAGCAAAGAAAGAGGGACCTTAGTACAACAAAGAAGAGAGAACTGGGAGCAAAGTGTGTCCTTTGAACCCAGGGTCCCTATACCAAGAACCTCCTGGACCCAGAAGATGATGGGTACCAAGACACATGGAAATCTCCAAGGCACGCTGAGCCCACAGATGTTGAAAGCAGAGAAGGACCTTCCTCCAGACAGAGAAAGACTTCACCTACAGCTGGCACCTTGAATTTGGATTTTTAGCTTCCTCAACATGAGAATAAATTTCTGTTCACTAAAGCCACCCACTTGTGGTATTTCTGTTATAGTAGCACTAGATAACTAAAATACCTTGTATTTCTGAGTACTAGGATATTATTCTTTGTGAATTCTCCATTTGAATATAAGTAACATAAATAGTATTATAAAACACTCAAAGCTAACCAGAAAAGTACAAAGAAGGGGCACTTGAAAGAAGATAAATGAAAGAATTGAGAGATGTATCCTTCATTGGGCATTTGAAATTAATGTGGAAAGATACCAAGGGAAACGCTCCTTCCCTACCCCCCCCCCTTACTTCCTGAATTGTCTATGTTTCATCTGGAAGGAAAGAGTAGCATATGAAGGGAGAAGTGAGGAAAGGGAAAAAGAATGAGATGAAGAAAAACCTTACATATATGTTCACTCATCTGCTATGTATTTATGTGGGTCAGAATCAACTCCATGGCAATTACAACAAAAACAATATGTAAAACATAGCAACACTGTAGTATAGGTTCCTCTTTCCAGAACAATTATCTTTAATATATTTTTAGGTTCTGATGTCATAGAAATTATGGATTTGCAGATTTTATGTTTTCATAATTGAAAGCCCACCTCCCCCTTATTCCCACCATGACCTCAGTTAGTACACATTTGCCTTCAAAATATTTCTTCTGACATTTTCAAAAAACAAACTTAGGGACTGATTGGCTCCCTTGAGCAGAAGGCATGCTATACTTAGAAGACTTCATGTTTTTCTTATGAAAAGAAAGTAGAATACTTCCACATAGAGTTGGGGAACCCAAAGTGAATTCATCCTGAATGTACAAGAAGGCATTATAAGCCCATAACATAATCTATTATGTCATTTAATTGGAAATTCTCTTTCCTCTCACCTAGTGCAAATAAGGAATGTTATGAATTCTGAGGAAAAAAAGAAATAATATAAACCTTTCTTAAAGTAATATTACTTCAATTCTAAAGAATATAAGGTAAAAGTATAGAAGTCAAGAAAAGAAGTATAAAAAGAAAAGTAGCAACATTTAAATTGCTTTCACCTTTGTTACCTATGTAGGAAAATGAAGAAACTCTTATAGAAATTGAAGTAAGAATTTTCTTTGAAGAAACCCAATGATTCAACAGTATCAGCAGTCTCAACAAGATGGAACTTCTGTAATTTATTCAGCCCTTCTGACATGATAATCTGAACAGTATTATCCATAACAATGGGATTTTACTCTCCTAATTAACTGTCCAATACTTGCTGTATCCTCATTCTGGCTCAAAAGCTTTTACCATGGTGATTATCTACCACAGTAGTAAAGCTACAGGGATTCATGAAAGGAGAGATTTTTCATGATTTTAGCTGTTTATGTTTTATCAGTCTTTGTGATGATTTTTATAATAACAACCCTAATACATTTCCCAGATTCCTATCCCCCTCTAATTCTGTTTTTTAAAATGTGAATTGTGAGCTTTACATGCCACTTATCTAACATGCTTTTTCTTAATAACAATATTACATATTTCTGGGTGAAAAATGGTAATATGTGGCGAGTGATCTGCTGTGTCGAAAGCTAAAGCCTTTCATAAAATATGTTTATATTAACATCAAAAATTAAATTTAAGCTTAAATAAAAATAAATTGTTTCATTTTTATAAGCTCAACATTTAAAAAAAATTAGTGCTCCAATAGAGTAGAATCACATAAATAAATATATATAATATGGATAATTTTAAACTTTGTTCTGAAAAGATTTAGCTCATGTAATTTTAAATTCATAACTTACTTTTCCCACATTGCAAACTTTTAACTCTTTCTATAATTAGAAACAAAAAAATTTATTTATTTATCAACTTCATTCAACTAACACAGTATTGAACTCCAATTATATCCCAGAAACTAAGCTAGACAAAGTAAACATGATGTTCAACACAATACTGTAAAATTTCTTATTGAATAGCAGGAAAGATAAATGTTACACAAATACATTTTGCAAAACAGATTAGGTCAAGAAAAAATTTATATATAAATAGATATATGCCTATAACAATAATATAGAATATATACACATAAATAATAATATGGAAATTTTGTATATAAATAAGTAGAAAAATATATTCCACATTAAAAACAATTTAAAAATAAACAAAAAGTTGATGTAATAATATTGTCAGCCCAAATAGAATTGGGAAAAAATATTAACTGATTAATGATTTAGCAAATATTCCATGAATATTTAGTATTAAAAAAAAAAAAAAAACACCGCCGTGGAGTCATTTCTGCACAGCGACCCCTCCTTGGATATCCGAGGCAGTGGCCTAGTGCCTAAGGCATTTGACTGCTAACCAGATGCCTGGCCGTGCATACCCACCAGCCACTCCTTGGAAGGAAGGTTGAGCAATCTACTTCTGTAGTGATACCACCTTGGAACCCAAGGAGGGGTCGCTATGAGTCGGTCCGGTTGGACCGCAGTGAGTTTTTTTTTTTTGTTTGTTTGTTTGTTTGTTTTAAATCTCTACAGAAGTAGATTGCACAATCTTACTTCCCAGGAGTGGCTGGTGAGTTTGAAACATTAGCCTTTTGGGTAGCAGTGAAATGCCTTAGGCACTACACCACCAGAGAGATCAACAGTTACATAGAACAAACAAAAAAATAAAGACAACAAAATACATCAGTTAAACATAAAGCGTGATGCATGTCATGAGTACTGGGTAGAAATGTAAGGCAGAGAAAGAAAATAGAGATCAGAAATTCTATGATTCTGGTAGACTGGCTCTGGTAGCATAGTGGATAAGGCACTTGACAGCTAATCAGAAGCCTGGTGGTTCAAACCCACCAGCCACTCCTCGGACAGAAGATGGGGCAATCTACCTCTGCAGTGATACTGCCTCAGAAACCCAAGGAGGGGTCGCTGTGAGTCGGGCCCAACTCAATGGCACATAAAACAACAACAGTAGACTTGCCATTTTGATACAACGACTATGGAACCCATCACTGAAAAGCTGATATTTCACTGCTTTCAGAAGTGAAGTGAGGAGCTATATTTATGTCTTAGGGAAAAGAATTTCACATGCACACCACACACACAAATATCAAATGCAAAAGTCCTATAGTGGAAAGGTACCTATATTTTTGAGTAAAATATTCAATTTTACTGAAACTAGACTGACATGACTGAAGTTTAAAGAGTACATATTACTTGTTTACATGTTTTGCAATAATTATTTGTTTTTTCTCCTAAAATACAAGCCCCACAAATTTAGAGACTTTTGTCTATTTTGCTCATTGATGTATCTCTAAATCCTACAACAATGAAAGATCCTAGAATAGTGAAAGTGCTCCATAAATATATGTTGAACCACACATTATATACATGATAAAGTTGAAACAAATGACAAAGGACAGTGTAGATTTTGATGAAAACAAGCAGTTAAATTAAGTCTAATTCATGAACTGCAATAAGTTGTAATTGTCACAACAAATAATGAGTCAGAAATGACCACTTAACATGATGGAGGTAAAGACAGACAGCAAATTGTGCAAGAATCCCAGCAGACTGATGTATCTGCAATCTTTTTTTTTTTCCTTGTGTAAGGAATATATTAGAACATAAGAGAGAATGGTGCTAAATAGGGAATATATTTTTTAAAAAATTGAATATAAAACAAAAAGTGAACCACTGACACACTGATTTTGATACATTATAATTATTAGCAATGATTACTCACAAATATCTCTCAATGGACGAGAACACATATTTTAAATTCTAAGTTTATTACACTGAATAAAAGACACGAACTTGTAAATTTACTTCAATTGCTTTTTTTGATAAAGTGTCTGATTTTGGAGCAGAAGTCTACAAGATGATTGTTTGAAGGCCCACTCAACTCTGGAATCTCTTCTATATCTGTAAAAATTTATTCATTTGCTCCATTTTAAAGAAAAGATATCACCTTCCTGTTATTATGCATCCCTTGCTAATACTGAGTTAGATAATTAGAATATCTAAAATTAATGTTTGCCTCCAGCATCTCAATTTACTATTCACAAGTTGTTATCAACCTCTGGGAAACACTACTGTTGCTCTAATAGTGTGCTAACTACAGCATATCTGGGGACTATAGAGATTTCATAAATTTGAACCACAATAAATGACCATTTTTGGCACCTTTTGAATTCAAGAAACTCATTAATTTGTTTTCATGACCTTTGTTTGCCTTTCTACTCTGGAAAGAACTATAATCCCAAACCTATTGAGGGGAACTTGTAATGACACATACAATATTTCCCAGTGAGTAATAGGAGATCAAACTGTCCAACTACAGTAATATTCACTTACAACAACCAGAATGTGATATATCTTTACTTCAACCGTTTACCTTTTACCTAATGGCCATAAATGCAATGTTTCTGAGGTAAAAAATACATCATTTACATTTTTAAATCTTAAAAAAATGTGATCAATTCTCACTGGCTATAAATGCTGATAAAATTGAAGAAAAAAAAGCTTGACATAACATGTAACTGATTTGGATTTCATGTTTTTGTTTGTTTTTAAATTCAGGCAGTGATTCTCAGCATTTAGTGTTACATGTTTGTCTTATTCACCCATGCTATAACAGTGTACTAGCTTCTCCAATACTAGCACATGTCTTATGCATTCATCCAATCACTATTTATTCAATACCTGCCATATGTCAGACACTGTTCTAGGCATTTACAATGCCTCCATGCTGAAACTGAAAAATGAATTTTTCAAGCTCAGTACAAATCTTGGTTAACCATTTTAAGTTGAGGGAAGTTTCTCTACCCACATCTCAAGATGATCAACAGAGATAAATTGGGAGGATTAACTGCTATTCTTACAGAGGAACTTCTACCCACATGTACAAATTAGTTTACAGTTTATTAACAAGTAATTGTATGGGAAGAAGGGGTCGCTGTGAGTTGGAGCCGACTCAACTGCAGTGAGTGAGTATGAGAAGAAGGAAGCTAGGGTGGTGCAGTGCCTAAGGCATTTGACTACTAACCACAAGTTTGGCAGTTCAAACCCACCAGCCGCTTTGCAGAAGGAAAATGGGGCAATCTACTGTAAAGATTTACTGCCTTGGAACACCAACAAGGGTCATTATTAGTTGAAATAGACTCGACAATAGTGAGTTTGCTTTTTTTTTTGTTTGGTAAGAGAATAGATATATTATTATAGTTTAAGAGGTAGGGAGTCGATAATATATCCTTAACTATTATTTCAGTTTCTGCACATTACCTTGGATAACCATGGTCAAGTGAAATTTGTGTTCAATGGCACAAATATTTAGACTACCAATAATCAACCCATCAAAATATGGACAATAGAGTGTGCAAATGATGTAGTGCTAGTGTCGATTAAGTTAACTATAAATAATGAATGACTCCAAGATTTCTGATATGATAAGCCTTTTATTGTAGAAAACCACACTGTTCTGAAAATGTATAGACTCAAAAGAAGTGGTTGTATTTATTCCAGCATATTATACCAAATCATTGGTTGATTGGGTTTATGCTTCATGTAGGAAATTTTTTGCAGGAAATAGGCCTCAAAGAGCATATCCAAATAGTTCTACAAAGACATTAAAAACTAAACTGACATTTTATCCACAGCAAGAGAATGCTGATAGGAAATTGTATCCTCAATTCAACTGAAATATTTGCCTTTAAGACAAAAATATATAAACATTCGCCACAGAATTAAAGCAAGACTCAGTCTCCCATAATATTCAAAAGGTAGTCCAGGATACAATCAAAGTTCCATGGTATACGAAGACCCAGGCAAGTCTGAACTACATGGAAAAAGATAATCAACAGGGAGTAGCACAAAGATAACACAAATCTTGGAATTATCTGACAGAGGCTTTATTATGAAACTATTTCCACATCGTGGACAAATATTCTGAAAATCAATGCCAATATGGAATATCCAAGCAAAAAGAGAGAGAGAGATAATACAGAAATAAATGTAAACTATATAAATGAATAATACATAATCAAGATTAATATATTCAAAAATAGTCTCAATAGTATAATGCTATTGAACAAGGAAAGAGATAACTTGAAGAAGGTTCAATAGAAATTATACAATCTGAAATATAAGAATTTTTCTTTTAATTGACAGAGACTCATGAATGTGTTGAACAATACAAAACAAACAAACAAACAAACAAAAACACACTGCTATTAGTATTCCAAATCATGCCAACCCTATTGGACAGAGAGAACTGCCCCACAGGATTTCCAAGGCTGTAAATCTTTACAGAACAGATTGCCTTATATTTTTCCCATGGAATGGTTGTTAGGTGAGACTGCCAACCTTTTGGCAAGCAGCCAAATGCTTTAACCAATGCCCAACCAGAACTTCCCAGAAACAATACAAGAACAACTAACAGTATGTCAGAGGAATTCCGGAAAGAAGGGAGAAAAAGTGTGATGCTGGGAAAAATAAAAACCATGAGAAGAAATAGTGCTTGAGAAATTCCAAAATCTTGTGAAATATTAAAACATACAAATTTAAGAATCTCAGTGTTTCTTCAGGAATATAAATGCAAAGAAATCTGTGCCCAGTCACATTTTAATCACAATTCTAAAAACGAATACCAAAGAAATATATTGAAAACAATCAGAAGAACGACATAAATAAGAATGGATTTCTCATCAGAAAATATAAAGGCCATAAGAAAGTAGAACAATATTTTTAAACTGTTAAAAGAAAAGAATACTGTCAATACAGAACTTCTTGAGTTGGGAAAATATTATCCAGATGAGTTAGAGACATTCTTAAATGAAGGAAAACTAAAAGAATCAGTTGCCAGCAGATTAGCTCTATAAGAAATTTTAAGCCTTTCACTACCAATGGTGCATGTAGGTACCAGCCACATGTGCCATCTCTGGGATTTATTAGTATGCATTTGTGCCAGATACATTCTGCCAGCAGGGTAGGAACTTGTGCTTCGGTGGGAAATGGAAGGAGGTGCATTGGTTCCATATCATTATGCTGACATGTTATTGCCAGAGGTATTGCAGCTGGGAAGAGTAATTGTAAATGATTCTTGTCTCTGGTCTTGTGAACTGCAAGGTAAGGCTTGTAACTATATTGTTTATTGGGAAGGTGAGGTCACCAGGAGGATTTTGGCAGTAGATAATATTCAGGTGAATAAGATATTTTCAGCCTAAATGCAGCATAAGCATGCATACTTGATGTATTTCATGACCACAAGTTAAAAAAATGTGTCATTTGGGAGGCGGGGCAAGATGGCGGACTAGGCAGAAGGATTGCACAGACCCTCTTCAACAAAGAAAAGGGAAACCAGTTAACACAGACACAGAAGATATTCTTGGACCCCTGAGCCTTGAAGGAAAGGATGCAGATTTGGACTAAACCCCAACTAGCAGAAGAATTTGCGTGAAA
>NW_006921838.1:1273687-1275454 GCF_000298275.1 Orycteropus afer afer
TTTTTTTTTTTCCAAATGATTTTGAGTTTTGTTCCACATTGTTCTCCCTCTCTATCTAGGATATCCTACATAGATATCCACGTGGTTGACCGTGGTAGCCAGGCACCATCTAGTTCTTCTGGTCTCATAGTCATATAGGCTGAGGATCGCATGGTGTACCATTTGCTAGGACTAATTGTTTCCATGAATCTTTGGTTTTCTTCATTCTTCTTTGCTCTGGATGAGGAGAGATCCATAGTTGCATCTAGATGGCTGCTTGCAAGTTTTTAAGATCCCAGTTGTTACTTGCCAAAGTAGGAGGTGGGACAATGTTTTGTGTAGTATGTTACGCCAAATGAGCTTGATGTCCCCTGAAACTATGGTCCCAATCCCACTGGTTCAACTGCTCAGTCCCTCTGAGTTGTTGGCTGTGACCAAGAAGTGACTACAATCTTGTCCCTTGTCAGCACTACTATACACCTAGGAATTCTTACAGATCATACAAATACACTTATAGGACCATTGTCTGTCAACCCTTTACATGGTCCTGGCTACACTCCCCACTTCACAGACAAACCTAATAGTTCAGCCTGTCCATCCATCTATCCACCTGAATACCCATGTTTGCCTTCATTGACAACACAGTACTGTATGTGCAAAAGGGTTCATCTTAGTTGTCTGTACTTCCCATGTACCTAGTGGATTTTTTAATGTATGTAAGTGGTATTCATGTTGTTGTTAGGTGCTGTTGAGTCTGTTCCAAATCGTAGTGACCCTACACCAGAATGTCTACACCAGAATGAAACACTTCCTGGTTCTGTGCCATCTTCATAATCATTGCCAGGTTTCAGTCCTCTGTTCCAACCATTTCTGGTGTCGTTTCACCTCATTGTGGATCTTCCTTTTCACTTCCCTCTACATTACCAAGTGTGATGTCTTTCTGCAAGGTCTGGTCCCTCCTGATAACATGCCCAAATTGTGTGACACAAAGTCTCACCATCATCACTTCTAAGGAACATTCTGAATCTTCTTCTGCCAAGACAAATTTGTTTGTTCTTGTAGTTCATAGTATATTAAGTAATCTTTCCAACATGATCACTCAAATGCACTCAAATGCATCAATTATTTTCCAATCTTATGTATTCATTGTCCAGCTTTCATATACATATGAAGTGACTGAAAATATCATGATTTGAACCAGGCATACCTTAGTTCTCAAAGTGACATCT
Organism: Orycteropus afer afer; assembly: GCF_000298275.1. NCBI lineage: Eukaryota > Metazoa > Chordata > Mammalia > Tubulidentata > Orycteropodidae > Orycteropus > Orycteropus afer. The sequence continues at coordinate 1,274,896 of NW_006921838.1, forward strand.
TTACTTTTTAATACTTTAAAGACATCTTTTGCAGTAGATTTGTCCAATAGATATGTCATTTGATTTCTTGACTCCTACTTCCATGGACATTGATTGTGGATCCAAATAAAATTACATCCTTGATAATTTCACTTTTCTACATTTATCATGATGTTGTTAATTGGTCCAGTTTTAAGAATTTTTATTTTCTTTATGTTGAGGTGTAATCCATACTGAAGGCTGTAATCTTTGATCTTCATCACTAAGTTCTTCAAGTCCTCTTCACTTTCAGCCAACAAGGTTGTGCGTCTGCATATTGTAGATTGTTAATAAGTCTTCTTCTTGACACCACATTCTTCTACATACAGTCCAGTTTCTCAGATTATTTTGTCAGCATACAGATTGAATAAATATGGTGAAAGGATAAAACCCTGAAATACCCTCTTGATTTTGAAACCACACAGCATGATATGTTTCAGTGGAATGACTGCTGCTTGGTATATAAACAATTTCCCCATGAGCACAATTAAGTATTCCAGAACCCCCATTCCTTTTAATGTTATCCATGATTTTTTATGAT
>NW_006921838.1:1276148-1277951 GCF_000298275.1 Orycteropus afer afer
ATTCTTATTTTGTGCTCTTTCATACCATGAGTTTGTTCTGTAAATACATGTAAGGGCTTATAAGTGATTGAAAGTACTCAGTGGTATTTGTTTAACATTTTTTTAGCACCAAAGTATGATACAATAATTTTTATATCATTATCTAGAGTAGGGTGGAGTGAGGTTGTAAATTAGTTCTTTAAAAGATGGTATTAACTTGTTTGGAGTCAGACCTTTATGTGAAAAGTGCCTTTTATTAAATGTTTTACTTTGGGCTAGTTTGTGCTTTGTCTGTGGTTCCATGCATATCCATAAAAAGTAAAACTTCAGAACTTTTAACAGGACATTTATTTCCCTGAACCACACTTAAGTGAGGAAATCTAAAGGTGATAAACTGTATGAATGTAAAGCATAGTTGTAAGATGTACACTTAGGATGCCACTGAAAGTTGGCCTTTTTTTTTTTCTCTCTCTCTCAAATGGCTGTTAAGAAAGAAATTAACAAGAACTAGAACCGCTAAGTAGAGTTTAGTAAGGAAGAAAGAATAATAAGTGACTTGCAGCCATAATGACAGGAAACCTACAACTTTCTCAGAATGTGTAGTAAGATTTAGGTAGAAGTCAAACCAAAATTTAATCCAAAGAAGGTAAATGCTAGAGATCAAGAAAGAAGTGGGAATTTCTCTCCTAAATGAAAAGATCTGCCTATGAATTATCTTCACATTTGTAGTATTGATATTTCTACTGTTTATTTATTTTTCATGTTTTGTTATTGTCTCCCTTGATATTCTTATTAATTTGGTCAAAAAATGCATATATCTCTCATGAATTAACATTCTTAATTTGTTTTTGCAAGGAGATGCTGTCAAGTGTAAATGTATAGCTAACATTTTTTTCTTTCCTATTGTATGTGTATAAATCCATAAAGATCTGAAAAATACATGAATTTTGTTTTTATGCATCTAACCATTCTACTGTCAAGTTTTGCCTTTTCTTATTTCCAGAATACATTTTCCTCACTTGGTGATACTCTCATCGCATGTGTCCATCACTGCTATGCACATTCTACAAACTGTGGATTTGAGAAAATACTGAAAGGTTATCCAGAATTGATTCCTTCAGAGTTTATCTATATATTTATTGATTTATTGCTTGACAGTATACAATTTGACCAATTATCTCTTGAGAGCAATGAATTACCAATAATATTATTATATATGTAGATTTTTAAATACATTTTATTGAAATATAATTTATGTACAGTGAAATACATGAATCTAAAGTGACCTGGGTTGATGCATTTTTTTTTTTTTTCAGTGTTCTCTCTCCTCCCTTCCCACCCCGGTAACCAACAAAGAAAGTTTCCTACATATAGAAACCGTTCCTTGACTTTCAACAATAATGAACTGATACTATATTTGTCCCTCTGTGATTGACCTACTTCACTCAGTACAATGTTCTCCAAGTTTATCCATGCTATGTGGTGTTTTCAGATTCTACGTTATTTTTTAGGGTTGCATGGTATTCCATTCTGTGTATGTACCATAGCTTGGTTATCCATTCTTCTGTTGATGGGCACCTAGGTTGTTTCCATCTTCTTACTATTACAAATAGTGGTGCAATGAACATGGGTGTGTTCTTGTCATGGCTCTCACTTCTTTAGGATGTATACCTAGTAATGGGATTGTTGGGTCAAATGGTATTTCTAATTGCAGCTTTTTCAAGACTCGCCATACTGTTTTCTGCAGTGGTTGTATCATTTTACAGTCCCACCCACAGTGGGCTCTGGTAGCATAGTGGCTAAGACACTTGCCTGCTAACCAGA
>NW_006921838.1:1278296-1286688 GCF_000298275.1 Orycteropus afer afer
GATCTAAAATTACCAAAATATTTTATAACTATTTTGAAATATGCCTTGTTATTATCTCTTTAAAATCTCTTTTGTTTATACCACTTCAGGATTTTGTTCTTACTGATTCTTTTTATATAACTTTTATAATATACCTGCTTGAACAATTTCTCTTAGAAAGATCAGCATGAGTCCAGTCCCCATGAGGTGGAGGTTAAAGATGTCCCAAATGTCCAAGCTACCATGCCACTCCATCATTTCAGACATTAACTCCTCCTCCTCCTCCCCCTCCCAGTAATTTCCCCAGTCTTAGGGTTCTGTATTTCACTGTAATGCCTCACAGAACTCACAGACACCCAAGGGTTCGTCTCACGTAGTAGTGGTGGAGGCTGGCAGGCTGGCAAGTCCCGGGTCCGTGAGTAGGTCTGGCGGATCCTCTCAACTCTCGGGGTTTGACGAACCTCGATCAGCAGATCAGACGGCGGCTGCTGTCCCAAATCCAGGGGTGAGATGAGGATGATCCAAGACACAAAGCCAGAGCAAGAGGAGAGCGAATCTTCCCAGGAGATTCGCAGGTATTCCCCCAGGGAAGCTCAGGGTGGTGATTTGAATTATACCCTCCAGCAAGGCAGGACCCAAGATACATTCCACCTGTGTTGCCCCAACAGACTTAACCTAAATCCCATCACACAGAGTTGATTGCCAGTCATTACAGGGAATGACTACTAACCAGCTGCCCAGCCAAGCTGATACCTGACCTTAACTACCACACCACCCCAAATAGGCATGGATAATGGGATTTACAAAACATCACAGAATGGAGGACAATGGCTAGAAGGGCCGCATCAAGCAATTCACTGCAATACCAAATACCATAAATGATGTTTTAACATTATGCAAACTGTGATATCTATTATCAATATTCTTAGAAGTAGTAAGAGGGTGATATCTTAGAATAATTTGAAGGATACTTATAAAGCCACCATTTGAAAAATCAGCTCTTCCACAGCACCCAAAGCTATATCAATGCCTAAAATAATGTTGTTGTTGATGTTGTTAGGTGCTGTCATATCAGCTCTGACTCATAGCAACCCTGTGTACAACAGAGGGAAATACTGTCCAGTCCTGTGCCAGACTCACAATCCTTGCTGTATCTGAGCCCATCACTGCAGCTACTGTGTCAATCCCTCTCGTTGAGGGCCTTCCCTTTTTATGTTCACCCTCCACTTTACCAAGCATTGTAACCTTCTCCAGGGAATGATCCCTTCTGACCACATGACCAAAATAGGGGAGATGAAATCTGGCCCTTTTTAATTCCAAGGAGCATTCTGGCTGCACTTCTCCCAGGACAGACTTGTTAGTTCTTCTGCCAGTCCATAGTACTTTCAATATCCTTTGCCAACAACACAACTGGAAAGCATCAATTCCTCTTCAGTCTGTCTTATCCCTTGTCCAGCCTTCACATGCATATTAGGAGATTGAAAATACTGTGGCTTGGGTTAGGCTCACGTTAGTGTTCAGCTATCTTTGCTTTTCAGCACTTTCAAGAGGTCTTTTGCAGCAGATTTCCCCAGTGCAAAATATCGTCTAATTTTAATATTAGAGATTAAAATGTATTTGCATAAGCTGGGTCTTAGTCATCTGCAATAAAAATAAAGTAATCTGATAACATTATGTCACTGACAGCTAAAAGGCTCTGGATAGTGTCCAATGTTGAGGTGCAAGAGATGTGAACTTGAATTAAAGTTCTCATAACTACTCTGTTTTTCTCATGACATTTCTTTTAATTTCAGATATATCATTTCTAAAATGAGATGACTGGAGTAGATAATTTCCATGATCTTGTCTTATCCTAAATTATATGCTTTCAAGAAGCTGCTACCATGCCTGACAGGAATAATCCAAGCCACTTAAGGGTTCTTTGCACTTTGATGAATGGCCATCACAAAATATGAACATAGCATATATTAGTAAAGTTAGTAAAATAAAAGATAAGGGAAACATACCCAAGCACTGCTGCTTTGAAGTGGCATAGTGTAGATCTCCCAGGTAAAAAAAGAAGTGGTAGACACTGCTCTACCTAATTTTAATCTGGACTTTATGCATTTATTTGACCTCAATTTAAATAAAATCACAAAACATATATATCAAGGTTAGAAACAACTGCACATGTTTAAAATAATTTTTCTCCTTATTGTAAAGGCAACTCATGGTCCATCATTTCAATTTTACACTTGTCAGTGGCAAATTTCAGCACACCTGTTTCTCTTTTTATTTTCCTTATCTAGAAAATTCCTCAAACTAGGTAAATCCATCAATTATATTCCCCATACAGCACATTCCAAGCCAAAGTAACCATGCTCTATTTGAGAAAGTCATACGCAAGTGTAGATTGGTTCCACTTTAGATTTATGATCACCAAGCACAAATGCAATCTCACCATAGCTCAGAGATTCTGCGATATTATTCTGGTTTATTTTCTTTCACACAATTCACAACTATTTCAGACTTTTACAACTCATTTCAAAACCCTGCCTTCTCCAATTCCCCAGTTTATTTCAGTAGATCATCTTGTATCTAAGATCCATGTCTGTGTCTTAGATGTCATTCTCTGTGTCCTTCTCAGGAACTTTACAGTACTTCCATACTCACACTCCTTACATATTCCATCTCTTTTTCAGTTTTCTTTTTTTCATAAACTGTTCCTTCACCCCACATTCCCCTCAATGACTGTCCTGCTTCTCCCTCCATTTATAGCTCTTGATGTTATGGTGACTGTTACTATTATTAGCTGCTATTGTGTTAGTCTTGACTCTTGGTGACCTCTTGCACAGTGGGATTGGACCACTGTGGTCCAGAGGGTTTTCATTAGCTAATTTTTATTTTTTTGGAAATAGGTCCCCATCCCTTTCTTCCTAGTCTGTGTTAGTCTGGAAGCTCTGCTGAAACTTGTTCAACATCACAGGCTAGCCTAGCCTAGCCTCACCTGACAAGTGGGCTATGGTTTTCATGAGGTACATTGACTGGGAATGGAGCCTAGCTCTCCCATTTGGAAAGTGAGAAACCACCACTGCTCACTCCATCTTATTCATAGCTAAACATACAGAAACATTGTCTGAACGGGCTCTATTATCTGACCTCTCCCTCTATGGCTGGAGATGAATGTCTCTCTGGTTTCTTCATCTATACAAAACTCAAACCTTGGATGGCTCCAGCATATACTCAGACACACAATAAAAAAGCTAGTACTTGTCCAATCTTTTTCTTTTTTTTTTTTTTTGTCCATTGAACTGCCTTCACCTAGATTAAACTGTTATCATCTTACATCAGGACTATATCAAGAATCAAGAGCTTTATATGAGGCACCTAACTCTCCATTTTTCTAGATGGAAGCCAATGAAATTTTTAAAACACGAATACCATCTCATATTCTGGTTAAATATTTTAATGATGTTCCACTGCCTTTAAAATTAAGAAAATAAAATAATAAGTCTCACTTAATGATTTTCTGATTTTATTTCATATATTGTTGCCACTTGCTTCCAGCCTCTCAGGATCTGAACTTCCTTCAGTTTTGTAAATGTGCCATGTTTTGTCTAACAAAGTGCTTACATAAGGTTTTCCCTCTGCCTGGAGCACTCTTCACCCTCCTCTCATAAAAACAGTTTTCCTACATAACACATCATTCTTCAACACTCTGCTCTATAATAACTTTCTCCATGGGGTCCTCCACTCCCACCAGACTAGGTACAATCCTTTATTATTTGACTTGAGTGTCTACTTTTGTTCATCATAATCATGAGCTAAGATTGACACATGACTTTTTTTATTATTTAGTAAAGCACTGAATTATTAAATATTAAGCTTGGGAATTGATTATTTATCTGTTTGTATATTCTTCCATAGAGCATAATCACAAATAGTACTTAAAGTAAAAGCAAAGAGTTTTATTGAGAGAGAAAAAAATTTGCAAATTGAGAAGCACAGAATTGGGTCGAGAGGCTTTCAACAGTGTTCCATGGAACAAAGAGTACAAAGTGTTCTTTTCCACTGAATAAAACAAGTGTATGTGATTACAAGGAGCTCTGGTAGTGTAGTGCCTAAGGCACTTGACGGCTAACCAGAAGGCTGGCAGTTCAAACCCACAGGCCACTCCTCAGAGGAAGATGAGGCAATCTACTTCTGTTGTGATACTGCCTCGGAAATCCAAGTAGGGGTCAGTATGAGTGGGGTCTGACTCCACAGCACATAACAACAACAACATGTGGTTACAATCATAGTGCCTTGGAATTAGATATAGCTATAAGACAATAGCAAGCTAAAAGTCCACAATGTTAGCTGCAGATTTCCTGGACCCCATCTAGCAAAAAGTCTTTTTGCTACATGTACATTCATTCTTTATGCTGGAAAAACATTTCTTCACAGTCCATGCTTTTGTTTCCTTCATTGCTTATTCAGAGTGGTTGAAATTCCATGGTTTGTTAGTTTCTACATTGTACTTTAAAACTTACTTATCTAGCAGAGCATGCTGGAAACTTACACACATGACAAGCTACAGCCTTATGCTAAAAATCAGAATGGAGTCTGTCTTTGTACAAAAACATGGAGTTATCCTAGCAATCAGGAACCTCAAGTATTAATTTTAGGTGCTGTTATTTATTGCCCACTTATGATCATGAATCTCTGTATGAGATGCTTTGATCAAGACTTATTCTTTACCTTCCTATATGTGGAGTCTCATTCTTTGAAGAGTGCAAGTATCATTTTGTCCAAAAAAGAGTAACTTTTCTTTTGAAAGTCCTTCTTCTTGGTTTGATACTGTGATTTATCTTTTAAACCTTTAAGGCTGTAGACGATATTCTGCCAGAGTATCTAGGAATCATCTTTCTGCCTTCAAAAAAAAAAAAAAAAAAATCCACTGCCATCAAGTCAATTCCAACTTATAGTGACACCCCCCCCTCCTTTGGGTTTCTGAGGTGGTAAATCTTTACAGAAGTAGATTGGCCAGTCTTCCTTCTGTGGAGTGGCTAGTGGATTTGGACTGCAAGACTTCTGGTTAGCAATCAAATGCCTTAGACACTATGCCACCGGAGATCCACTTTTTGCCTTGTGTAATGCAAAAATGAAGCTAAATTAAGAATAAACACTTGGTATTAAACAAAGACTAAATCTATGGAAAGAGGTCAGATTCATTTGAAAAAAAGTTTCTAAGTACATAATTATTTTCATGGGCATGGAATTTATAGCTTATTCAAGTGTATTAGGCATACATCTTAGCAGCATTTAATACAGATAATTATAGATATAATAACTAGTCTGATTACTTATTTATATAATAGAATAAACCAAGACCTATTCCATTTGGCTCTAACGATGTGTAGAAATGAGAATCAGGTATAAAGGTGATAAAGCAGAGCCAATTGACTTGTTCATTGATTTTATTTATAATTAGATGAACTTTTCTGGACATATTAACTCAAGTGCAACATGAAGTTTTAACAATAAATAGTACACAGTCCTCTTTATTGAACAAAAAGGAATCTAAAACAATTCTATTATATAGGACTACTTTGCCAAAAGACTATTAAGATCTTTTTTGGATGTCCATTTTGTCTGCAATATCATCAGCAATTTTCATCATTAAGGCAGTCAGATTGTGGATTGATGTTTCTAATTTTTTCATTGCACCATAAATTGGTATTACAGTTCTCAGGAAATGACCAACTCCATTCAGGGTTTTGTGTTAGAGGATTTATACTCTCAGCAGTTTGTTCATAGTATCTTTTATATTTTTTTTCTTTCTAAGAATTTTAGAATATTGGCCCAATGGTCACTTTCATTGTTAGAATGATGCATAAAGGAACTACAAGTAAGCCAAAGGTGTATCACCTTATCATGTTCCATCATCTAGATAGGGCAATGTCCAAGCATAGAGCTTATTACTTGGGTTAAGGGTTTTTTTTTTTTTTTTTTAATTGAGATAATATGATCTTCCACATCAAAATACATATCCATAAGGAGCACACATCATGTTTTTTCTGCTATAATTATGTGAGAAGGTTTGGAATTATTTGTTTAAGCCAATAATTCTGTTAAAGAATTATTACAAATAGACAAGTATCCCATCTTTAGAGGGTTCCAGAGTCTAGTACACAGAGAGGGTGAGTCATTTCTAATTCAGTCAAGTAATTCCTTTGCTTTACTTGATAAAATTAAAAATATCTAGAGTATTCTCTTTTTGGGAGCTAATAACTAATTTGGCATACATGAACATCTCTCCATCTTACAAAACAAGAACTGAAATGTTCCATATCCTGGCTAGGTATTATGGGTTATGTTAAATTAAGGCATGACAATCTACTTCTGTAGTGATACCACCTTTGAAACCCAAGGAGGGGTCTCTATGCGTCAGGGCCAACTCAATTGCACATAACAACAACTTAAGACTGGACAATCAATCTAGGGGATACTATAATCTAATGCATATAATTCACTTAAAGGTGATGTTGAAATTAATAGTAGCAATGGATATCAAAAAGTCCACCACCATTGAGTCTATTCTGACTCATAGCGACCCTATAGCAGGGAGCTATAATTGAACAGAGGGTGTACAAATAGATCTGAATTTTCATGTCCAGACCTGGGGGAAAGGTGACAGGTGACAGATCCATTGATTAGTTAAATTACTGGCTTTGGCTACTGATTGAGATAATCTAATAAAAGTATTATCCCAAGTTTCAATGAGAGTTAGTGGAAGCAGCAAGAAGAAGTTTAAAAAGAGCTTCATAATTAAGGAAACTAAGCCAAAAGTAATAAAGTAAGGCAAAAGTCATAAAGAAAACTGTTACAATAAATTCCTTCATGTATTTGCATACAGGAATCTTACCAGGTAATAAATTCTAACTGGTGAAATAAGGCTACTGTAAAAGTAGTGAGTATTAAACAAAGGGCAATGACTCCAATAATTTGTATTACCAAGAAAAGGTTATCAGGCCTTAAGTCTTTCACATGTACAAGAAGAAAAGGTTAGCAAACAGAAAAAAAAAAAAAAAAACATTGCAAAGCAAAGCCCAATAAGAGCTGAGAGGTTCATAAAATCTTATTCCATGATGTTGGGATCACCTCTCTGATTTGTAGTCATTTGCTCTGGCCACTGGGGCAGTGGAACTTCACTTTCAGTCCTTCAGTAGCTTGGTAAGTCCAAGAGTAAGATTTAATTTTATATAACTGAGATAAATTAATGTATGGTTTGATGCCTTCTATTTTAGCAGCACCAGAGTTAATCAAAATTACTAATTACAGTTCTTTCCAATGGTCCTTTAAAGAATCTTTCTATTGATGTCTCTTCCAATATACACAGTCTCCTTATGTTGTATTAGGAATAGTTGCTGAAGGTAGCTCTGAATTCTTAAAGCATCTTTACCTTGTGAATGGTATTCTTGAGAATATCTGATTAATGATTGGTAATATTTTAATAAATCAATTTGGGCAATGTGATGATCAATGCAAGCCATGTGGAGGAGTGGCAATGTTCTCAGGGTCACAATTTCATCTGAAGTGGGTTTATGAGAGCCAAAAGGCCTAGGTCTTAAATTTAGGACAACTAAGCAATGAACCTCAATGTAGGTAGGCTTAAAGATTCATATAGCTTATTCAGTTGAGTTTTTATAATTCCATTAGTTCTTTCAATAAAGCCAGAAGATTGAGGGTGATATGGGTAGTTCAGCTGCTTGAAAATGGTAAATACGCAGTAGAGTTCTTAATTATTTGTCTAATTACAAAACATTGAACCAAAACTTTAAGTGGAAAAAAAAAGTGACAATAAAGATAGAATTCTCAATAAAACTCAGAGGCATCAACAAAGGACATGGAGCTTGATCTTAGAATTCTGTGGGGTATGGAGAGACAGCTCAAAACATTCAAATGACTGAACCTAATTCCCAAGATGTCAGGGGGTCCTCAGAGGAAATGTCCTTCAGATCCTTTACTGACTAAAATAAAGATATAGAGTATATGGAGTTGCCTTAAAGGAAAAGCAGAGTTTTATTAAGAGACAAAATTTCCAAATTGGGACAAAAGAATGAATTGAGAGGCTCTCAACAGTGTTCCACTGATAAAAGGTTACAGAGTGTTTTTATCCAATGAATAAAATAATTTTATGTGGTTGCTATTATAGTTCCTTGGAATTACATACAGCTATACGAAAATTAAAGACTACAGTCTGCAGTATGGATTACACCTCAATATAAAGAAAACAAAAATCCTCACAACTGGACCAATAAGCAGCATCACAATAAATGGAGAAAAGATTGAAGTTTTCAAAGACTTCATATTACTTGGTTCTACAATAAACACCAGTAGAAGCAACAGTCAAGATATCAGAAAATGTATTTCACTGGGCAAATCTGCTGCA
>NW_006921838.1:1286918-1298642 GCF_000298275.1 Orycteropus afer afer
AATCTGTCCTGGAAGGAGTGCTGGGAGAATGCTTCTGGGAAGCGAGAATGAAAGACTTTGTCTCACCTACTTTGGTCATGTGGTCAGAAGGGACCATTCCTTATAGAAGGATATGATGCTTGGTAAAGTGGAGGGTCAACAAAAAAGGGGAAGGTCTTCAACAACATGGATTGACACAGTGGCTACAACTATGGGCTCAGGTATAGCAAGGATCATGAGGCTGGCACAAGACTGGGCAGTATTTCTTTCTGTTGTACATAGGGTCACTATGAATTGGAGATGACTCAATAGCACCACCAACAAAAACAACATACATCAATCATATGATCTAATATGCTGGAGCAACAAATTCAAGAGGAATGACATCACATTCATAGTCAAAAATAATATTGCAATATCTGTCCAGAACTACAATGCTGTCAATGATAGGATCATACACGTATGCCCACAAGGAAGACCACAGGAGCTCTGGTGGTATAGTGCCTAAGGCATTTGACTGTTAACCATGAGGCTGGTAGTTCAAACCCATCAGCCACTCCTCAGAAGGAAGATTGGGAAGTCTATTTCTGAAGTGATATCAATGCCTTGGAAACCAAAGGATGGGTCACTTTGAGTCAGACTCAACTCGATGACAGTGAGTTTGTTTTTTGGTTTGGTTACAAGGAAGACCAGTTAATACTAAACCAAACCAAAAACTAAACTCACTGCCGTTGAGTCAGAACTGACTCATAGCGACCCCTCTTTTGGTTTCTGTATCTTTACAGAAGTAGATTGCCCAATCTTCTTTCAGAAGAGTAGCTGGTGGGTTTGAATCACCAGGCTTCTGGTTAGCAATCAAATGCCTTAGGCACTGCGCTACCAGAGCTCTATTATTCAAATATATGCACCAACCACTAAAGGCAAAGATGAAAAAATTAAAGATTTTTTGCCAATTTCTGGAGTCTCAAATTGACAAAACATGAAATCAAGATGTATTAATAATTACTGGTGACTGGAAGGCAAAAGTTGGAAACAAAGAAAAATCATCGGTAGTTGGAAAATATGGTCTTGGTGAAATAAATGATGCCAGAGATCACATGATAGAATTTTGCAAGATCAATGACTCATTCATTGCAAATACCTTTTTCAACAACATAAACAGTGCCTATACTCATGAACCTTACCAGATGGAATACACAGGAATCAGATTGACTACATCTGTGGAAAGAGGCAATGGAGAAGCTCAATATCATCAGTCAAAACAAGGCCAGGAGCTGACTGTGGAACAGACCAACAGTTGCTCATGTGCAAGTTCAAGCTGAAACTGAAAAAAATTAAAACAAGTCTGCAAGAACCAAAATATGACCTTGATTATATCCCACCCAAATTTAGATCTCATCTCAAGAATGGATTTGATGCATTGACCAAAAATTTGATGCAATGACCAAAAAATAGACGAGTGTGGGATAACATCAAAAACATCATACATGAAGAAAGAAAAAGGTCATTAAAAAAACAGGAAAGAAAGAAAAGACCTAAATGGATGTCAGAAGAGACTCTGAAACTTTGTCTTTAACAGACAGTAGCTAAAGTGAATGGAAGAAATGATGAGATAAAAGAGCTGAACAGAAAATTTCAAGGGGCACCTTGAGAAGACAAAGTAAAGTATTATAAAGAAATGTGCAAAGACCTGGAATTAGAAAACCAAAATGGATGAATAAGCTTGGCATTTCTTAAGCTGAAAAAAACTAAAGAAAAAAATTCAAGCTTCAACTTGCAATATTGAAGGATTCTATGGGCAAAATATTGAATGATGCAGGAAACATCAAAGGAATATGGAAGAAATTCACAGAGTCTCTGTACCAAAAAGAATTGATTGATTTTCATATATTTCAGGAGGAAGCAAATGATCAAGAACTGATGGTATTGAAAGAACAAGTCCAAGCTGCTCTGACAGAGTAGGTGAAAAATAAGGCTCCAGGAATTGATGGAATACCCATTGAGATGTTTCAACAAATGGATGTAGCTCTGGAGATGTTTAATTGTCTATGCCAAGAAATTTGAGACAGCTACCTGGCCAACTGTCTGGAAGAGATCAATATTTGTGCCCATTCCAAAGAAAAGTGATCCGACAGAATGTGGAAATTATGCAACAGTATCGATATCACACACAAGTAAATCTTTGCTAAAGATAATTCTAAATGGTTGCAGTGGTATATTGACAGGGTATTTCCAGAAATTCAAACTAGATTCAGAAGAGGACATTGGATGAGGAATATTATTGCATTGTCAGATGGATCTTGGCTAAAAACATAGAAGAGGAGAAAGATGTTTACCTGTGTTTTATTAACTATGCAAAAGGTTTTGACTGGGTGGATCATAACAAATTATGGATAACATTGCAAAAAGTGGGAATTCCAGAACACTTGTGTTCACAAGGAATACGTACATAGACCAGGAGGCTGTAATTTAACAGAACAATGGGGATATTGCATGGTTTAAAATCAGGAAGGGAATGTGTCAGGATTGTATTCTTTTACCATACTTATTCAGTCTGTATGCTTAACCAATAATCTGAGAAGCAGGACTATATTAAGAACGTGGCATCAGGATTGGACTAAGACTCATTAACAGCCTGTGATATGCAGATGGCACAATCTTGCTTGATGAAAATGAAGATGACTTGAAGCACGTACTGATGAATATCAAAGATTATGGTCATCAGTATGGATTACACCTCAACATAAAGAAAACAAAAATCCTCACAACTAGACCAATAAGCAACATCATAATAAATGGAGAAAAGATTGAAGTTGTCAGGGATTTTATTTTACTTGTATCCACAATTAACACTCATGGAGGCAGCAGTCAAGAAAGCAAATGTCATATTGCACTGGGAAAAACCTGTGGCAAAACACATCTTTAAAGTGTTAAGAAGCAAATGGGTCACTTTGAAGATTAAGGTACACCTGACAAAAGCCGTGGTATTTGCAAGCTGGACAATGAATAAGGGAGACTGACAATGAGTTGATGCCTTTGAATTGTGGTGTTGGCAAAGAATTCTGAAAATACCATGGACTGTCAGAAGGAAAAAAAACAATCTTTCCTGGAAGAAGTACACCAAGAATACTCCTTGGAAGCAAGAATGGCCAGTCTACATCTCACTTATTTTGGCCATGCGGTCAGAAGGGACAATTTCCTGGAGAAGGATAACATCCTTGGGAAAGTAGAGGGTCACTGAAAAAAGGGAAGACCTTCAACAAATGGATTGACACAATGGCTTTGAAGATGAGCTTAAGTATAGCAAGGATTATGAGGATCATGCAGGACTGGGCAGGGTTTCATTCTATTGTACCTAAGGTTCTTAGGAGTTGGCATGGACTCAATGGTACCTGAGAACAACATACAACAATAACAAGTGAAAATTCTACAGTGTTAGCTGCTAGATTTCCTGGAGCCAATCTAACAGGAAATCCTCTCCTACATATACATTTTTTATGCTGTGCAAGTGTTATATCAAGGCCCTCTGCATAAAAATTCCCTGTAAAATATTTATTCACAGACTGTATTGTTTGTTCAGAGTGGTTAAAATCCCATTGTTTCTTAGTTTCCCCATACAACTCTAAAAGTTACTATAGAAACTTAGAAATGTGAGAGACTGTAGTTGCATGCTAAAAATCAAAATGGAGTCAGACTATTGACATAACTCTTTCTTAATAATGAGGTACCTCAATTATTAATTTTAGGTGTTTTTATTCAATATGCTATATATTTAAAAAAAAAAATTGCCACCAAGTCAACTCCAATTCATGTGTCCCCAAGTGTGTCAGAGTAGAACTCTGCACCACACTATGTATTACTAGATAAAACTAGGACTCCAAGTCTGAGAGGGAAGTCTGACTGTGGCCAGAGTCCTGAACCTTATAAAATGATTCCTCTGGTGCGCTGGTTTATTGTTTTCTCTTATAAGAGCAGAAGGACAGATATTGACCCAAATTGTCTTTAAAGGAATAAAACCTAATCTTATTGGAACAGAATATAGGTCCACATGGTCTCTTATTTGTCATCCCATCACTCTTTGGTGAACGAAAATATTCTCATTTTATGCATACCCTTTGTATTCCCACTGTCCCCCAGTGCTTATTGGTTCCTTAACCTATTCATAGGGATTTTGTGTGCATTTATTTTAATGGAAGTCTCTGTGTTCTTCCATTTCACTTTCATCAACAATTTTATATATTCTGCCTCATTTCCCACACTGGGCATTTGTGTATTTATATATATATATATATATATATTTTGCTTGTCATGTTTAACTGACATGTAACTTAAGATTTCTGATGCAACCTTTGAATTGTCCTTTTTAATCTTTGGAATACCTCACTACACCTTTGAATTTTTTTGGTCCTAGAAGCCCTGGAGTTTTGGGAACTCTTAACTATTTAAAATTTATACCCTCAATATGCAGGCAATAAGAAGATATGTACTTTATAACTCAACACCTCTTATTAGGTAATTGACCACATTTTTACATATACAAAAACATGTGGGAAATGTAGCTATAGGTTTGCACTAAAACAAAGAGCAATTCCTATTCCCAATGCAAAAATTCTCCACTCCTATTATCCAAGCCTTTTATTCCTTTTAATACAAAGGATACTGGTTTTACATTACATTGCTGAATACCTGGAAAATAATGGAGCTCCTTTGTTATTTCAAAATTTGTACAGAAAGAGTTACAAAATGCTTGGTGTGTGCTTACCTAATTTAAATTTGTTTTGAAATAAACTCTGAATAGTTTAAACTATTAGGCTTTGAAATGTATTCAGAACGTTTAAATGAGGTTATAGAATTATGTACACTCATGGTTCAGAGTTTGATTCATTTATTGTAACTGAAATTGATCAATAACATATACCTAAGAAGTCAAAAGAAAATGCAGTAGTTGAATTAGGTAAGACATAAAATCTTTTTTAAAAAAGATTTAAAAAATCTCAAAAATATGAGAGAAAATGGAGTTTTGATAGTCCCCAACTCCGTCTCATTTTCTAACCAATTCTCTTTTTCCTTGGTTACATAAATATTAGTCCCTTGGATGTTTTATTCATTCATTATATTTCTAAATGATTTTTAAGCCATATAATGTATGTTCAGAAAAGTGCATTAATTATAAATACACAACTTCGTGTATTTTCGTAAAATAAGCCTTTACCAAACCACAGAAGCCCCATTTCATACACCATTTCAGTGACTGGACTATTGTATTTGTAACAGTCTTAGTCTTTGCTCTGACTCCTCCCTTATTTTTTTCTATTCCAGATTTTTCCATTGTTACCTCTCTCACTTTCAGTCTAGAAATTTATAATTATTCTTGTTGTGGATCGAATTGTGTCCCTCAAAAAAAAAGATATATCCAATTTCTAATTATCAGCAGCTGTGAATGTGGCCTTATTTGGTAGTAAGGTCTTTGCAGATATAATTAATTAATATGAGGTCATATTGAACTAAGGTGTACCTTAACCTATCATGACTGATATCCTTCAGAAAAAAGAAAAGAGACACAGAGAGATACATACAGAATACAACAACAGGAAGACAGAGGTAGAGATTGTATTTATAGTAGAGATTGTATTTATAGTTCCACAAGCCAAGGAACACCTTGGGTCACAGAAATTGGGAGAAACAGGAAAGGCTCTCCCTCAGAAAGACCTTGCCAACATCCCGAATTCAGACTTCTAGCCTCCATAGTTGTGAGACAGTAAAAATTTCTGTTGTTTTAAAGCCATGTACTTTGTGATAATTTGTTACAGCAGCTCTAGAAAATGAATACATTCTCTCAATCCACTATTGTTGCTGTTGTTAGGGGCTGTCCAGTAGGTTCTGACTCAGGGCGGACGTATGTACAACAGAACAAAATACTGCCCACTCCTGAGCTAGCCTCACAATCGGTGCTATCCCTGAGGCCATCGTTCCAGCCACTGTCTCAATCTACTAGGTAATTCGAACACACACACACACACACACATCCATACTCACGGCAAAACAGTAAATATGCAAAGAATGGAAACGAAGGCTAAAAGAGAAATGACAGCAGTGATAAAGATGAGAAATGTACCAGGACTTTAGGCATTCTATTCAGATATGCCAGCTAAAGCCATGAATCTCCCTGATTTTCACCTAACTGATTGATTAATCTTCCCCGATGGCTATTTAAGCATATTGATATGTGTGATACTTAACAGTCTCATCAAAAACCATTATTTATTTATTTATTTATTTGGAGTTTTTGTTAACTTAAAACAAATGCAACTAGACAAAAATCTGAGTTATTTGTACATAGTACATAATTTAGGTCAAGAACACTGGAAATATTTTCTCTTTTAAACATTATAGGAAATTAGTGGATATCTCGACATGTTAGTTGACACTTAAGTAGAGATATTCCTCAATCGCTGATGATGTCTGTGAAGCACTTCTTTAATCTAAATCGAATTATACAAATTGATTGGACTGCAATTAATAACTACTAATTCTATATTTCAGTGCACTTGTTCATTACAAATCAACTAAATAAATCACTGTTAAGAATTGTTTGTTGTCAGTTAAATTTAAAGAATGCCCAAAACAGCCACACATTTGAGTATATGCTGTTGTTGTTGCTATGTGCCATCGAGTCGGACCCAACTCATAGCGACCCCTCCTTGGGATTCCAAGGCAGTATCACTACAGAAGTAGATTGCCCCATCTTCCTTCCGAGGAGTGGCTGGTGGGTTTGAGTATATAGAAAACAATAATCTCTTAAATAAAAGAAGTACAAAGTATTAAGAATGTGAACAAAATTTTTTTCTGTTAATCTATTTGTTTAATATAAACAAGAATTTATTTTATAATTTTTGTTAAGTCTCATTCCTTTTCCTTTTCTTTTTTTAATCTTACAACATTTTAGAGTCTTCTAATTTGAAGATTACAATCATTCCTCAGTATCCACGAGAGATTGGTTTCAGGGAGATCCATGATAACAAAATCCATGAATGTTTAAGTCCCTTATATAAAATGGCATTATAATAGCATAGAAGTTAAGCACATCCTCCTGTGTCCTTTAAATCATCTCTAGATTATTTATAATACCTATTACAATGTAAATATATATGTAAAGAACACTTTACACTCCCTCTTAGCTTTTGAGGGATTTCTTTGACCACTTAACTGCTTTTTTCCAATATTTTCTATTCATGATTAGTTGAATATGTAGATATAGAACCAGGGATATTGTAGGCCAACTGTATTTTATACTTTTTTGTTTCCCAATAAAACTATTGTTTTTGTGTGTTGGTAAGTGGATTCCAATGCATAGCAATCATAAAGGACAGAGTAGATCTGTTCCATAGTGTTTACAAGGCTATAATCTTCATGAAAGCAGATTGCCATATCTTCACCCTGAGGCATGGTTCATGGGTTTGAACCAACAACCTTTTGGTTAGCAGCCAAGTATATAACCACTGCATCACCAGGGCTCCTCCTAATAAGAACAGAACACTACGTTACCAATGGGGGACAAATGATCCAACAAAATAGATTAAAAGGAAATCCTTTACATTTTCATTCATTTCTTAAGAGACTCCTCTAAGACACGTTGGGTATAACAAATCACTATAGAAAAGCAAATGAAAAAAATCTTGCACTAATAAAGGGATACCCTGGGCAAATTCCACCTTCATTGCTAACTGCCTGGTTTAGTATGAGTCCAATGTTCAAAGTGTGGAAATATTTCCAGTCCTTACCTCTATCCTCATCACCAGCTACTCACATGGCACTCTCTCTACAAATTCAACTGTTAAAATCTGGGTCAGAGTTCGCAAGTTAGACACCCAAAACCAATCCAGACTCATTGCCATGAGTCAGTTCTGACTCATAGTGACCCGATAGGACAAATTAGAACTGCCTTATAGGGTGCCCAAGGGAGCTCTGGTAGCATAGTGCCTAAGGCACTTGACTGCTAACCAGAAGGCTGGTGGTTCAAACCCACCAGCCACTCATCGGAAGGAAGATGGGGCAATCTACTTCCATAGTGATACTGCCTCAGAAACCCAAGGAGGGGTCGCTATGAGTCAAGTCTGAGTTGATGGCAAATAACAACTACAACAACATAGGGTGCCCAAAGTTGTAAATCTTTATGGAAGCAAACTACCCTATCTTTCTCTTGTGGAACAGCTGGTGGGTTTGAACCACAGACCTTCTGGTAAGCAGCCAAAGGCTTTAACATCTACATCATCAAACTTTTTCATAAGTTAGATAGTCAGAAATTTTTAGTGTAGCCACCCAGAACTAGGTCTGAATTCATATATTAGAAGGACATCTTCTTTCAGGCTGCCAAATAGACAGACATCAGTTTCTGATGGCTCTCAATGCCCCCATGGGTTCAATAAGTCACTGAAACAACTCACAGAGTATATCAGAGAGTATATCATACTCACAGCTATAGACTTATCACAAGTAAAATGGTACAAAGAGATGTAAAGGCTGGGATCTGGTCACAGCTTGGAGCTTCTGTGTACCCTCTCCCATGCATGGTGACCAACCAGGAATCCTCTCTGAGCATCAGCTTTCAGGACTCCTATTGGCCTCACCATGTGGCTGGGATAGATTGCATCATGTCTCATAAGCATTAGCATCAGACGGCCCTCAGGTAGTCTTTCTCAGCAGGGTCTTCACGTACTCTTTAGACTCAGGTGTTGGTGTGGCTAAAAACAAAATTGCTTTCTAGAAGGGGATTGCACACCTCACAATCTCAATTAAGAAATAATTGGATCCATCCTCACACCATCAACAGAATTTTGTGTAAACTTTCCCACTTCATATTTTACATTTCCATTTAACTCCAACAATTTCTACCAGATAAAAATATTTTCTACCAGAAGTAGCCCAGATGCAAAGAAACATTAATGATGGAAGGTAAAATACCACACAATTCCTCCTGTTACAAAATAATTTTTTGAATTTTTCAAAGTCTTAAAATCACTTCCTAAAGCCAGAAACAGACAACAAAGCAGTCTGGGGTTTTAGGAAGAGATGTCTACACTCAGAATTTCAGCTAAAATTTTCTTTGTTGTAATGGGACACTTAATATATTTGTTTCCTATGGATAGTGTAACAAATTACCACAACACACATTTATTATGTTATAGTTCGGGAGTCTAGAAGTCAGAAATCACTTTCAATAGGTTGAGCTCAAGGTTTCAGCAGAGCCGTGATCCCTCCCAAGGCTCTAAAGGAAAATCTGTTCTTCGTATCTTCCAGCCTCTGTTTGCTGCTGGTAATTCATCAAGGGTGGTGGCATCACTCCGTTCTCTGCCTCCAAATTCGTCTGGCCTTTTCCTCTTCTGTCTGTGAGTCAATTCTCCTCCCTCTCTTTTGTCATTGGATTTAGAGCACACCCACTAATCCAAGATGATTTTCCCTCTTCAAGATGCTTAACTTAATCAATCACACCTCCAAAGACACTTTTTCCATATAAAGTGACATTTCAGTTTCTAGGGATTGGGAATTGATGTATTTTGGAGGTCATTATTCAGACTACCACACATGAGGATTAGGCAAGTGGTTGAAGAAGAAAAGAAGGTTTAAAGGTTAAGGGTTGTATATGAGTCACCCCTGAGAGTTGCAGAATATTTTTAAAATGTGTAATAGTTCATTTTCAGAGAATTTGACATTAAGAAGATATAGAATGCTGCCTTTATTTCAGGTTTGCTATAATAATCAACACTTTGATACTCAAGTAGTGACAGGTGGCAATAATGCTATCTCACACACTTGCAATTACCATGTTTTGCATGCTTAAAAAAAAAAAAAAAAAAACCTTTATTAATCTCTTTAGCGATTCTGTGACATAGTCAAGAAAACTAATACCCCCATTTTGCAAATGAAGCAACTGAGGCTCTGAGAGCGTAAGTGATCTGACAAGGCTACACAGTTAGTAGAATCTTAGTCTTCTTACTCTAAATTCAATGCTCTTCTCTATGCCTACCAGAATAATCTACTTTTTCTGCCTTCTTAAATTTCTGCGACTTTAGGGAACAAAGTACCAAAAATGTCTTACCCATGGTTTAGTGATGCAAAGCCAGAGTTAGAGTTCTCAAAAATTTCAGTATTATGAGATGGACTCCACTCTCTTGAGGTTCAGAGAATTAAGCTCTTCTGGGAGTTGACAAAGCAAATCAGGATCTGTTGGCGAGGAAAGAGTATGACAGTGGAAATACTCGACCCCTCTCGATTTTCCAGGAACATCATTCTTACCTTACATATTTCCAATCCTCTCATGAAATCACAGGCATGGGCCTTATACAAAAAACATACTTTTCGAAAAGTAAAGATGCTTTCCAAGATGAGACTAGAACCTTGCATTCCCTGTCTCATTTATGTACAACCATAAGATATATTTTGGAGAAGTTTTTTAAAAATGTATGAAAATCATTGGAAGTAGGTTCCTCTATATATGCAAAATACCACCTCTGCTTAACATATTCATATTCTAGTCTTTGAGTGTTTGTTCTTATGTGATAACTTAGAAATTAAAAGCTCAATATCATAGGCATAGTTGTGTATGTGTTATAATTTTATCATTTCCTATAACTGATTAATGGGAGCTCTGGTGGTGCAGTGTCTAAAGCATTTGAGTGCTAACCAGAAAGCTGGAGGTTCAAAACCACCAGCCACTCTTCAGAAGGAAGATTGGGTGATCTACTTCCGTAGTCATACTGCCTGGAAAACTCAAGGAGGGGTCACTATGAATCAGATTCGACTCAACAGCAGTGAGTTGTTTTTTTTTTTAATAACTGATTAATGGAGAAAAGTAAAAGGTTAATTTTCTAATTACATACTCTCCTGAAATAAGTTATGCACATTATCCTGTTTGTTGACATTCTACAATGGACACTTTATGGAAAAGTGATTTCCTCTAAAGCTATACACAATCAACAGTTTATTTCTAGAGAACATGTAGGCAGCTGGCAAAATAGTGAAAAGACCTGCCTCTATCAAAAATGTGTTTATGAGAATCTTGCCTATAAAAAGAGCTATAGATTTTCCAAATCACTTCATTTCAACCATGCTGATGTGTGTCAAGTTCAGGCTTAGGAGATAGACTTAGTTTTGACTCCTAGAGCCTTAATTTATTAACCATGTGGACTAAGTTAAATTATCTGAACATTGATTTGTTTATTGTTGTGTGGAAATGAGTATTGTGAGGATGTAATTAAAAGTAGAAATACAATGAAATATATGTATAGCTACCAAAGCAGCATCTGTCACATAGCAGACTCTCAAAAATTATGATCAGTTACTGGAGAAGATGAAAGGTAGGACTGGATTATATATATTAAGAATATCCTTAATTGCAAGTGTTTGTAAACAGAATCCTCCCAGACCAGACCTCCATTTTGTTTATGTTTTGTGAGGTAAGAAGCACAGGTCTGGGCCACAGAGTAAATACTTTGAGATATTTTAATTTTGAGATACAGTATTTCTACAGAAAGCAGAACCAGTAAGAAGAAGCACTTTCACCTTTAGCACAGTTAGTATTTAAACCTCTGGGAAGTGCCTAAGTCTTTTTAGGATTCATGTTCTGTAACTTTTACTCAGATTTACTGAGGACCAGCTCTGCTTGCAAGAATATAAATGAGGATGACTTAGAGAAGGCTATTGTAGAGCTACTTAAGAAGATTTGTGAAAGAGAAAAAAAAAAAAAAA
>NW_006921838.1:1299733-1306521 GCF_000298275.1 Orycteropus afer afer
GTTGTTAATGATTCTTCCTCCAATCCTGATACCACGTTTTTCTTCATATAGTCCATTGTATTATTTTACTAATATAAAACACTTAAAATAGGCAACTATATAAAAATCAGAACTTTAAAAGTGATTAACAGGAATGGAGCAGAAAAGGAAACGAGGAGAAGTTTTGTTTAGCCAGCAGTGAGTTTCTTTATGAGGATTTGAAACTAGTGATTCTAACATCTAAGAATAGTTTATTAATCCTTACACTATATTTTCATGCCAATATAACATACATGTCTTACTTTATGTTAATTAAAAACTCTTGCTTATTAGCAGATTCCAATAGGAAATTGGACACAAAAAGGGATATATTACATAATTTCATTTATCAAAATGAGACCAACTTTCCCATTTTCATGTTCAAATTTGAGGCTTTGGAAGTAGGTGACTTTTTATGTCCACACAATAAAGTAGTGACCACATTGACATCCAAACCCTAACCTGATTTTCATGGCAGTAAGTCTTCTGCCAACAGATATCATTATTAGCAATGGTATCAAAATTTAATAAGATGTTATATCTGCCTTCATGGAATTAAGATCCAGCTGGAGAGAAGACTAGATACACACAGAATTTCAGTCAAGTGCTATGTATAATAAATCCCTTCAGTAGGATATATATAAATGATGGGAACAGTTGTCAGATTTGAGTTAACATAATCCAAACAACAGCCTGAACTATGGCAAAACCAGTTAGTGTGATAGGTTGTTATCAGTCAATTCCTCTTCTCTGGATGTTCCAGAGCCAAACCAATTGCAGAATAATTGGAATATTTAAGATGACCATCTGCAGTTTGTACTAAACTCTTCCTCCATTGCTCTTGTTGCCTTAGTTACTATTTTCACCAGCATGTTTTATTTTAAGACTGTCTCCATCTTCACATGTTTTGGTTTTCTGAAATTATCTTGTAGGCAGCACCCACTTTAGAAGGAGTGTGGTGTCCCTGGAGACTGGTTCTTAAAGTAGATCTCAGTCAGGCAAAATCCAGACTGCACAGACTTCAATTATGAATGTGCTGTTGGCCTCATCTGTTCAAAAACTGGTCAAAGTTACTGAAAGATACAGTAGAGGTAGCAAGAAGTGAAGTGCAGACTATTATTAGGAATTTTGAATCTGCAAAGCAGGGTAAATAAAGAGCTGGTTGAAGCTTTATTTTAAAACACACGTGGGTCTTTCTTGTTATAACAAAATTTTGCTCTTTTAGTTTTTACTTAACAACTCAATGTAGAATAAAGTAGAATAAAATACTACCATAATTCAGGACTTAGCCTTCTCTCTACAAGAATTTTACAAGCTCACCTTTCTTTCCTCTACAGAGAGACATTTGGTTGCAAATCACAAAACTTGGTTTATCTGAATTAAGCCAGTTGATATTGCGTGGATCTGAGCCCAGACTAAATTATCAAATCCTCAGAATTATGAGCAAATAAATGTTTGTTGTTTTAAGCCACAAGGTTTTAGTAGTTTGGTTTTCAGAAAATACTGTTACTTCGCTCTATCTAGTTTTATATTGTTCTATTTATAGCTAATTTTGGGGAAAAAAAAACAAGGGTGGGTTTCTGCTTATTGTTGTCACTTCTTCACCTTCCGCTCATACCATAATTTGCTAAAATTTGGTTTCTGTTCAGACCATGCCATTAAATTTTTCTAAATTCACTCATTAATTATAATAGTTGTTATTATTGAATGAGCCATCTCTTTCTGTTCATTTGTTTTAACTGTTTTAACTTTGAATCGTTATTTTCCACGATACCCAGTTCACTTCTGGTTTTTCTTCTACATCTTGGATCCCTTGAAGTCGGTTCTCTCCTGTTGCTGTCTTTGTGAGGTGTGGTCGAGTCAGCTCCTGCCCTTAGTGATCCTGTGTCCAATGGAATGAAACACTGCTTGGTCCTGCACCAGCCTCATGATCCCTGCTATGCTAGAAGCCGTCGCTACAGCGCTGTGCCAGTCCATCTTGTGGAGGGTCTTCTTCTTTCTGGCAGACCTTCTGCTTTACCAAGCATGATAATTCTTTTTCAAAATATCTTCGCTTGTCCCATAAATTTGCCATTTCCAACTTTTGTTCATTGTTTACTCCTCACTGCTACTAAAAATTTAATACCTGTTAATTAGTATTAACCAGTATATTAGAAAAACTGAATCACTATGGATGAACAGAGTGAACCTTGCAATAAAGTGATAAATAAAGGAATTATCCTGTAGCATTTGAGCTCAGACAAGTTTAGAGGAAATAACTTTTTTACTTAATTTAATTACTGTAATAATAGTTATTTTTTACTTAATTTTTTACTTAATTTAATTACTGTAATAATAGTTATTACAGTGTTCACTAGTATTTCCTGTTCTTTTCTCTATCCAGACCTATAGAGGATTATACTTTTCTGCCCTTTGAAGTTATGCATGGATATATGACTTACTTTTGTCAGTTACATATAAGCAGTAATGTTTAGCACTTGTAGAGGGGAGCACTAAAAATCAAGTGTGTGTGCTTCTTTATGCTGTTTTTCCTACCAAATGAATCTGTTGATATGATCATGTCATAAATTAGTGAAGCCTCTATTTGAGTCTTTAAGAGACTATAAGAAAGCAGAAGCTGATATTGTGTGCAAAAATTTAATTACAGTTCTTTAAGAAATAGAGAATTGAGTATGTTTGGTACCAAAGTATAACCTAACTTTCTATCCTGATGCATGCAAGAATATCAGTCTCCCCAAGCCCAGTTCAGCCATTTACACATCTTACTGAATGGACCTTAGACTGAGAGTATTTATTATCCATGAAATAAATTCTCTAAATCCTTCAAATTCAGCCCACTATAGTCACCATAACAACCAAGATCTTACTTACATTAAACAATGAGAAACTTCCAGGGACATATTTAATTTCCTAAAGGGTATTTTGAAATACTCTAGTCTCAAGACTAGCCATGTAAGTTGTCAGATAGAGTCTCTGGCTCTTAATAGCCTTGAAGCTGATATATATAAACTACATGATAATGAATTGAAAAAGGAAAAAAACAACATAAAATATCATAGTATTGCATTTATTCTTAAGTAATCGTTATTTTTCCCATCACCGGTAATTATGAATTCATCTTGATTATATATATGATCAGTTTCATACTTCACATGTTGGTAAAAATCTTCAAATTCTTCATCTTTAGCTTTATTGGTTGGTGTGTAAATCTGAATAGTGGTCATATCAACTAGTCTCCCTTGCAGGCACATTGATATTTTCCTATCACTGATAGCATTATATTTCAGGATAGATCTTAAGATATTCTTTCTGTTAATAATGTGTTGCTGTTCTGCTACAATTTATTTTGAAAGAAGTACAGCAAAAATATTCTGTAGGAGGGAGGATGACAAGACTTCTCCTTACCTACTCCCGAGATGTTATCTGCAGGCATCAGTCCCTGGATAAGGATATTATACTTGGTAGATTTTCAGTGAGAAGTAAAATCTCTCAGTATGTTAAATGAACAAAATAGCTTCAAAAATGGATTCAAACATAGTGATGATTATGAGGATGGCCTAGGAATGGGCATTGTTTCACTCAGTTGTACATAGGGTCACTATGAGTAAGAAACATCTCAGTGGCACCAAGCAAGGACAATACTATTTTTTTTAAAGAGATATGTTTCTTATAATAGCATCTGACTACTAAAAAAAAAAAAGGAAAAGAGAAACATGACAAAGCTTATTTAAAGTTCTTTGAATCTTTAAGACAAATTAATAGGGTTTACTCTAATTTTGTTTAAATGTTCTTCATGTTGACAGAACTATACTACAACAGAGAGATTTTTTAAAAAGCATATACATTGACTAACATGTTTTGTGATTCATTTTTAAAGAATACAAACTAATCAAAATATCATTATAATACATTTTTTTGGTTACCTAGTGCCACTCTGACAGAAATATACCATGAATGGGATGGCTTGAACAAACAGGAGATTATTCTCTTACAGTTCCGGAGGCTAGAAGTCCAAGTTCAAGGTGTTAGGCTCTAGGGGCTGGGTGAAAGCCCCTCAACCTTGGGCTTCAGTTCTACCTTTTGTTCCCAGCCCACTGAAGCTAGAGGCATCTCTTCACTCAGACAGCTAGTGATTGCTGAGGCTAACAAGCCCAAGGTCGACAAATAAAATGGCACAGTCCCAATGTTACAAACCACATGGCAGTCCATTGATTCAAGTCCATTGAAAGTCCCAAGGATGGCAGAGCATGGCAGGCTGCTGAAAAATGACACAGCTACATGCAGGGTTCAAGTGTGCTACAAGCTAGAGACCATTTCCCCAGGCTTCTCCTTATATACAGTAAGTAGACCACATCCCTAAGGCAACTATTCAGCTGCTCACAGTAGATTCCACCATGGAGTTAATCCAGGCCAGCCAAGTTGATACACAAACTTTACCACATACATGATAAGATAAACCACCACCTAATTTTACATATTAAGAGTAACATATTTTATGTATCATCTGTGTAGATCAAAAGGAGTCTGACTCTGGATGAAGACTTAAATTGATGCTACCCCAAATATCATATCTGAATCTTGAAGAAGTGTAACATATTTTGGAATGATAATCAACATTTCTACCAAAACTTTGTGGTTAATTTTCACCATATGACACTTTTTATTTAGTTGTCCCTATAAATTGTTCTCTTTAGTCATGTGTGATATGTTGTTGAGAAACACATGATGAGGAAACTTTATTCCTTCACAGGTCCCACCATTTTATCTGCCAGTCATTTGAAAGCTAGAACACTAGTGGGAAGTGGGTGATAGCACTGCAAAGGAGAAAACAGGAGAATAGTACCATTTCTTTTCCTTAACTTCATTCTTTTTATTTATTCCATCTCTTATTTTAATAATTTTCAAATCACATTACACAAGCATGTAATTTATTCTTACACTTTATTAATTTCTGTCACATCATATTAAACAACTATATTTATATCCCCAAATACACAAATTTCAAATACCACTACCAATAGCTACCTCTGCCTTAATAAAAATATATTATCTGTTTCTTTTTATTTATTTATTTAATTGTGATTTGGGTAAAAGTTTACAGAGCAAATTCACTTTCCATACAGCAACTCACGTACACTTTATCTCATGACATTTACTACAATTTCCCACATTACAACAGTTTCCTCCCACTTCCTCCCCATACTTACCTCTTCCCTGTGTCCTTTCCTCCATGTACTCCTGCCCCCTGAGCTATCTCCCTGTGCATACACAGCCTTTCTATTCTCCCATGATTGTTCTCTCCAAGGAGTGTATCTACCTAATGTACATGTTCAGCTCATATGCCTGTCTTTTGTTTGGCTGGAAGCCAAAGGAGTGGGTTTGATTGTTGACCTGAAACGCAGTTAGGGGCCATAGTCTCAGTGGTTCCATCAGGCTCCATCAGACCAACAAACCTGGTTCCTTTTTATTTTTTTAAATGATTTTGAGTTTTGTTCCATATTGTTCTCCTACTCTATCCAGGATCTCCTACACAGATCCCGTTCTGAGTGGTTGACAGTGGTAGCTGGGCACCATCTAGTTCTGGTTTCATAGTTGTATAGGCTGAGGATAGTATGGTGTACCAGTCGCTTGGACTAATTGTTTCCATGAATCTTTGGTTTTCTTCATTCTCCTTTGCTCTGGATAAGGAGAGACCCATTGTTGCATCTAGACAGCTACTGCACTGTAGTAAATTACATAGTGTAGCTTTTCTAGCCCTATATCTTTGTAAACTGCATGGTGGAATTTGCCATGGGCAACTGAATAGCTCCTGCTTGTTAAAGGTATCCACCTGGGGTGTCTCTGTTGAGAGTGGCACGAAACAATCTTCTGGGAGTTTCTCTCTCTCTTAAGTGTATAGAATTCTAATGTTGGGATTGGCTAGTTTGGCCACTCTTCCAGGCTCAAAAGGAGCCCTCTTAGAGGCAGAAAGAGTCTCTCTGGCTACTGGCTGAGAAAGACATGCTGCTAAGAGAAATGCACTGCTGAGAGATACACATTTGCTGGAGAGAGACATGAGAGACATGCACTGCTGAGAGAGACTGAGAGAGAGTGTTGGCTGAGACAGCTGGCTGCGAGAGACTGAGTACATTTCTGAATTTAAATTGTAGCCTGTTGCTTCCCTAATAAAACTCATAATCTGTGAGTTCTGTGTGGCCACTACAGTACATTATCAAACCCAGCAGATAAGTGGAGGTTGCTATGGGAAGAACAGTTGGTTTCAGAGTTGGTGATAGGGCTGGAGGGAGGTGGCATGTCTGGCCTTGCAGGAATAGACCTTGGTCTACTGACAGTGATTCTATCTTCCTCTTATGGGGTTAGAGGAAGTCATAAGATGTGGTCTCACTGGCCCTTTGGCAGCCACTTACAAGCTTTTAAGATCCCAGTAGCTACTCGCCAAAGTAGGATGTAGAACAATATTTTGTGTAATATGTTATGCCAATTGAGCTTGATGTCCCCTGAGACTATGTCCTGAGCCCACAGGTAGAACTACTCACTCCCTCTGGGTAGAAGGATGTGGCCAAGAAGTGACTACAACCTTGTCCCTTGTCAGTTCTACTATATACCCAGGAATTCATACAGAACATACCAATACACTTGCAGAAACATTGTCTGCCAACCCTACACATGGTCTTGGCCACACCTCCTCCTGCATGGACATACCTAATAATTCATCCTGTTCACCCATCTATCCACCCATATATCCATGTTACTTCACTGACAATGCAGTA
>NW_006921838.1:1306621-1309564 GCF_000298275.1 Orycteropus afer afer
TTTATTCCTTCACAGGTCCCACCATTTTATCTGCCAGTCATTTGAAAGCTAGAACACTAGTGGGAAGTGGGTGATAGCACTGCAAAGGAGAAAACAGGAGAATAGTACCATTTCTTTTCCTTAACTTCATTCTTTTTATTTATTCCATCTCTTATTTTAATAATTTTCAAATCACATTACACAAGCATGTAATTTATTCTTACACTTTATTAATTTCTGTCACATCATATTAAACAACTATATTTATATCCCCAAATACACAAATTTCAAATACCACTACCAATAGCTACCTCTGCCTTAATAAAAATATATTATCTGTTTCTTTTTATTTATTTATTTAATTGTGATTTGGGTAAAAGTTTACAGAGCAAATTCACTTTCCATACAGCAACTCACGTACACTTTATCTCATGACATTTACTACAATTTCCCACATTACAACAGTTTCCTCCCACTTCCTCCCCATACTTACCTCTTCCCTGTGTCCTTTCCTCCATGTACTCCTGCCCCCTGAGCTATCTCCCTGTGCATACACAGCCTTTCTATTCTCCCATGATTGTTCTCTCCAAGGAGTGTATCTACCTAATGTACATGTTCAGCTCATATGCCTGTCTTTTGTTTGGCTGGAAGCCAAAGGAGTGGGTTTGATTGTTGACCTGAAACGCAGTTAGGGGCCATAGTCTCAGTGGTTCCATCAGGCTCCATCAGACCAACAAACCTGGTTCCTTTTTATTTTTTTAAATGATTTTGAGTTTTGTTCCATATTGTTCTCCTACTCTATCCAGGATCTCCTACACAGATCCCGTTCTGAGTGGTTGACAGTGGTAGCTGGGCACCATCTAGTTCTGGTTTCATAGTTGTATAGGCTGAGGATAGTATGGTGTACCAGTCGCTTGGACTAATTGTTTCCATGAATCTTTGGTTTTCTTCATTCTCCTTTGCTCTGGATAAGGAGAGACCCATTGTTGCATCTAGACAGCTACTGCACTGTAGTAAATTACATAGTGTAGCTTTTCTAGCCCTATATCTTTGTAAACTGCATGGTGGAATTTGCCATGGGCAACTGAATAGCTCCTGCTTGTTAAAGGTATCCACCTGGGGTGTCTCTGTTGAGAGTGGCACGAAACAATCTTCTGGGAGTTTCTCTCTCTCTTAAGTGTATAGAATTCTAATGTTGGGATTGGCTAGTTTGGCCACTCTTCCAGGCTCAAAAGGAGCCCTCTTAGAGGCAGAAAGAGTCTCTCTGGCTACTGGCTGAGAAAGACATGCTGCTAAGAGAAATGCACTGCTGAGAGATACACATTTGCTGGAGAGAGACATGAGAGACATGCACTGCTGAGAGAGACTGAGAGAGAGTGTTGGCTGAGACAGCTGGCTGCGAGAGACTGAGTACATTTCTGAATTTAAATTGTAGCCTGTTGCTTCCCTAATAAAACTCATAATCTGTGAGTTCTGTGTGGCCACTACAGTACATTATCAAACCCAGCAGATAAGTGGAGGTTGCTATGGGAAGAACAGTTGGTTTCAGAGTTGGTGATAGGGCTGGAGGGAGGTGGCATGTCTGGCCTTGCAGGAATAGACCTTGGTCTACTGACAGTGATTCTATCTTCCTCTTATGGGGTTAGAGGAAGTCATAAGATGTGGTCTCACTGGCCCTTTGGCAGCCACTTACAAGCTTTTAAGATCCCAGTAGCTACTCGCCAAAGTAGGATGTAGAACAATATTTTGTGTAATATGTTATGCCAATTGAGCTTGATGTCCCCTGAGACTATGTCCTGAGCCCACAGGTAGAACTACTCACTCCCTCTGGGTAGAAGGATGTGGCCAAGAAGTGACTACAACCTTGTCCCTTGTCAGTTCTACTATATACCCAGGAATTCATACAGAACATACCAATACACTTGCAGAAACATTGTCTGCCAACCCTACACATGGTCTTGGCCACACCTCCTCCTGCATGGACATACCTAATAATTCATCCTGTTCACCCATCTATCCACCCATATATCCATGTTACTTCACTGACAATGCAGTACTGTATGTGCAAAGGGTTCTTCTTTGTTGTCTGTACCTCCCATGCACCTCTCTATGTCTTCCTCTTCCTCAATGCCACTGTGTTGATTACTCCACTTGGTACATTGCCCTTGTCTTCACCCAAATGAATAATACTTGTCTCTACTGATCTAGCAGTGTTCCCTCCCCTCCTGTCCTCCCACTGGTAACCAACAAAGAAAATTTCCTTCCATATATAGACTTTTCCTTGACTTTTTACAATAACGGACTAATACAATATTTGTCCTTCTGTGATTGACTTATTTTATTCAGCGTAATGTCCTCCAAGTTCATCCACATTATGTGGTGTTTTGTACATTCTTCATTAAGGTTCTATAATATTCCATTGTGTATGTACCATAGTTTGGTTATCCATCCTTCTTTTTTTGGGCACATAGGTTGCCTCCATCTTTTGGCTATTGTAAATAGTGCTGCAATGAACATGTGTGTGCATGTATCTGTTCTTGTCCTAGCTCTCACTTCTTCAGTAATGGAATGGCTCGTTCAAATGGTATTTCAAATTTCAACATTTTAAGGAATTGCCATAGTGCTTTCCACAGTGATTGTACCATTTTACAGTCCCATCAGCAGTGTATCAGAGTCCCAAACTCTCTGCATCCTCACCAGCATGTTACTTGCTGTTGAGTTGA
Organism: Orycteropus afer afer; assembly: GCF_000298275.1. Lineage (NCBI taxonomy): Eukaryota > Metazoa > Chordata > Mammalia > Tubulidentata > Orycteropodidae > Orycteropus > Orycteropus afer. The sequence goes on from NW_006921838.1 coordinate 1,309,324, forward strand.
ACTTTACTACTAGCGCTGGGGCAAGATGGTATCTCATTGTTGTTTTGATTTGCATCTCTCTAATGGCTAATGATCGTGGGAATTTTTTCATGCTTATTGGCCACCTGAATATCCTCTTGGGTGAAGGGTCTATTCATGTCTTCTGCCCATTTTTGAATTGGATTATTTGTCTTTTTGTTGTTGAGGTGATGGAGTTTTCTATAAATTCTAGAGATAAGTCCCTTCTCAGATATGTCATTGC
>NW_006921838.1:1309911-1311744 GCF_000298275.1 Orycteropus afer afer
ATGGATCTATTTCTGGGTTCTCAATTCTATTTCATTGTTCAATGTCTGTCATTGTACCAATACCAGGCACTTTTGACTACTGTGACTCAATACTAGGTTTTGAGATCTGGTAGTGCGAGACCTCCTACTTTGTTCTTCTTCAATATTGCTTTGCTAATCTGGGGCCTTTTTCCTTTTGATATAAAGTTAGTGATTGGTTTTTCCATATCTTTAAAGAATGTTGATGGGGTGTGGATTGGGATTGCATTGAATGTATAGATTGCTTTGGGTAGGATTGACATTTTCACAATGTTCAATTTTTCTGTCTACAAACATGGTATGCTCTTTCATTTATGTACATATCTTATGATTTCTTGAAGTAGTGTTTTATAGTATTCTTTATACAGGTCTTTTGTGTCCCTGGTAAAATTTATTCCCAAGTATTTTATTTTTTTAGTAGCTATAGCGTAGTCCTAAGGCATTTGACTGCTAATCAGAGGTCTGGTGGTTCAAAACCACCAGCCACTTCTTGGAAGGAAGATTGGGCAATCTACTTCCATAGTGAAACTGTCTCAGAAACCCACAGAGGGGTGGCTATGAATGGGATCCAAATCAACAGCAGTGAGTTTGGTTTTGGTATTGTAAATGGTGTTGCTTTCCTTATTTTTTTTCAGCAATCTCTTTGCTGGTGTAGAGGAATCCAACTGATATTTGGATGTTGATCTTGTATGCTACCACTACGTTAAATATCTCAATTAGTTCCAGAAGATATTTTACTCACTGCTGTCAAGTCAAATCTGACTCATAGTGACACCTCCTTGGATTTCTGAGGAAGTATCACTACAGAGGTTGATTGCCCAATCTTCCTTCTGAGGAGTGGCTGGTGGGTTTGAATCACCAGCCTTCTGAGTCTCTTAGGTTTTGTAGGTATAGGATCATATCATCAGAAAACAGGCACAGTTTTAATTCTTCCTTACCAATTTGGGTGCCTTTGACTTCCCTTCCTTGACTTATTGCCCTGGCTAGGACTTCTAGTACAGTGTTGAATAGAAGTGGTGATAGATGGCATCCTTGTCTGGTTCATGTTGGCAAGGGGAATCATTTCAATCTCTTTCCATTGAGAATAATGTTGGCTGTTGTTTTTTTATATATCCCCTTTATTATTTTGAAGAATGTTCCTTCTATTCCTATTTTACTGAAAGTTTTCAACAGGAATGGGTGTAGGGTTGTATCAAATACCTTCTCTGCATCGATTGATATGATCATGTGGTTCTTTTCTTTCGTTTTATTTAGGTGGTGGATATGGTAGTTGTGTTTGTGTGTCAGCCCTGACTGGGACTGGATGAGTGGCTGGGCAGCTGGTGGTAGATATTCCGCATGATGAGACTGGCAATCAACTCCATGACAGGATCTACCATAAGCAGCTGAGTAGCTGCCTTTGGGTATATGGTCTGCTTCCCATATATAAGCAGCAGCTTTGGGAATGGTCTCTAAGTTAGGGCATGCTTGGACCCTGCATGTAGCCATGTCATTGTTCAGCAGCCTTGGGACTTATAATGTTCTGCCGACCTTGGGACTTATAATGTACTTAAATCAATGGCCTGTCATGTGGTTTGATAACATCGGGACTGTGCTTTTTGACTTGGCAACCTTGGGCTTGGCAGCCTTGGCAGCCAGCAGCTGTCTGAGTGAAGAAATGCCTCTAGCTCCAGTGCACCAGGAGCAGGAGACAGAGCTACATCCCAAGGTTGAAGGTCTTTCACTCAGCCCCTAGAGCCTGGCACTTTGAACTTGGACTTAAAGCCTCCAAACTGTGAGAGAATAAACTCCTGTTTGTCAAGGCCATCCCATTTG
>NW_006921838.1:1312039-1313099 GCF_000298275.1 Orycteropus afer afer
TTCATAAAATGAGTTAGGGAGGATTCCATCCTTTTTGTGTGTTTTGGCATGGTTTGAGTCAGATTGGTGTCAGTTCTCTGAATGTTTGGTAGCATTCTCCAGTGAAACCATCTGGGCCAGGCTTTTTTTATTGGTAATTTTTTTATGATCTGTTCAATTACTTCTTTGGTTAAGGGTCTGTTCAACGTTTCCACCTCAGTCTGTGTTAGTTTAGGGAAGTGGTGTGTTTCTAGAAATCTGTCCATTTCTTCCAGATTTTCAAATTTGTTGCAGTGCAGTTTTTCTTAGTATCCTGATATTATCCTTTTTATTTCAGTTGGTTCTGTTGTGATGTCACCCATTTTGTTTCTTATTCATGATATTTATATTCTCTCCCTTTTCATTTGTTAAATTTGCCAGTGGTTTGCCAATTTTATTAATCTTTTCAAAAAAGCAACTTCTAGTCTTGTTGATTTTTCCTATTGTCTATTTTTTCTTCCCTTGATTTCTACTTGAATCTTTATTATTTACTTTCTTCAGGTGACTGTGGCTTCTTCAGGTGACTTTTTTCTGCTTTTTTAATTGTTGGAGATGTTGGTTTAAGGCATTGATTTTGGCTCTTTCTTCTTTTTTTGAATGTGTAAATTTATTGCTATAAATAAATTGGATCACTTCTGCTGTATCCCAAAGATTTGAGTATATTGGATTTTCATTCTTGTTTGATTCAAGGACTCTTTTAATTTCGTTTTTTTATTTCTTCTATTACCTCTTCTATTATCCTTGTTTTTGAGTAGAGTGTTGTTCAGTTTCCATGTGTTTGTTCTTTTTCCATTGATCTTCCTATAGTTGATTTCTAATTTAATAGTATTGTGATCTGAGAAGATGCTTTGCAGTATTTCAACGTCTTTCAATTATTAAGGCTTACTTTATGGCCTAACATATGTTCTATCATGGAGAATGTTCCATGTGTACTGGAAAAGAATGTATATTGTGCTGCAGTTGGGTGAGTGCTCTGTAGATGTCTATAAGGCCAAGTTGGTGGATTGTATTGTCTAGTTCTTCTACATCTTTGTTGAGTTTC
>NW_006921838.1:1315654-1325699 GCF_000298275.1 Orycteropus afer afer
AACAAAAAGAAAAAAAAAAAAAAAATCTGTTGCAAGGCAGGGCAGGGCACCCAGGCTCTGTCCAAGCACACAGATTGGGATGGAATTTCTGCTGGCCCTAAACATGGGTGTGTGATATAAGAGTAACAAGGGGAATATCACACCTTTCCAGTCATTGGCCTCTGGAATGTCCTTGTAGTTCCTGGCAAGTGAAGCCTATTCTTAAGTCCCTGGAATCTGGGAGAACACTGTCACTTTAAATATCCAAAATGGTTGAACCACTTGTAAACATTCAAAACGGTTGCACCCTTCAGACAGGCAAAAGTCTATAGCTCAGCCTGCCTTCATCTTCGATGCTTCCCCTTTTGTTCACCAGCCACCCGTACAGCCCTCCATGCAGCCTCTGGCTAACGGATGATTTTTAGATGAATTCTTTGGTCCTAACACAACTCGGCAGTATCCAAGCTGTTTGTGCTGTCAGGATCACTGCTACACCACAGCTCCGCATGTCTCCTTTTTTGGTATTTCATGCAAGTTCTTTTATTAGTTGGAGTTTGGTCCACTTCTATATCCTTCCCTTCAAGGCTCAGGGCTCCTGGATTATCTTCTGTAACTGTGTTAATTTGTTCCCATTTTCCTCGTTGAAGAGGGCCTGTGCAGTCTTTCTGCCTGGTCTACCATCTTACCAAAACTTCATTGTCTGATTTTATTTGTCAAAAAATAATATGATCTTTTTTTTTTTTAACCTTGGATCACCAAAATCTCATACTTTGTAAACTTTTGCTGGAATCCATTTATCATCTTTATTGAATAGGAGCTCTGGTAGCATAGTGCCTAAGGCACTTGACTACTAACCAGAAGACTAATGGTTAAAACCCACCAGCTATTCCTTGGAAGGAAGATGGGGCAATCTACTTCCATAGTGATACTGTCTTGGGAACCCAAGGAGGGGTCACTATGAATCAGATCCTACTCGACTGCAGTGAGTTTGGTTTTTGGTTTGAATGAAATGCTGTTATTACTTCATCTATTCTAGCAGGGTTATTTGAGTATGAGGAATCTGAAATTATCTTACCTGTATACCAAAAAGTCCCTTGAAAATAAAATTTTCAATTAAAATTAGTGCTTAAAAGATAAAATACATTAAACAGATTTTTATTTAAGTGAATCATTTCATTTAGACTCTACCATATGTGTTCAGATAAGTGTACATATTAAGATCATATTAGTTCTTATTAGTTTTTAGTTATTGTTCTTATGTTATTTTTGTGCTGATAATTTATTGATTATCCATTGTATGCTAGATACAGAGCTGGGAAGGAGAGGATAAAGAATATTTTCATTATTCAAGGATCTTTACCAGAATAACATTAACGACTATGGTGTCTATTTTATGTTGTTGTTGTTGTTGTTATGTGCCGTCGAGTCGGCCCTGACTCATAGCGACCCCTTCTTGGGTTTCCGAGGCAGTATCACTACGGAAGTAGGATTGCCCAACCTTCCTTCCGAGGAGTGGCTGGTGGATTTGAACCGCCAGCCGTCTGGTTAGCAGGCAAGTGTCTTAGCCACTATGCTACCAGAGCTCTATTTTATAGGTGGCTATTATTTTCCTTACTATAGATTGTTGTAGCTGAGTGCCATCAAGTTAATTCTGACTCATGTGACAGAGTAGAATCATATCATAGGGTTTTCTTGGCCACAATCTTTAAAGAAGCAGATCATTAGATCTTTCTCCTACAGGGTCATTGTGTTTGTTCAAACCTCTAACCTTTCAGTTAGCAGCAAAGCGCTTAAATGAGATCGATCTATGTTATGGGTTAACTTATGTCTCCCAAACACGTGTATTGGAAATCCTACTATACCTGTGGTTATAATCATATTTGGGAAAAGAGTTTTCTTTGTTACATATATGAGACAAAATTAGTGTTGTTGTTGTTGTTGTTGTTACGTGCCGTCAAGTCGGATCTGACTCATAGTGACCCCTCCTTGGGTTTGCAAGGCAGTATCACTAAAGAAGTAGACTGCTCCATCTTCTTTCCAAGGAGTGGCTGGTGGGTTTGAACTGCCAGCCTTCTGATTAGCAGTCAAGTGCCTTAAGCATTCCTCTACCAGAGCTCCCAGAATTAGTGTAGGGTGTGTCAAATCAATTTCTTTTGATACATAAAAGAGCAGATTAAGAAGGCAGAAAAAAAACAAAAAAGGTGGGGTAAAATAGATTTCACAGCACATGAGATCTCCAAGGAAACAAGAAACAGAAGCTTAAAAGGTACAAGGACCTTCCCCTAGGGTCAACAGAGAGAGAAAGTCTTCCTCAAGAGCTTGTGTCCTGGTTTCAGACTTCTTTTCTCTTAAATTAGAATAAATTAAATTTCTGTACATTAAACCCACCCACTTGTGGTATTTCTGTTATAGCAGCACTAGATTATGAAAACAGAGTAAATGAGCAGAACATAGGCTGAAGGGTTGGAGGAAATACGCTTGTCTTATCAAATAGTCTGACAATATATTGTGAGGTCTTCATTAGAGAACGTCCATTAATAGGCAAAATGAACACTATCCTTCAAATAAATAAGACTGTGGGTTAAGTGATACTGCCTTGAGAACCCAAGGAGGGGTCACTATGAGTCGAGTCTGACTCAACAGCAAACAACATGTATAGTATTTTTATACATACATATGTATTATACATAATATTCTATATATGATATGTATTTTTTTAAAAAATTATTGAATTAAGCCACAAGGAAAAGTTAGATTATTAGGATTATTTGAACTAGTCCCAAATGACTCCAAAACAACCTAGTTCTTCTTTCATTAAAAAAATCTTGTTTAGTATTTTTCAGATAAAACAACTGGTACTTTATCATTAATTTTAACTAACCAAACCAAAACCAAACTCACTGCATCGGGTTGGATCCGACTCATAGCAACCCCTCCTTGGGGTTCTGAGGTGGCATCTCTACAGAAGTAGATTGCCCAACCTTCCTTCTGAGGAGTGGCTTCTGAGGAGTGGGTTTACACAGCCAGCCTTCTGGATAACAGTCAAATGCCTTAGGCACTATGCCACCAGGACTCCCATTACTAACATATATTAATAATACCTTGATACAGTACAAGAGTACTTTCACAGTTTTTCATTTTTTTCTCACCAAAACTTAGTTAAATTTTATAATTATTTCATTTTGTAGATGAGGAAAAAAAAAAAAGAACGTACTGTGATATCAGTGTAGATTATCTATAATTATAAACTATTAACTCATGGTCCTAGGATTATTTTCAAATATTCAAATTATCTTAGCAATATAAAATGGCAAAATCACCCTAAAAAGTGAACTGTTTGGGGACAACTCTCAATAGATATCTGCTATTGATTCAGGTCTTATATGGGCTTTTATTCTAGACTGTTTTCCAAGGTTGTTTGTATAACAAAACATTAGAGGATAAAGATGCTATCTCCCTCCTGGGCAGAGGGAAGATTTGTTTCCTGACCATCATATAATCTCTCTCTCCAAAGTAAAAATTGGCCATTTTGCAGTTTCCTTTTAAAATTGGTGCTTGGGGTTCTTCAGATGTGTCAAAAACCCAGTGTGTGCACCACATCAAACTGAGATTCTCCACATCATCACCATGAGACTTGGTAGCCTAGGGGAACAGATGTGACCAGGAAGCTGGTGTCTCCTGCTGAGCTTTGAATAATAAGGCTCTTTGTCTCTGACCCAGGAGTCTATATCTTCTGACAACATTAACAATACTGTAGTAGGCTAACTTCTTTGCTTGCTATTTAGGTAAAATGTTAGACTCTTGGAAATTCTTGACATGAACTCTGAAAAGGAAGAAAAAAAAAATTACCCCAGATTCCCTGTAGCTTCTAAAGAAAGTAGGATGAAAAGTCACCCTATTAAAAGAAAGATTGATACAAACTTCCAAATTCTTTGACTTAGTCACTTAATTTCTAGGAATTTATCCTAAGGAAATTGAAGAATATAGATATAGCCATAAAGAAATTTTTGTAGTGCTGTTATAACACTATTCCAAATGTTTCTAATCTGAGCAAGACAGTGTGAGTGAGAATTCCTACCTTACGCAGTTTAGGTTTATTCAAGGTCTGGTGGTTTAGTGGATAAGGCATTTTGGCTGCTACCCAGAAGGTCAGTGGTTCAAACCCCACCAGGCACTCCATGGAAGGAAGATGGCATGAACTACTTCTGTAAAGGTTTATGGTCAGAAACCCAACGGGGGTCAGTCTGAATTGAATTCAACTTGATGGCAGTGAGGTTTTTTTTTTTTTTTTTTTTTTCCAATCCTCTTAGGAAGATTTTGATCCTTTTGCAAGATCCATTTTCTCTTACTGCCGTTCCCAACATTTTATGTTAATCTATAGCCAAGGCATCATCACCCACTAGGACATCCCAGTGGTCACAGGTTTCCATTGCTGCCACTTCCTTAAAGCTAGACTTGTTTAGAAAATGCATTCTTGCCTTCTTTAGAGACTTTAACATCTTTGAGGCTCTTCTGATATCACCTTTAAGAGTTTTAGATCTACAAATAGTTCATTTTTTCCAGAGTAATAAGTGATTTAAATCGTTTCTTTAAAAGAAGCTTTTATATTTGGTTTGATATGGAAAACAACAACAATAATTCACTTTCATTCTTTTCTTAATATTTGGACTCAAATAGTCTTATAGTCCAAGTGTCCTACCTTGAAATAGATGGATGTAGCAATAGATATAATTATGGTCAATTCCCTTACATTTGGTTTGGTTCTTTCTAAATTCATACTAAAGGTACTTGATGCTGAGAAGGAACAAGATTCAGGCACTATCTCAACAAGTCACATACTTGTGACTACAGATAACATTTGTGATCAGGACTCAGACATTTTGGTATTTTCCTTCTAAAATACTTTTAGAAATAAAAGCAAATAGTTGCTTTTTGTGTATCTGAAAAAAAAAAAAAAGCTGTTCTTGATTAGTTCTAATTAACCCTACTTAATAATACCCCTTGTGTCTCTATATTTATTACTAAATTCAATTAATTTTGAGAGATTGTGTGTGTGTGTATTTGTGTGTCAGGGGTGACTTAAAAGCTTTATCTTTTTATCTTATTGGAGACTCAGTATTTATCTGTATTTTCTAAATTACTAACAAGTGAAGTAAGAGTAGGAGTAAGATATTTGCAAGAAAGTAAATATCATTGTACAACAAAAATAATGAAGATTGACAGAATTTCAAGCCTAAATGTTGAGATTGGAAGAGTCGAGTAAGCTTGGATGAATTACTCTGACAAATGTTCTAGAAAATGTTATCTGGCACAATAGACAAATTTTAAAAAGAATTTGAGCAACAACAACAACACGTCTTCTGAAATGTAATATGAATTTCCTAAGCTCACTGTCTAAGAATGGAGTTTGGTAAGTACATTATAAAGGCCTGATGTAGAAACAAGAAAGAATAGTGCCCAGGAAATTGGGAATATTAAAATAGGGATATTATTATTTTTAAATTATTTGACTCTTAGATCTAGAATGGAAAGCAAATTAGATTTAGAAAAAAAAAAAAAAAGAAAAGAAAAAGACAGCAGGATTAATGAGTTGAAACAACTGCAAGGGACTGATTAACTGAGGTTTTACTGAGAATGAAGAATTGTCCAAATAAAGAAACAGAGCAAGAGTCGTACAGTGTTGGACCCTAACCAGAGGATAATGTTTACAATTTTGACCTATTGAAGACAAAACATACATTTAGTGCCACACATTTAGGGAAGCCTGAAGAAGAAGATGTCACTAACAAGTGAAGTAAGAGTAGGAGTAATTATCACTAGAGTTAGAAAACTAAAAACTTAGGAAATCTGTGGCCATCTAAGGTACAACTATTAGTCTCTCTTCATGGGGAGAAGAGTGAAGAAAATCAAAGACCCATGAAAACAATTGTTGTTGTTGTTATGGGCCATTGAATCAGCCCCAACTCATAGCGACCCCTCCTTGGGTTTCTGAGACAATATTACTATGGAAGTAGTTTGCCCAATCTTCCTTCCGAGGAGTAGCTGGTGGGTTTGAACCACCAGCCTTCTGGTTAGCAGTCAAGTGCCTTAGACACTACACTACCAGAGTTCCTATGAGAAAAATTAGTCCAAGATATGAGTGGACCATGTGAACCTGAGCCTCCATGACCCGGAGACCAGAAGAATTAGTTGGTGCCTATCACTGCCAACCATTCTGAAAAGAATCACATTAGGAAATAAATACTACTAATAATAATAATAACAAAGAGCAGTTTTACTGGTCTGGTAGAGACTGGTGGAGCCTGCAAGACTATGGCCTTTGGTCTCCCTTCAAGCTTAGAACAGAACTTACAATTGGCGCTCAAATTTCAGGCAAACAGTAGAACAATTTTGAGGTAAACAAAAACAACAGAGAGGTACTCACTTCTTGGAACATTCAACCATAAGAGATAAAATGGGCAGCATTTGCCAAGGGATAAAAGCCAGAAGGTAGGAATGGACAGGAATGAAAGACAAAGGAAAATGTTAATTACAGGGAGGACATATGAAGAGTGCTGGTACATTGTGGGACAGCAGTCATTATCATGAAACAAAACATATATGAACTGTTGAATGGAAAACCAATTTTCTCTGTAAACTTTCACCCAATCACAATAAAAAGGTTTTTTTTTTGGGGGGGGGGGAAGAAAAAGAGAAATATATATTAAAATAAAGTTAGGAAATCAGTATGAGCACATGTGTCCAGGAAAGAGACAGAGGGAGGGAATGGGAGGATGGGAAGGGAGCAAAGAGGGAGGAGAAGTAGGGGAAGTTGGGGAGGGAGGGGATGACAGAGAATATATATTTATTTTTCTGGGCATAAATATATAAAAGCAGAATTCTTTATCTTGCTTCTCCTTTTTTTCTATCCCTGTCATAGCATCTTTGGTGTGAAAAAATAAGGAACAAACTTCCCTTAGAAAGTCCGAACTCAGGTACTAGCTTCAGTCTAGTCTACTGGAATAAGCCATATGTACAAGCAACAAATTCAATGTAAGGGTGGCACAAGGGTTTTGCCTCTCCTTAAATCATGATAGAGAATGTATTAATTTGTATTTTATCATTAAAATGTCCATCTTGAGGCAATCATAACAAACTGATAAGCTAGATCTCTATGGTCCTCCATAGAGGACCTCTGCTAATCAATTGACTTTGTTCTTCAGCCTTATTGTATCCTTAAAGTCTGCTTTCTTCACCTTGATGATCCTTGATATTGCTAAAGAAAGCCATGAGCCATGCAAAGATGACCTTTGTTCTCAAGGACATTCAGAATTTTATATGCATCTCTGAAAGATTTAGATATTTTAGTATTTCTACTGGACTATAACTGGGGCTGTATCACTTCTATAGTTAATCCCATTTAGTAGCATTGTAGTCACATTTAAATGGCAATTTAATTCTATTTATTTTCTGTTCTCAGAAAACATGTGATCAATATTAAAGTAATTATCATAATTTTTTTTACTGATTTACTTATGCTAATCATTTAATTATGCCACAAACCCTATATCATTTTACATGACAAGGAATATTCAAAGTTGATTAATTTTTTACTCAAGGTCACACCATGGTTATTGTTGTTGTGTTGTTATGTGCCGTCGAGTCGGACCCAACTCATAGCGACCCCTCCTTGGGTTTCCGAGGCAGTATCACTATGGAAGTAGATTGCCCCATCTTCCTTCAGAGGAGTTGCTGGTGGGTTTGAATCATCAGCCTTCTGGTTAGCAGTCAAGTGCCATAGTCACTATGCTACCAGAGCTCCCCACACCATGATAAAGTTAGGTTCTTTAATTGAGAGATCAATCAATATTTATGCTCCTGATTACTACACTGTACCGCTTCAAACAATTTCTGACTATAGTGGTAGGAATTGGGACTCAGGAAAGATCTTGTAACAAAAGACTGTGGACTTCAGCCATACAGATTAAACACAAATCCTAATTTCATTATGTACTAATTGGGTCGCAAAGATCAATTTGCATATTCATTTATTCTTTCATTACTTGTTTATCCCCTTACTCATTTTATATCCAATCTTTCTTCCATATGTTTCACATATCAAATGATTATTGAGCACATATTATTTGGTAGACAGTGTGATTAAACAATTTGAACATCATTTGATTATCCCAATCCACAAAATAAGATACTAATTACCTACTTCACAGTTTTGTAAGGATTAAACATTCAGGCATAAAAATGTATCTACTAACTTATCTGACCCATAATATACACTTAAAATGGTAAATACATTATAACTATTATTATTACACTGTAGACTCCTTTTCATTATGGGTTATATCTGATGATGCAGCTGGAGATACAGTTCTAAGTCAGCTTGGGAAGTTTCTCTATTCTGATAAATTTAAAAGAGTCCAGGAAGTTATAGATAACAATTGCTAGTGGGAATACCAAGTGGAGAATGAGAATATAACACTTATTCAATTAAAAGAAAGATAAGGTAAATATTAGGCATGTGTGAAAAATATTTTTCTCATATTCATAATTATAAGATATTATAAAATTCTATCCATATCCAAAACAAAGAGATTGAAGGTCCAGAAAATTCTCTGTGAAAGAATCAATAGCTTAGAAACTTAACTGTATGTGGGGGAGGGGGGTAGTGTTAGGACTTGAGCTCATGATAAAATATTTGAAAACCATTACAAATGTATATTTTCCAAAAATATTTTTGTTCAGTGCTGTTGAGTCAGTTCTGACTCATAGTTACCCTATGTACAACAGAATGAAATACTGCTTGGTCCTGCACCATTCTTTCAATCATTGCTAAGTTTAACCCAATTGTGGCAGCCACTGACTCAATCTCATTGAGGGTCTTTCTCTTTTTTGCTGACCCTCTACCAAGCATGCTGTCCTTCTCCAGGGACTGGTCCCTCCTGATAACATGCCCTAAGTACATAAGATGATGTCTCCCCGTGCTAGCTTCTAAGTAGCATTGTGACTGTCCTTCATCCAAGACAGATTTGTTCATTCATCTGGCAGTTGAAATTATGTTTAATATTCTTTGCCCATATAATATTTCAAATGCATGCATACTTCAGGGCCAGTGGCCAAAACAGGTAAGGCAGGCAGGGAACAGCCCCCAGGTGGTAGGGAGCAGCAGCAGACAGGACCATCAGGAACAGGTAAGGCAGGCAGGGGAGAGCCCCCAGGCAGCAGAGAGCAGGAGCAGACAGGGCTTGCAGGAACAAGGAGGGGGTAGTCTAGGAAGTGAGCACAGTGGTTGGAACAGCTAAGGGAGATGAACTTGTCTGTCAGGTTGTACTGTGGTGGCTTGCATGTTGCTGTGAGGCTGGGGGCTGTGCAAACAGGGATGCCCGTGGTGGACTGGTTTGGGTGAGCTCCAGACTGAGACAGACTCAGAAGAAGGAAGAGACCATCCATTTCTCAAAAAATTGGCCAGTGAAAACCTTATGAATAGTAGTGAAACACTGTCTCATGTATTACTGGAAAATTTGATTAATAGCCCTGAAATATTGTCCTATACAATGCCAGCAGATGAGCCCCTCAGGTCTGAAGGCACTCAAAATATGACTGGGAAAGAGCTGCCTCATTAGAGTAGAACCTACCTTAATGATATGGATAAGTAGAGCTTTTAGGGCCTCCATTTACTGAAGTGGCACAACTCAATATGAGAAGAAGCAGCTGCAAATATCCATTGATAATTGGAACATGGAATGTATGAAGTATAAATCTAGGAAAACTGGAAGTTATCAAAAATGAAATGGAACACATAAAGATTAATTTCCTAGGCATTAGTGAGCTGAAATAGGCTGGTTTTGGCTATTGTGAATCAAATAACCATATGATCTACTATGCTGGGAATTGAATTGAAGAGGAATGGCATGTCATTCAACATCACAAAGACTTTTTCAAGATCTATCTTGAAGTACAATGCTGTCAGTGATAGAATAATATACATACACCTACAAGGAAAGCCAGTTAATACTACTATTATTCAAATTTACACACCAACCACCAAAGCCAAAGATGAGGAAATTGAAGA
>NW_006921838.1:1326139-1327346 GCF_000298275.1 Orycteropus afer afer
CTCATCACACACTTATAGAAGCTGGCAAGTCCCGTTATTGGATCAAAGGTCAAGTTGAAGGCTTTTCCTGACTCACGTGGCTACAGGGGCTGACAAACTCAAGGTTGGCAGGCAGTATGTCAGCTGTTGACTCCAACAAATAACAAATACAAGATCTCCAGACCAAATGGTGGATTGTTTGCTCACAGATGGTTGTAGACAGCACAACAGGATCCCGATCCACAGAAGAGTGTCTCTTTTCTCAAGATGTCCATAAATATATTGGAAGCAGGCCACACCTTTAGGGAAACTCCCTTTCAACAGATTGTCTGCTCAAAACATATACATCTGATCCCATCATGGGAATAACCTACATCACAATAGATTAAACCACACAGAATTGTGGTCTACCCAAGTTGACAACACAGCTCCAACTATCGCATACATGATAGAATTTTGCAAGAACAATGTTGCAAATACCATTTTTCAACAACACAAACAGCAGCTATACATGTGGACTTCACCAGATGGAGTACCCAGGAATCAGACTGACTACATCTATGGCAAGAGAAGATAGATAAGCTCAATATCTCCAGCCAAAACCAGGCCAGGAGCTGATTATGGAACAGACCATCAACTGCTAATATGCAAGTTCACCTGGAAGTTGAAAACAATTAAAACAAGTCCACAGGAGCCAAAATATGACCTTGATTATATCCCTCCTGAATTTATAGACCATCTGAAGAATAGATTTGATGCATTGAACACACACACACACAAAAAAAAAAAATGACCAAAAAACAGAGGAATTGGGGGATGACATCAAGAACATCATCCATGAAGAAAGCAAAAGGTCATTAAAAAGACAGGAAATGAAGAAAAGACCAAAGTGGATGTCAGAAGAAACTCTGAAACTTGCCTTTGAATGGAGAGTAGCTAAAGCAAATGGAAGAAATGACAAGATCAAAGAGCTAAATAGATTTCAAAGAGCAGCTCAAGAAGACAAATTCAATTATTGTAATGAAATGTGCAAAGACAAGGAGTTGGAAAGCCAAAAGGAAAGAACACACTTGGGATTTCTCAAGCTGAATGAACTGAAGAGGAAATTTAAGCCTCAAGTTGCAATACTGAAAGATTCTATGGGCAATATGTTGAATGATTCAGGAAACATCAAAAGAAGATGGAAGGGATACACAGAGTCACTGTACCAAAAGGAATTGGTCGATGT
>NW_006921838.1:1328686-1329847 GCF_000298275.1 Orycteropus afer afer
CAGGATTGGAGAAGACTCATTAACAACCTGCGTTATGCAGATGACACAACTTTGTTGGCTGCAAGTGAGGGTGACTTGAAACACTTACTGATGAATATTGAAGACTACAGTCTGTAGTATGGATTGCACCTCAATATAAAAAGAACAAAAATCCTCACAATGGGACCAATAAGCAGCATCATGATAAATGGAGAAAAGTTTGAAGTTGTAAAAAATTTTGTATTACTTGGTTCTACAATCAACACAGTACAAGCAGCAGTCAAAATATCAAACATTGTATAACATTGGGCAAATCTCCTGCAAAGGACCTCTTTCAAGTGCTGAAACACAAAGATATTTCCTTGAAGACTAAGGTGTGCTTGACCCAATCCATGGTATTTTCAGTTGCCTCATATGCACATGAGAGCTGGATAATGAAAAAGGAAGACCAATGAAGAGTCGATGCTTTTGAGTTGTGGTGTTGATGAAGAATGCTGAAAGTACCATGAACTGCTAAAAGAACTAACAAGTCTGTCCTGGAAGAAGTGCAGCTGGAGTGCTCCTTGGAAGCAAGAATGTCCAGACTTCATCTGACCTACTTTGGTCATGTTGTAAGAAGGGACCATTCCTTGGAGAAGGATATCATGCTTGGCAAAGTGGAGGGACAATGAAAAAGGGGAAGGCCCTCAATGAGATGGATTGACACAGTGGCTGCAATGATGAGCTCTGGTACAGCAAAGATTGTGGGGCTGGCACAGAACCAGCCAGTGTTTCATTCTGCTGTATATGAGGTTACTATGAGTCGGAGACAACTCGACGGCACCTAACAACAACAATGATTCTTCTTCAGTCTTTTTTATTCATTGTCCATCTTTCACATACATATGAAGTATTTGAAAATAAGATGGCTTGGGTTAGGTGCACCTTAGCCCCCAAGGTGACATCTTTGCTTGCTTTTTAACACTTTAAAGAGATCTTCTGCAATACATTTGCTCAATGCAGTCCATAGTTTGATTTCTTGACTGCTGCTTCCATGGCCAAAAATATAAAGATAACATTAGTAAGTATTGTGTAAACAAGAATTTATATATCTTAAATTTAAAAT
Source organism: Orycteropus afer afer (assembly GCF_000298275.1). NCBI lineage: Eukaryota > Metazoa > Chordata > Mammalia > Tubulidentata > Orycteropodidae > Orycteropus > Orycteropus afer. The sequence continues at coordinate 1,329,771 of NW_006921838.1, forward strand.
AATAAGAATATTAAAATCTATTTTATTTAGCATGTCATTTAAAAATTTTACAAATATGGTCCACCACTTTTTATTTT
>NW_006921838.1:1329947-1332048 GCF_000298275.1 Orycteropus afer afer
ATTACATTCTAGGCCATGACACAAAGTGGTATTTATTTGAAAATATCTAAATATTCACATTCGTAAAAAATAAATACCTTGTAAATACCTTCATATAAGAATATTGTGAATGAATAGTGTGTGGCTGTGAGGTAGTAATATTTTTTATCTAATTTAACCAGTAGAATTTTATATAGTTTTGATCAAGTTAAAAGTTCAATTTAGTAATTATAGAGAACAATATAATCTGTCAAAAATAAATATTATTATTATTTGCATATAAATATCAATAAAAATCATCTGATATTCTAAATAATGATACATTTAAAATCATTGTCACTATTTTAATACTATTTTTAAGAGTGCTTGGTATTCAACTCTCTGATTATGACTGATTTCTAGAGTATTTGTACATAAATCTCTGCAATTACGTTGTATATTTTCCCCATCCCAACATCTCAGAAATTGAATGTTACAAATAATGGTTCAAACAAGAAACATATAAACTCTCCATTCCAATTACATGAATAACCTTGAAAATAGTTGGTGTTTGTCATCCTACCAATGTCTCTTTGTTACTGGATTAATATTTATTCAGGATCTATAAATACAACAAAAACAGAAATTTGGATTCCTATGAGAAAACTCTTTGTTCAGATAGCAATACTGAAATGCCATCTGAAATGTACCTATGATATAGTATCTGATTATAATGTTGGTGCTGGGAAAGGATGATAACATATGTTTAGGTTTGTACATTTCAGTGAGAGGAGCACTTAGATAGAGTGAGCTTGATTGGAAATGGTATGCTACCAACCATGACCCAGTGAAGTGTTTTACAAGAGTAATTTTTATTGTAGTAAGACTCTAGAGTGTTGAACTTGAACAGTGAATTGAATCACTCATGAAGCTATGCCAGATGTTTTTCATATCAGATGCTGATTAATGCATACACTTCTTTTAGAGGAACTTAATATTGAGTTATTAAAATGGGATACTGTCAGTTTGAGAAATGATTGACAACTTGAATTGGAAAGATTTATGAGTTAAGCTTGAAACAGTTTCTAAAGCATATTCACTGTGTATTTTTCAGGTTGGAAATGATCAAATATTTGTTAGTTACTTTACCAAACTTGTGAAGAGTGCATATTATAACCCAGATCTGGAGAGAGATACTGTGATCTGTCCTAAGATATGTATGGGTTCATATTGAATGAATTATGGTTCAAGCTCTCAAAGGATCTGGGGAAAAAGCAATGTACATCCATAGAAATATGTCAAGGATGAATAATAAATGCTATAAGAAAATTGGAGCTTCGGTGGTTCAGTAACTAATGCCTTCAGCTGCTAACCAGAAGATCAGTGGACTGAACCCACCAGCTGCTCCCAGTCTGTTTCCATATAGATTTACAGCCTTGGAGACCCTATGGGGAAGATCTACTTTGTCTTAACGTGTCCTATGAGTTGAATTTAACTCAATGGCAATGAGTCTATAAGAAAATTGGGCTCCTGGAATAGATTACTTACTGCTGGAGATAGCCAACACGAATTCTTAGATAAATTGGTCAAATCTCCTAAGATTTGGTATCTAAGATTCCGTCATGTAGTCATTGGAAGAAAGGTGTTGCTGGATAGATGGTAATATTGAATTAGGAAAACACCTGGCCTGAAAGACGATCTCAGAAGATTGTTAGTAAGTGAGATATGTAAGGTTAAGCTTACATATTTGGGGAGGTCAAATTTTAGTTAATTGATAGTAGGGATAACCTGGAGACTGAACTGAATGGGAATGGCTAAGGATCTAAGTTTTCGATTACTAGAAAAATAGTAGGAGCTCTGGTAGCATAGTGCCTAAGGCACTTGACTGCTAACCTGAAGGCTGGTGGTTCAAATCCACCAGCCACTCCCCAGAAGGAAGGTTGGGCAATCTACTTCCGTAGTGATACCACCAGAAAAAATACAATTACAGGAGTTCTAGCAAGATGGTGAAATAAGCAGACAAGCTACACAGACCCTCAGCAAAATAGTGTGATTACAGAGTTTATAAGTGGTGAGGAAATCAGGACAACTGAAAAATAGAACAGACTGTTTAAAACTTGGGAAGAAAATAAATCACAGGGTA
>NW_006921838.1:1332893-1335078 GCF_000298275.1 Orycteropus afer afer
GGTGTGATCCATACTGTAGACTGTAGTCTTTTATCTTCATCAGTAAGTGCTTCAAGTCATCTTCACTTTTAACATGCAGAGTATTTTAGTAAATATATAGCAAGTATTAAAACAATAGTAATGAAGGAAATGAAAACACAATTCATAAACAACATGAGCTCAGCACAGAAAATTATAAGGAACAAAGAAAGCAGCACCACAAAAAAAGAAAAAAAACACACACACATGACAAACCTACATCAATAAATTCATACTTATCTATAATTACACTGAATGTTAATGGGTTAAATGCATCATTAAAGAGACAGAGAGTTGCATACTGAATAAGAAAACATGATCCATTAATATGCTGTCTATAAGAGACTCATCTTAGACACAAAACCAAAAATACATTAGCAATCAAAAGTTGGAAAAAGATATATCAAGTAATTGAGAACCAAAAAAGGACAGGAGTGACAATATTAATTTCTGATAAAATAGATTTTAAGACAAAAATGACTATAAGAGACAAGGGAAGACATTATATTATTATTAAAAGATCACTTGAACAAGAAGACATAACCATAATAAATATATATGCACCCAATGAAAGAGCCTCAAAATACATAAATCAGACTTTATTAGAATTGAAAAGTAAAATAGATGACTCCACAGTAATATTAGGAGACTTCAATCCACCACTTTCAATAAAAGATAGAACAACAGGAAATAAACTAAACAAAGATGCAGAAGAACTAAATAATTTGATCAACCAACTTGACCTTATAGACATCTACAGAGCTCTTTACCCAACAATAGCACAATATACATTATTTTCCAGCACACATGGAAAATTCTCCAGGAGAGACCATGTGCTAGGCTACAAAGCAATCTTCAAAAAATTTTAACACATTGAAATACTGCAAAGCATCTTCTCAGATCACAATGCTATAAAATTAGAAATCAACACTAGGAAGACCAACGGAAAAAAGCAAACACAGGAAACTGAACAACACTGTGGTAGTTAAGTTTGTGCATCAACTTGGCTGGGCCTAGTTGAGTGGCTGGGCAGCTAAATGTAGTTATTCCCCATGGTGAGATTAGTAATTAACTCCAGGGCAGAATCTACTGGAGCAGCTGAATAGCTGCTTTGGGTATGTCGTCTGCTTTCCATATATAAGAAACAGCTTTGGGAATGGTCTCCAGCTTTGGGAATGGTCTCTAGCTTATGGCATGCTTGAACCCTGCATGCGGCCTAATTGTTGTTCAGCAGCATGCCATGCTCTGTCAACCTTGGGATTTTCAATGGACTTGAATTTATGGCCTGCCCTGTGGTTTGGTAACATCAGGACTATGCCTTTTTACTTGATAACCTTTGACTTGTCAGCCTAAGCAGCCAGCATCTGTCTGAGTGAAGAAAACCATCTAGCTTCAGTGTGCTGGGAACAGGAGACAGAGCTGAAGCATAAGGTTGAGGTGCTTTCACCCAACCCCTAGAGCCTGGCACTTGAACTTGGACTTAAAGCCTCTAAACTGTAGGAGAAAAAACTCCTATTTGTTCAAGCCATCCCATTTGTGGTATTGCTGTTAGAGTGGCACTAGGTAACCAGAACAAACACTGTCTTCAGAAACTAGTGGGTAATAGAAGAAATAAAAAATGAAATTAAAGAAAAAATCCCTTGAATCAAATGAGAATGAAAATACAACATATCAAAAAATCTTTGGGACACAGCAAAAGCAGTGATCAGAGGCCAATTTATGACAATAAATGCACACATCAAAAAATAAGAAAGATCCAAAATCAACACTTTAATCCAATATCTCCAACAATTAAAAAAGAGCATCAAGAAAACCCTATAGTCTCCAGAAGAAAAGAAATAATAAAGATTTGAGCAGAAGTAAATGAAACAGAAATTAGAAAAACAATAGAAAAAATTGACAAGACTAGAAGCTGGTTCTTTGAAAAGATTAATAAAATAGACAAATCACTGGCAAACTTAACAAAGGAAAAGACTGAGAAGATACAAATAACACAAATAAGAAATGAAAGGGATAAAGTCACAACAAAGCCAATAGAAATAAAACAAATAATATTGGGATACTATGAAGAACTGTAGTCCAACAAATTTGAAAACCTAAAAGAAATGGAAAAAAGTTCTAGAAACACATTACTTACCTAAACTAATACAGACTGAAGTAGAAAATG
>NW_006921838.1:1336128-1355535 GCF_000298275.1 Orycteropus afer afer
ATAAGATACTTGGAAATAAATCTTACCACAGAGATAAAAGACTGGTACAAAGAAAACTACAAAAATACTTCAAGAAACTATAAGACATCTACATAAAAGGAAGAACATATCATGATCATGGATGGAAAGATTGAACATTGTGAAAATGTCAGTACTAACCAAAACAATTTATACATTCAATGCAATCCCAATCCAGATTCCATCAACATTCTTTAAAGACATGGAAAAGCCTATTACTAAACAGAAGATAAGTAAATTACAGTACATAGACACAATGGAATACTTTGCAACACTAAAGAATAATGTAGAATCTACAAAACATTGTATAACATGGGTGATCTTGGAGGACATTATGCTGAGTGAAATAAGTCAATCACAGAAGGACAAATATTTTATTACTTCATTATTATAAAGAGTCAAGGAAAGGTTTATATATGGAAGGAAACTTTGTTTGTTACCCTGAGTAGGAGGGAAGAGGAGATAACACTGCAAAAATGAAAAAATAAATAAATAAAATTTATAAGGAAAGGAAAGAGACCTTGGATAAGCAAAGCACTACTGAAGAAGAAGAACAAAGTAGGAAGCCTCACATTCCCAGATCTTAAAATCTATACAGCCACAGTTGTCAAAACAGCCTGCCTAATATTGGTACAATGACAGACACATAGCCCAGTGGAAAGAATTGAGAACCCAGAAAGAGATCCATTGACCTACAGTCAGGAGATCTTTGACAAAGAGTTGAAATCCATTAAACAGGGAAACAAAATTCTTTTTCACAAATTGTGCTGGAAAAACTGGATATTATTTTGCAGAAAACTGAAACAAGAACCATTCCTCACACCAAACACAAAAATGAACTCCAGATGAATCAAAGACTTAAATGTTAGACATAAAACTATAATGCTTATCTAAGAATAAATGGGAGCAAACTTAGGGGTCCCATTTAATGCCTTAAATAGACAATCAGGCATAATCCAACATGCACAAACAGCAGATAAACTAGATGATTGGGACCTTCTGAAAATTAAATTCAAATGTGCATCAAAAGATTTCTTCAAAAGAGTAAAAAGAGAACCTACAGAATAGGAAAAAATATTCAGCAATGACATACCTGACAAAAGACTTATCTCTAAAATTTATAGAAAACCCCAACTTCTCCACATCAAAAGACAAAAAATTCCAATTAAAAAATGAGCAGAAGACCTGGACACTTCATCAAAGAAGATATTTAGGCAGTCAACAAACACATGAAGAAGTATTTGCAATTATTTTCCATTAGAGAAATGCAAATTAAAACAACCATGAAATACTATCTCACCCCAGTATTAATGGCAAAGTTTAACAAGACAGAAAGTAACAAATGTTGATGAGGATGTGAAGAGATTGGAACCCTCGTACACTGCTGGTGGGACTGTAAAATGATACAACCACTGTGGAAATCAGTATGGCAATTCCTTAAAAAGTTGGAAATGGAAATATCATTTGATCCAGTAATCCCATTACTAGGTATATACTCTAAATAAGTGAGAGGCAGGACATGAATAGTTATATGTACATCCATGTTCATTGTAGCATTATTCACAATAGCAAAGAGATAGAAACAACACATGTGCCCATTAACTGAGGAATGGATAAACAAACTGTGGCACATGTACACAATGGAGTTCTATGCAACCCTAAAGAATAATGTCCTCCAAGTCCATCCACTGCATAATATGGATGAACTTGGAGGACATTATGCTGAGTGAAATAAGTCAGTCACCACAGTACAAATATTGTGTTAGTCCACTATTGTAAAAAGTTAAAGAAAGGTTTATACAGGGAAGGAAACTTTCTTTGTTGGTTATCAGAGATGGGAGGAGAGGGGAGGAAAAATTTCTAGATAGGTTATAAACAAAAAACAAAAATAGAGAGAGGGAGAAACCACAGGTTATTATTGGTTACCAAGGGTAGAAGGTGGGGGGGAAGGGGAAGCTTTTGTTTGTGGGGCATTGAGTTTATGCTAGTGGTGGTAGAATATTCCAAAATGATAATAATAATAAAAGATACAATCACGTTGTTGCTTTGAAGATAGCCTTGACTTTTTTAGAGAGCCATCAAGGGTATTTACTGCAATTTATTTCCAAACTACCAACCTTGGCTTCATTAAAACTATGATACAACAGTATATAAAGTAAAATGCCAGAGTGTCCAGCTTTCCAACATAATTATTAGGACCTGACTAATACTCAAATTATAATTGAATTGACCTAGAATTTTAGAACACATCTGTGAGAATTTCTTTTTAATAAGAGTTTAATAAAATTGACACTACGGTATTACCTATAGATGTAACAGACCTTATTTTTATCTGCATTCAAATTAAAAATTGACATTATACACACACAACTGTTAAAGGAATGGTTTTAACAAATTTAGAGGAATAAAACAAAATCCAGACCCCAGTTCAGTTTGTATTTTGGTATTTGTGCTCTAAGTGGTATAAATATCCCACCTGAGAAGTCAAAATGGACATAAAAAGATAAAACATTTCCTTATTTTCCCAGTCTGAGTTCTGAAGTTAAACTGTATAATTCATGGCTTCAAACTGAGAAAGAAATGTCCAGTTTGCCTTTAAATATAACTAAAATGCTCTTGGCTTCAACCCTGCCAAGTGCCTGCATCTTCATATTGGAAATAAGAGCCAGATGGCCACGCAGCATTATCAGCACCCCATGGCGATGAACAAGCAACAATTTGCTGGGTGATCAAACATAATTTAAAGTCTTTTAACCTGAGAAGTTCAAGACAGATTCAACCATAATTTTAAAGAGCAAACAATTACCTACTCTGCTCTCAACCTTCGCCTCTCCACAATGAAATAAACAAACTCATATTGTTATTGCTCATTGTCATCCAGTAGATTTCTACACATGGCAACACCATGTGCACAGAGTAGAACTATTCCATAGAGTTTTCAAAGCTGAGACCTTGCAGAAACAACTCAGCAGGCAAGTCTTCAGAAGTGCCCGGTGGTAGTTGGATTAGAGGTGTTTACAAGAACCAACCTTATCCATTAGCACTACCCAACGTCTCTCAAATTAATTTAAATTGCTTAGGTATAATGACTACATTTATCAAATATAAAACCTTTTTTTGTCATATACTTTAGATGGTTCAGTGTAAAAAAAAATACATATATAGCCCTATACATGAAAGTGGGAGCTCTTGGGGCATAGTGCCTAAGGCATTTGACTGCTAACCAGAAGGCTGGCGGTTCAAATCCACCAGCCACTCCTCAGGAAGAAGGTTGGACAATCTACTTCCGTAGTGATACTGCCTCAGAAGCCCAAGGAGGGGTCGCTATGAGTCAGATCTGACAAGAGGGCAAATACAACAACATACATGAAAGTATTAGAAAATAAATGAAAAGAAAACTTGACATTTACCTCAAACAGTATATAAATATTACTTTGAATTATAAGTTAATCTATGTAACTTTCAGAAGAAAACATGGGAAAAACTTTCTGACTTTGGATTAGACAAAAATTTCTCCAATTTGACAAACAAAGCACAGATCATTAAAAGAAAAATAAATAGGAAGGACTATGCATCCAGGTACCCATAGCTTTATCTTTCTTTCTGGGCCACTTCCTTCAGAGATCATCATAGACCATTTTACTCTATATTATAGTTTTGATGAGAATTTCTCCTTTGATAAACTATTTAATATTTCATGGCAGAAACTATTTTTCAGATATCTTGGTATCCTGGGATATTCTACAATGTCTATCATTTAGAACATATTTAGTATATGTTCATTTAAAAAAAATGCAGCAGACTAAAATTTTCATCATTTATTTTATTGCTATTACTGTAGGACTCTGAATAATACTGAAATGTGTGTGTGTATGTTGTTATGTGCCGTCGAGTCGGCCCCAACTCATAGTGACCCCGAGGCAGTATCACTGCGGAAGTAGGATTGCCCAGCCTTCCTTCCGAGGAGTGGCTGGTGGGTTTGAACCACACTTTATATATACAGACATGCAGATATTTGTTTGTTTGTTCAGTGTAAAATGGCTAGCTATAGGAGCCCCATAGAACCAACCCAGGGCTTGAGTTTCCCTTTATGGGAAATACTGAGATCTCTGTTCAACATAGATTTGAGCAGTCATATTTTCATATTGTTATAACAAAATTATTACTACAAAGCATTTTATTGATATGATGCTCTAGAGCTAGAACCTGAGAAGTCAGTTGACAGTAGCCCCCTACAGAATATAAAATTAAGGAGATATCTGGAAATAAAACCTTATGCTCAATATTGAACATATATGATTAGAGATTCAACAGGACATTCTCATGAACACATCTAATGTGCTTCTACTTGGATGAAAAAAAAAAATAGAAATCAGAAGCATAAATGAACAAACAAGATATCCCACATCAATTACTTATAATATTGGAATCACTAAGAAAGATTTTGTACATAAATAGAAGGACTAAAGATAGAAAAAAAACAAAATGTATAGGTGAGGAAAAGAAGAGAACGCTGAGAGAGACATCTACACTTATCTTTGCCTCTTTAATTTGCCATCTAAATATTATGTTTCTTTATACTTCAATGTACTTCTGGGAGTTGATGTAACTCACACAGTCATGGTGGCTAAACTGCAAATTGATCCAAGACATATTGTTATCAAAGGTAATATTTTGATACTAAAAAGTACAAGGGACAATTTCATCTTAAACCCAAACTAATAGGTGCCTTTTTTGGCCACAGGGAGTAGAATATCCAAACATAGCACAGAAATGAAATGAAGATTCTGTATAGAGTACAAAAGAAGGGAAATATCTTTTCTGGATTTAACAAATGACCATTTAATAGAGCTTACTGAGGAAGCCAATTTTTACTGAAATTCACAATAAATAAATAAGAGCCTTCTTCAAATAGGGGCCTGAGAGAAGGGAGCAATCTATTCCAGTGTGAACTGAACGATACAAGAACAATCTGGAACACAAATCAGTGAAAAAGGGAAGGAATGGAAACTGAATGAGAAAACACACACACACATGCAATCAAAATAAAAATTTACAAAAGATATCACTTTATCAGCTTCTTAAAATTTTATATTAGAAATGTTACAAAATGTTTATAATACGTTTCCTATTTTAGAAAAAAATTAGGAATTATGTTTCTGTGAATCTTAGTCCTTAGTATGGATTTCTCACTACTGTGAAGTCAGATCTGACTCATAGCAACCCCTCCTTGGGTTTCCCAGGTGATATCACTACGGAAGTAGATTGCCCAACCTTCCTTCCAAGGAGTGGCTGGTAGGTTTGAACCACCAGTCTTCTGGTTAGCAGTCGAATGCCTTAGGCACTGTGCCACCAAAGCTCCCAGTATGGATTTGGGTATTGTCAAATAAGCTTTTAGTTACATTTACATAGTTGTAAATTCAAGAACCCCACAAGTCAGTGAAATATAGCTTACTGGAATGGATGAATCCAAATTGACAATTTTCATCATGACTATAATGCTTAGTGTGGGAAGCAGATAAGTAACACCTTCTTGGAACACAAACTTAATGAGAATAATTTCCCTCTGTGTATGCTATATGTTACATTCCTTCTTTCCACCTACTCATTCCACTAAACAAGGAATTACCCCATAGAGCTTGCTTAAGGATCTGAGTGCTAGGAATTGCCAAAAAGATATAGTAGTGTGTAAACCCACCAGCCACTCCTCGGAAGGCAGGTTGGGCAATCCTACTTCCGTAGTGATACTGCCTCAGAAACCCAAGGAGGGGTCGCTATGAGTCGGGGCCAACTCCATGGCAAACAACAACAACAACATACAAGAGAATAGCTTCCTGAATTTGTTACTTTAGAGACACATTTGAGTTAATCTTTGCAACTCCAAGTATGTATAGATACATGTGTGTGTGTATATATATATATCTATATATATAAAAATATATCTAGAGTGAAAGACCTTGCCAAAAGTCACCCAGAAGTAATAACCTAAGTTTTTTATTCATTTTCCTTTGAGGTGTGTTTGGGAAGTTCTTTGATTTTGTCATGTTTTTGTACATATCATAAAAGTTGGTGGCACATTTTTAAAACATATATAGCAGTACCTCACCTCTACAATGTATGAAAAAGTAAGATATATATGTTTATCTATCTATCTGTGAAACAATAAGCCATGTTGATTCTCTGGGAAAAAAAAAAGGAAAGTATTCATTCTAAGTTCTAGTTTCAATTTTGTTAGACCAAGCACACAAGATTGAGATTAGGTAAACATTTTAATTCTAAATGAAATACAACCTTATGTAGTATTAGCACAAATGATGTTGCCAACTTAGTAGATGTGGTCCATGAATGATCAGTGTCCAAGAATTTAACAGTCAGTAGATTATCCTGACCTGCTATTAATTGTGACGTGAAGAACTTCAAATGGATTTATCCACAAAATTGTTATACTAGTTGAGAAAGCAGTTAGCCTTGAGATAAAAGAAAACAATGAAGAGAGGATAAAGAGAAGAAATGAAATACGAACATATCTAATTGTGGGTATTTTGAAAGCAACTAAAATAATCAGTCTTGTCCTTCCATTTCATTACTCAGCCCAAATGCCATCAAGTTAAGTTGAGTGGGAATTGCATACCAAAATGGAATTACCATGGCAACCAGCTTGAAAATTTGTTCCTCTGCTGAGAATTTAGCTCACTGGATAATACTTTGTTTTTACCTCTCTAGAAAATTAGATGGAAGGTAATTCTGGATTCATACTTAAGCCATATCTAAGTTCATGTCATTACTTAGGTCAGTTTTCCTAGGGGTAAAGTTCATTTGCAAATGTGTGTGCAAGTAAAAGAAAATATAGAAATTAGAGTGAATTCAGAATTCAATCCATATTGATCCTATGTCCAGATGACATCCTAGTTTCTGTTTGGTCATCTATAGAAGTTTCAATCTTCAAGGATCAAAGCATCTGGCCCAGCCATACATTTAGCAAGACTGGCCTCCTACCTCCAGTATATACACCTCTAGGGCTTTTTCTTGTATGCTGCCATAAAGTTTTAATATAATAGGCTTTATGGAGATTTAAAAATGGATTTTACAAGGACTGCTTGTATACAGTATAGTGGTTACACAAGGTCCAAATTGCACAATGTCCTATTTCACAGAAGGTATTATAGGTGTTAAGTGACACATACCTGTACTTGATCTCATCTAAAGCTCCCTTTGAATACTTTCAGTATTATTTGGTAATGTACATGTAGAAAGTGAGACTTCAGAGTATTAAGAAATCTGGCCAAAACCACACTGTTAGTAAGTGTTGGAGACACAAATGCTAGGCTTCAATTTTAAACTTTGTGTAGTTCTCACAAAATGTATGTGTATAAAGAGACGGTGCAAATTAAGATAATTAATCAAGACTGAATCTTACCATTCAATTTGAGAACTCTCCTTCTTACCCTGGGTTAAAGGAAACTGAAAGGGAGATGGGGTATTTTCTTAGTGAAAGAAGGGACCCGTTGCCATCCAGTTGATTCTACTTCATAGTGAATCTATAAGATACAGCAGAACTGTCCAATAGGGTTTCCAAGGCTATCATCTTTATGGATGTGGGCTGCAGCACACTGCTATGTATTTATCCTATGGAATGGTAGATGGGTTCAAACCACTCACCTTTCAGCTGCACCCCCAAGGTTCCTTGGAGGGAACATAGCAGGTGTTTAAGAGCAGAAGCCATGAAGCCATACATACTTGGGTTGGAATGCTATTGCCATAATTTAACTGCTATGGGACTTTGGGCAAGTTACTGAGGTTCTCTACTTTTCATTTCCCTCATTTGTAAAATAAGTATTATGACAGTATTGCGGTAGTTATGTTTGCGTGTCCACTTGGATGGACCATGTTTTCGAGTGGTTGGGAGCTGTATGTAGTTATCCCCCATGATGGCATTGTAATCACCTCCATGGTAGCATCTGCTGTGAGCAGTTAAATAGTTGCCTATAGGGTGTAGCCTGCTTCTAGTACATAAGAAGATGTTTTGAGAAAGTCTCCAGCTTTTTGGCATGTTTAGATCCTGCATTTGGCCAAGTCTTCATCTCAGTGGCCTGCCATGTTGCCTGCTGATCTTAGGATTGTTCCAGAACTTGAGCCACTGGTCTGCTGTGTGCCTATTGATCTTGAAATTATGCCTTTCTACTTGCCAACCCTGGGTTCATAAGCCTCAACATCCAGCAGCTGACTTAGTTATATGAAGTCTCTAGCTCCAGTGGGCCTGGAGTAAGAGGCAGAGATGAAGCCTAAGATCTAGGGGCTTTCATCCTGTTCATAGAACTAGCACTTTGAACTCAGACTTCAAGTCTCCTAAATTGTTTGTTAAAGCCATCCACTTGTGGTATGTCTGTTATAGCAGCACTAAAAAACCAAGACAGGTATATAAAACGTTGTGTTAGTAAATGGGGTAAGTAAGATGTCATGCAAATGTGTTAGCACAGTGCCTACTATAGATAAAAATACTCACTATTATTTACACTATTAATAACAATTAGCATGAAAAGCTACAAAGGGAAGATTTGGGGGCTATCTTCTCATGGAAAGCCCAGACTCACCTAAAATATATCTCTGAAAACATTCCTCAATAGAGGCCTGAGAAACTTGTTATTTAGTACATGAGGGAGCCTCTACCTTGGTTAGAGTTATCACCTTGATTCATGCTCTTGAACTTGTTTTCCTTTCCTGCCATTTCTGCATTTCTCATATTTGATGTATCTCACACTGCCAATGCATTTGACTGCTCTGCCTTATACATCAGGGAAGGGTTATTTATTATAACTGCTCATTTTTGCTTTGATACACCTGAAATAAAAAATCCACATGTGTATCAGCATACTGATAGGTATGTATTGAACAAAGGAGGAATTACAGCAAACCTAGGTTTCTTCCAAGGAGCTCTGGTGGTGCAGTAGTTAAAGCATTCACTGTTAACCAAAAGCATCAGTGATTCGAACTCATTAGCTGCTTTGTGGGAGAAACATGTGGCAGTCTGCTTCCATAAGATTTACAGCACTGGAAACTCTATGGGGCAATTTTACTCTGTCCTATAGAGATGTTAAGAGTAGAAGTTGACTTGATGGAAGTGAAGTGGGTTTCCATTTGTTTATTCCATTCTTTACCTGCATAATTAAGGCAAATTGAAGGTGGAGGGAATTTTCCCATATATGTTCTCTAGATACTACTTTCAATGGTCTAGCATTTTGACTTTGGATATGAAACCTAGGTGTCTATAGTTCTTTCTCTTGGAGGAGAAATTTCAGAATTTTGTTATTTCTCTGATAAAAATTTAACTTGTAAAGAGGAAACTTGAAAGTGTTGTGTTTTTATTGTAAGATATGATTTTTTGTTGTTGTTGTTATAAGTAGCATTATCGAGTCTACATTTTCTTCAAACCATGGAATATTTTATTCAACTCTATAGAAGAGCAATTAGCTAGCTACACATTTCTTTCTGTTAAATATACAGTGTTCAATCAATGCTGAAAGGATTATTAGTTTATGAAAAAAAACAAGAAACTGATGATTTTTCCCTGATCTAAGCATGTTGTTGATATTATGTGCCATCCAGTTGGCCCCGACTCATAGTGACCCCTCTTTCCAAGGCTGTATCGTTATGGAAGTAGATTGTCCAACCTTTCTTCCCAGGAGTGGCTGGTGGGTTTGAACTGCCAGCCTCTGGTTAACAGTCAAGTGCCTTAAGCACTATGCTATCAGAGTTCCTGATCTAAGCATAGTAACTTAAATTGATTTTAAATGAAATCTCAGTATCATTGAAAAGCAATACCAACTAGAAAAAAAAAATATTTTGCAAATTTAGACTCTCTGTTTTGAATTAAGCCTTACCAAATTACTTTTAGATCCTTAATATGCATATACTTCAGAGAGTCAGGAGAACCGTACCATTAATTATTGTTTGCATCTGGTGAGAATGAGTGGGAGCCTCCATAAGGAAACAGCTTTGCTAACTGCTTCTATCAATAATAGATTATATCATAATTACAGTTTATTACAACTAAAACTTCTATAACCTAACAATTATTTTTTTGTTGTTGTTGTTTTACTTCAGATGTGACCTTACATCAAGGTTTTCTTATGTGAGTACAACCCATCAAAGAACAAAAAAAATATTAAATGAATAATGTTGAAATGCACAACTGCATTAGAAGGATACTAAGGTTGTTTATTCCCTTGTTCTTTCTTGGTTTTTTTTTCCCCAATTGCCATTTTGTATTTTATAAGCAATATGAATGGAAAATTTTATTTAATTGAACCTTTAAAATGTAATTATACACAATCACATATATAACCAAACTGAGTGTTAGAAATTAGAAACCATGCAGGAGCTTTGGTGGCACACTGGTTAAGAAGTTGGCTGCTAACTGAAAACAAAAAAATCAGTAGTTTGAACCCACCAGCAGCTCTAAGGGGGAAAAAAAAAAACAACTTGGTGATCTAGTCACATAAAGATTATAGCACATAAGACAACTGCAACATAGAGAAATGCTGCAAAATATTAATTATATTAACCACTTGAGGGACAGAGTTCTTCCTTTTTTCATCTACTCACAAAATATTAATGAAAATTTGGCTTTCAGTATTAAGTGTTGATTGATTTGTTAATCCAAGGCTGATATTCTTTTAAGAAATTGATTACAATCAGCAATAAGCTCCTTCAAAAATTGCACTAATTTTCATTACTCTTTTTTTTTTTTTTTTACATCCAAAAGTCAAAATTAAGTTTGAGCAAAGCAACAACTGTAGACCTGTGTCAAAGCAGAAGACTGAATATCGAGTTGGATCTGCCCATTGAGGAGAAAATGAAAAGATTTAAGAATCTATTTTTCATCTCTTTTCAAGTCAGAAAACTAGTTATTTGTTTAGCTGATTTATTGTCCCTTGATTATACATTATAAATGGTTATGAGTTAATGAAACTAGTTTACAATTTGTAAATATGAATGCATTTTTGTGCTGTTTGAGTCTGCACTAATCAATCTCAGCTTTTTTTATATGACATTAACTTGTGGTTTAAAAAAAAAGAAAAGAAAACCCTTGGCTAATTTGGAATTCAAGTTAAAAGACACGTCATAATTTATCTTCTTCAATATTGGAAGAATTAATCAATCATTGGAATTAATCAATATTGGAAAATTTACTTATATATAACTCAAAAAATGTATTCCTTGAGGTTTTTTTAATTATAATTTCAGTGAAAGTTTACAAAGCAAATTCATTTTTCATACAACAGTTCATACACATTTTGTGTCATGACACTGATTGTAATCCCCATAAAGTAATAGCTCTCGTCCCACTTCTTCCTTGTAGTTACCTTTCCCCTTCCTTGAGATTTTTATTTCATTTTTTTGTTCTCTCTCTTTATTTTTTTATCACAACAAAGCCAAATATTTTGCCATTCTATTTCACATCTAAGGGAAATTTTAAGAAAAATTATGACCCTATATATTTATCCCAAATTAAATTATTTGCAAACTTCATGTTTTTACAACTCCTATTTAATTATCAAATCACTGTTATTTGGTTTGATAGCTACTGAAGCTACAAGAGCAAAAGTAAAACAAGAGTGAAGAAATTCTAACCTAATTGTCATTAGCACTCTTCAATAGTCATCGTTCTTACATTGGCCTAATATCAAGACATTATTCAGCACTTTCAGTGGATTTCTATTATGCTGTACTCTGGAAAATGAGTTAGGAAATCACTAATGACATATCTTGGAATGCAGAGAGGGAATGAATGATCAAATAAGTATACAAACTAGTATCCTTTGAAAAGAACTTCCCGTGTCCATATTAGAATAAAACCAAGATTTCAAATGCATTTTTGAGATTTAGCCTGAAGATTTTCAATTAAACAATCCTTCAAAATTCACACTCTGCACATCTTACTAGATGGTATCCTTCCCTACTACAGCAATTTAAATGATTGAGAATATATTCTGGTTGAAATGACTACATCTTTCACAATTCTTTAGAGAATATATTCAAGTTTCCTGCCTGTCATATTTATAAATAAATATAGAATTACTTTTACAATATTTCAGCATTTGAGTGATGTTTATTCCTACTTGAGATTTCAGATGAGCTCAAGGAAAAGCTTCAGAGTCAAGCCGTGACCATCTAAGTATAAGCTCTGAGACAAATAAGCAGATTTCCTTTGTCTGTCATGGGTTCATATATTTTGCCATTACCATGCAAAAAAGACTTTGCATGTGCCAATAGAATCTCTTTTTCTAATGGGGACCTTACATGTTTTTGACCTTCTCTTTCCATTTGATGAAAGGAGGTACTTAAGTCTGCTTTGAAAGGGGGAAAACCAATAGCTTTATGTATAATAGCTTGACAAAATATCTTCAGAGCTAGTGTATTATGCTACAGTACTCAAATCTCTCTGGATTTGCTTCCCTTTTGATTTAAGGGAGAGACTACACACTGGAGAGAATACCAAACTCTACTACGTGTTATTCACCAAGAATTTTGTCTTCCATATGTTCCTGGCATAAAATGACTTTTTTTTTCTGTTATATTTAAACAGTCTCTTTTTTTTTTTTTTCCATTAATTTATACAGATTTAACCAAATGCTAAAGGATATATCATTTTTTTCTGTAGTAGATGTGCTCCATTTTACCATTGTCTGTAATATTCCTGAGTATTAAAAACCTTATTTTATAGATGAGGAAACTTCAACTTCAAATCCACATCCTTCTTCTTGTGAGCTCACTCATCCACCTTTTAGGAAAGTCCTCATTTTATATGGTCCTGGTGGGAAGTAGTGTGGAGATTGTTGGACGTACTCCAGACCTGGAAATCAGATGTGCTTTCCAGTAACTGTGATTCTTGATAAATGAGTGCAAGCATTTGGTGAGAACTGATTATTAATCACTGAAGTTATAGTGCCAGTCTGTCGACTAGATTGCCTCTGACTTTGCCTAGGTCCTGGCTGCTCAAGTGACAGATCTCCCTGTGCCCCTCCTTCCTGCTCCCAGCCACATAGAGTGTGTGTTCTTGGTCTCTTGTCTGCTAAAGGTAAGCAAGAGTCAATTTCTATAATTTCCAACCAAGGTACTAGGAATGAGATGGAAGATCTGAGTGATCTATTATTTTCCTCAAAGTGCATCACTGGTCATGGCAGAGCCACATCGCCTGTTTAGGTCAAGTCTAATTCTGAAGCTAGGAGCTCTGGTGGCATAGTGCCTAAGACATTTGTCTGCTAACCAGAACTCCTGGGAAGAAATGTGTTCTCTTTCTCACCCCCCAAACACCACAGCTTCATTCCTCAGATAACTAGATTCTGCTAATAATTTCCTTTTTTTTTTCTTTTAACTCACTAGCTCCCTAACAGAGCAGAATCTGCCTCCTTAAAATAGTGAATCCATTTCTTTTAATTCTCAGATTTTCAGAAACAAAACAAATGGAATTGATTCATATAGTGAACTTTATTAGTATGTGTTAACTCTTAGTATTACTGTTACTATTTTTGCTACTTGTTATGGATTGAATTATGTCTCCCAAAAAGATAGATTGAAGTCCTAAGTCCTCGTACTCGTGAATGTGGCCTTATGAATGGGACTATCTTTGAAGATGATATCAGTTAACTAGAGGTTATAATGGAGTATGGTGGATCCTAATATAATCTGATTGGTATTCTTATAAAAGAAGACACATAGAGAGAAGATAGTCATGTGGCAACAGAATTATGCCATAGTAGAAAAGCAAGATGGCCTAGGGCCACCAGAATCTAGTCACTAGTTGGGGAGTCACTGTCACTAGTTGGGGAGTCACTGTCCACTAGTTGGGGAGATGACATGACCCATCTAACACCCTAAGTTGAGACTACTAGCTTTCCAGAACTGTGAGAAAATAAATTTATGTTCTTATAAGTCTCATTTATGCTACTTTGTTATGGAAGCCATGAAATTAAAACACTATTATTTTTATCCCTGCAATTACTTAGGATATAGAATACCAGCTATCTTATTTATTTGTTGACTGATTGATATTAAAGGAAAAGAGTACCATAGAAAACTGGAAAATGTAAAGACATTAAGGTTACACATACTAGATAATGTAGCAATTTTCTCCTGAGAAATGATGAAGTTCTACATTTTAACAGCTTACAAATACACTGTCTCTCAATCAGGATAAAATTATAAAGTGGATAAAATTATAATTCAGATTAGAGTTATAACCATAGCTTTATCACTTAAGAGATCCATGCTTATGGAAATAAATAAAAACATAAATAAATACATTCTCAGATCCTCGGTGCCTGTCTCATATGCCTATTGAGAAAGTTAATTGGGTCACCTGTACAAAATCCTATTCATCTATGCATTAATGTATTCATTAAGCAGTGATTATTTTTACAGTATCATTCAAGGTACAAGAGATAAAATTATAAAAATGATAGGCAATTTTTATCTTAAGGAACTTTCATTTTAGTGTGGTAGAGACAGAGGATAAATAAGTAAATAAATAAACAATATAACTGCAAAGCGTGGTGTCATCCTAACTGAGAAAGTTAGGCAGGTTTATCTGATAAAGAGTAATTAGAATGGTAGGGAAAGTGTCTCTGAAGAGGTGGCATTTCAGCGGGGACTTGAAAAATGAATAGATGCCACTCGGGGGGTGGGGGGGAGAAACTCTGAATGTGGAAAGAATTTGATGAATTTGAACAACAACAAAGAAATAAGAATAGCTGGACTGACGTGAATAGAAGGTGAGACAGGACATATAGGTACAAGACAGATTATGTGAGACCCTTGTACTGAGTTTGACATTTATTCTAAGTTTGAGAGGAGCCATTAAAGGGCTGATTGAGAGCAACGGTGGACAATATACTCTATTTTCTTTTTTACAGAATTAATGTCTGCTATGAGATATTGTCAAAAGATGAGAGAAAAGAGACTGGCTAAAAGTGTGATACTAATGAATCTTGTACTATCAATAGAGATAAAAAGAAGTAAAGGGATTAAAGCTATATTTTGGAGGTTGACCAGCAGAACTAGCTAAATTGTATGTGAAAGGAAAAAGAAAAATGAAAAATAACTCTAATTTATATAGCTTAAGAACCTTGATGTATGATGAGGCCATTTACTAAGCTGAAAAAATTTGTGGAAAGAATGTTTTGCTTTATCTCTTTTCTTAAACCATGTTTGGTCTGTGGCAAGCTCAGAATCAAGGAATGGTTGGAAAGCTCAGTTGCTGATTGGAAGCTCAGTAGTTTGAAGGCACCAGCCACTCCACAGGAGAAAGATGTGCTAGTATGTTTCTGTATAGCTTTACAGCCTGGGAAATGGTATGATACAGCTCTACCCTGCCTCACTGGGTCACTATGAGTTGGAACTGACATGATGACGGTAGGTTTGCTTTTGATTTAAGCTCAGAATAAGAATTCTTCTTTAAGGAAACTATGGAAAACTATTGCAATTGCTTCTGAAATGTTAAGAGAAGGCTCTGATTATTAAACTGACTTTATTTTTTTTCAATATGACAGTTACTGTTACCATTAACAAGACAGTTTCATTTGAATAAGAAGGACATAATTAAAATTTGAATAAGTTAAAAAGTTCATAAGAAGTGAACAATTGATAGAGTATGTATAGAGAATTCTGTTGAGAAGGGGTGTGTGTGTGTGTGTGTGTGTGTGTGTAAAGAAACAACAGGAGGGGACTGGCTAGAAATGGGTGTACAGATAGGATTAAATAAGAATTTTTTAATAGGTATTAGAAGCTCTGGTGGCATAGTGCTTAAGGCATTTGACTGCTAACCAGAAGGAAGACTGGGCAATCTACTTCCAAAATGATACAGCCTCAGAAACCCAAGGAGTGGTCGCTATGAGTTGGATCTGACTTGACAGCAGTGGGTTTGGTTTTGGGTATTGCAAAAAGAATAAATAATGCAGTAATTGTCATAAAGTAGATAATAAAATATCCAATACATGGCCTTTGGTAAAGGAGATCTAAATGTAAAATAAAATATAAATATACATAAAATAAAAGGTATTTTATTACTCTTAATCACTAAGAAATTCTTCATTAAATCAGTACCTTTTCCAATGCCAGCACAAGAAACTGCGTTGAAACCTGTGAGACCTAGAACTCAATGGGACTTCCCTGCTTTTGCAGGTCTCACAAGTTTCCTGCCTTTGACAAGAAGCAGTCTTACCACTTTCCTATCCTCCTTCTTCAGTGGAAAATATGTGAGTACCCCTTTGTAATTTGTACTATCTAAACAAAATGCATTTTTATGTGTTAACCCCCAACTTGTAAATATGATCTTCTTGGGAAACTGGGTCTTTGAAGATGTATTAACTTAACATGAAGTCGTAGTGGAGTAGAATAGATCCTTATCCAATATATGTGGTGCCCTTTTAAAAGGAAAAAAAGACAGACACACAGACAAGTGGGAAGACAACCACAAGAAGACACAGGCAGAGATTGAGACAATGCATCCACCAACTACAGAACATCAAGTATTGCCAGGAGCCACCAGAAGCAAGGGAGCAGCAAGGAGTTTTCTTCCACTGCAGCCTTCAAAGAGAGCACGGCCCTGCCGACACCTTGATTTCAAACCTCTAGCCTCCAAAACTGTGAGACAATATACGTCCCTGGTTTTAAGCCATTCAGTTTGTGGTACTTTGTCAAGGCAGCGCTGGAAAACTAATACCAGGTGCGGTAGTTAAATTTGTATATCAACTTGGCTGGCCCTGGTTGAGTGGCTGGGCAGCTGGTGGTAGTTCTTCCCCATGATGAGACTGGCCATCAGCTCCATGGTGGGATCGACCACAAGCCTCTTCCATTGAAAGAATGCAAGATCTCTTTTGTTCTCTTCCAGGAGACTAACTGATGCCCTATTACTGAGATTTGTAACAGGGAGTTCTAGGAAGACTTTTCTTCAAATCTAAAAAGCACGTAATATACATGTTAACATATCTGAAAGCCAGCTGTATCAATTTAAAGAGACTTAATACATTAATTTACTTCACCTACTTTTTTCTCTGTTATGTATATGCAAGAGAGCTAGGTGAAAAAAATCTATATTAAGTAAATCTAAAACAGCTGTTTTAATAAGAACACAAATTCAAAGTAAATTTTATTTTGTAGTTTAATTGTTAGTAATTTCTTCTCATTATTCCTAGTACTTAAAATTATAATGTAGGTTGTCTTTGAATTGTTGAATAATGATTCTCTGAAACTATACAGAAATAATTTATCTGTCCAAAAAGCAAAGCTGAAAATCTCTACCTTTTCAGAATCTTCATTCTTGGACAGGGAAGAGGAAAGGTAGGATATTTTTGAGAGTTTTGAGGTCTGGTTTGAGGAGGGTAGACCTGATTAGAATTGAACAAATTAGTGAATAAGAGTTCAGGATTGGTGCAAAGAAAAAAGTCAGGATTTCAAGTGATTCTTGAAGGGTAAACAGATGTGTGATGCTAACCATTGTGTTGCTAACCAAGTCGCTCTGATGCCATACTGGTAAAAGCATTTTCTGCTAACCAAAAATTTAGTAGTTTGAACCTCCCAGTTGCCCTATGGGAGAAAGATGAGGCAGTCTGTTTCCATAAAGATTTACAGCCTTGGAAACCTTACAGGGCAGTTCTACACTGTCCTATATGGTCATTATGAATGACTTGTCTTAATGAAGTGTTTTGTTTTATTTTGTTTTTATTGTTCTGGAAAGTGGACATTTACTCTAATGAGGGTAAGTTAATAAATAAATTTTTGAAAATGTATTGAAACAAACTATACATTTGAATTTCCACTGGCAGAAACACATTATAGTTTTCATTGTTATTTATAGTTGTGTTAGAAATACAACAAGCCCAAATGTCATCTTCTTTTTCTCACATTCTTCACTTTTACTGATTTTTTTAAAGCCAGAAACATAAAAAATGACAAAAAAATAGGGCTTTTATAATTCTTGACCTGACTAATCTATTCTACCAAATTATAACCAAAGGGCAAAAAAATGTGCCATTTTTATAATTTAGGTTTCACTGACCAGCGGATGAGAGAATACAGAAACTATGCTATATCTTTCCCCATGCCACTATCAACTCAAAATTTACATCAGAAAAATATAGAAATCAATCCTCCAGTTATACTGACTTAGTGATGCTTTAATATTAATAGGAGTAAAAGACAGTAAGTAAGACTCTAAGGTTTAGCCAACATTTCCCAGGCTTTGGAAGTTTTATAATTTCTTATTGTTGCACTAACTGTGCTGTCAAATAATTGTCTACTCTTGGCAAAGTTTATGTTATTAAAACTCTGAATGTAGAACTAATGATTTAAAAGTCACCTTGATTTCCCCCTCAAAGACATAATTGAAGTTTTGACACCCATGGAAGTCAGAGCATGCAAATAATTTTTTATTTGAGATTAAGAACAAACATGTCAAATGGTTAACATCCCTGTAATTATGAAATATTGAGCCTATTAAACATTAAGAATAGCTGTATACAATCTTCAAGGCCTAAAGGAAAGACTAAATACTAGCTTCATAGTAGAATTTCAAATTCCCCAGGGTGTCTGGAGAGAGCTGGGAGATAGTGGTTGTTTTTTATTTTTATTTTTTTTTCAATCAGACACAAATTTATTAAGAAAAAAAAAAGTAGTTCAAAATATGTTGTTGTTGTTTTTGTTATTTGCTGTTGAGTCGGACCCAACTCATAGAGATACCTCCTTGGGTTTCTGAGGCAATATCAGTACAGAAGTAGATTGCCCAACTTTCCTTCCAAGGAGTGGCTGGTGGGTTTGAATCGCCAGCCTTCTGGTTAGCAATTAAGTGCCTTAGGCACTATGCTACCAGATACTATCAGATATATTTTAAACATTTATTATGTACAAGGCATAATTATAATTTCTAGTTCTGTTAGGAAGAACTATAGGATAAGTTTTTCATAGAATTTATATTCTTACAGAGTCACAGGAAAAAAAAAAGTAATCACTTTATCATATAAAGTGGTTGATGGCAGTTGATACTATCGAGGAGAGAAGAGCAACTGAAAGAAAGAGAGGGCAGGAAAGTGGGAGAAGGGAATGCAGGTAAAATTTATCCAATTATTCTTTATTTCTTCCTCTAAAAGTTCTTTGTTCTCTATTTTCTGTTTCTCAAAATCTAATTTGCCATATTGTTCTTCCTGAAATAACCCTCTAGGTCTCTTAGTGTTTCACTGATGTTTTCCTGATGTGTATTATTTCATTTTAGTTTTGGGGAAATTTTATCACCTTTCATTCAGATATTTTTCCATTTTATAGTTAGTCATATTTTTAAATTATATGTTTAATTTTCTAAATAGTGATTAGAAAGTTATTTTAATCACTAATTAAAAA
>NW_006921838.1:1355999-1361811 GCF_000298275.1 Orycteropus afer afer
AGATGAGTATGTCAGAATGATGCCAACTGAGAAAGATTTCATCAGCTAATAATACGGCCTTTAGAAATGGAAAGCCCATGAGCCAAGGAATGTGACTATCGGTCCTGTTATTGTTAGGTGCCATTAGTAGGCTCCAAATCGTATTGACCCTACATACAATAGAACAAAACACCTCCCAGTCCTACACCATCCTCACAATCCTTGCTATATGCTTCAGTCCATCATTGCAGCCACTGTGTCCATCCATATTGATGAGGGTGGTCCCCTTCTTTGCTGACCCTCTACTTTACCAAGCATGATAACTTTATCCAGGGAATGGTCCCATCTGACAACATGATGAAAGTAGGTGAGACAAAGTCTGTCTATTCTTGCTTCCAAGGAACATTCTGGCTGCCCTTCCTGGAGAGGTTTGTTGGTTCTTCTGGCAGTATAATATTTTCAATATAATTCACAAACCACAAATTAAAGGCATCAAGCCTCTCTTATTCATTGTCTAGCTTTCATATGCATATGAGGCAATTAAAAATACCATGGCTTGCATAAGGTACACGTTAGTCTTCAAAGTGACATCTCTGCTTCTTAACACTTTAAAGAGGTCTTTTGTACTGGATTTACAAAGTATAATATAATGTCTGATTTCCTGACAGCTCCTTGACTGTGGATCCGGGTAAAATTAAATCCCTGGCAACTTCAATCTTTTCTGTTTATCATGATGCTTATTGGTCCAGTTGTGAGGATTTCATTTTCTTCTTGTGGAGGTATAATACGCCCTGACCACTGTAGTCTTTGATCTTCATCAGTCAGTGCTTCAGTCATCTCCACTTTCAGCAAGCAAGGTTGCGTCATCTGCATATCTCAGTTGTTAATGAGGATTCCTCAAAGCCTAAAGCTGCATTCTTCTTCAGATAGTCCAGCTTTCTGGAATATTTGCTCAGCATGCAGATTGAGTAAGTATGGTGAAAGGATACAAACTTGATGCATACCCTTCCTGATTCTAAACCATGCAGTGTCCCCTTGTTCTGTTTGAAAGACAGCCTCTTTGTCAATGTACAGGTTCCGCATGAGAATAAGTAAGTGTTCTGATTTCCCATTCTTCACAATGTTATCCATAATTGCTATGATCCACACAGTTGAATGTCTTTGCAGAGTCAATAAAACACAGGTGAACACCTTTCTGATATTCTTTGCTTTCAACTAAGATCCATCTGACATCAGGAATGATCCCCCTCATTCCACGTTCTCTTCTGAATCCAGCTTGAGCTTCAGTCAGTTTCCAGTCAATGTACTACTCCAACCATTTTTGAATTATCTTCAGCAAAATTTTACTTGAATGTGATATTAATGATATTGTTCAATAATTTCCCCATTCTATTGTATCACCTTTCTTGGGACTGAACAAAATATTGATCTTTTCCTGTCAGTTGGCCTGGTAGTGGTCTTCCAAATTTATTGGCATAAACAAGTAAATGCCTCAAGTGCTATACCCATTTGTTGAAATATCTTGACGGGTATTGCATCAATTTCAAGAGCCTCATGTTGTTGTCAAGTGCTGTTGACAATATAAGAACCCTATTCACAGCAGAACGAAACATTGCCAAGTCTTGTGCCAGCCTCGTGATCCTTGCCATACCTGAGCCCATTGTTGCAGCCACTGTGTCAATCCATCTCATTGAGGGCCTTCCCCTTTTTCATAGACCCTCCATTCCAGAGACTTATTTTTCACCAATTAATTCAGTGCAGCTTGGACTTCTTCCTTCAGTTCTTTCAACTTGAGAAATATCAAGGCTGTTCTTCCCTTTTGGTTTTCTAACTCCAGGTCTTTGCAAATTTTATTGTAATACTTTATTTTGTATTCTCAAGTCATCCTTTGAAATCTTCTATTCAGTCTTTTATCTTGTCATATCTTCCATTTGCTTTAGCTATGCTTCATTTAAGAGCAAGTTTCAGAGTTCTTCTCATGTTTATTTTTTTCCCCTTCCTGTCTTTTTAATGAGCTTTTGCTTTTTACTTGTGTAATATTCTTGATGTCATCCCACAACTCATCTGGTCTTCAATCATTTGTGTTCAATACATCAAACCTATTCTTCAGATGGCCTCTAAATTTAGGTGAGATATAATCAAGGTCATATTTTGGCTCTGTGGACTTAATTTTCTTCAGTTTCAACCATATAAGCAATTGCTTCATCTTGTATCTGCCATCTGTCTTTATGATTACTGACCTAGCCTATCTCCTATTACTCAGTTTTTGATTCATTAAGCCTTCATGAAGATAAGTGGTGTATTTAAAGCATTATTAAAACCTTATTTACAACATTTTATCAGATACATGAGTCTAACTACACACCTGTGAGCCACAGATTATAATTTTCCATTGATGATAGGTTGTTGTTTTTGTTAGGAGCCATCAAGTTGGATCTGCCTCATAGCGACTCTATGTACAGCAGACCATTTACTTTACTAATTATGAAATCCTTCTTCAGGGACTTCTTGTTTTTAACATGACTGAAAAAAAGAATGAAGAGGTCTGGCCATTTTTGCTTCTAAGGAGCATTCCTGCTTTACCTCTTCCAAAACAGATTTGTTCATTCTTCTGGCAGTCCATGGTAAATTCAATATTCTTCATTCACCCCATAAATGAAATGCATCAATCTTCTTCAGTCTTCCTTATTCATTGCTGAGCTTTCCCATGCATTTGAGGCAATTGAAAATACCATGGCTTGGATGAAGCTCACCTTAGCCTTCAGATGATAGGTTGGAAAGTTTCTATTAAAGGAGAACTACTCTAATTAAATGGACCCATATTTTATAAACACACACACACACACACACACACACAAAACATTTAGATTTGGTTGGCCAATGTACTAAGGCTTTTCAAATTGAAACCTCTGTCTTTCTGTGTTTACACCCATTTTTATGGACTCTGAGTAATACATACACTCTCTGAGTGCATTTCATGCCAAAGGCAAATTTATTTCCATAAGGATGAAATGTCAAACTCTGGAATGAATTCATTTGTGTGCCTTGGGAATTCGGAGACTAAACAAAATTTTAAACACACCCTGCATAACTTGACTGTACTTGGCAAGACAATATTTATTTTAAGCACAATAAATTAATACAGATTATTGAGTATAAAATTCACCCTCAAAATAAAGCAGCACCTTTGGCCAATTCAAACTTTCATAGAGCCAAATTCTTGATTTTCAGCCATGTAAAATCTAGCAAATTAAGTCTGTGTGCCTGTCAGAGAGCAACCCAATGTGTCAGGACAATATTTTGGAGGTATGCCTTACTTTGTGGGGGTCCATGGATGGTCAAGCCAGCTAATAAAAAATAGCAGTTATGCTAATTTCTACACAAAAATGGCATTGCTAATTAGTCTCTTAAGTCAGACCACTTTATAAAAATGTATGTGCATCTTTCCTGCAAGGGCTTTGCAGAATGAAAGATCATTATCTAATGACTCCAACATATGGTAAAGGTACGAACAATATGTTGCAATCTGACTTTTGACATAGTGAAGAGTGAGAGATCATTGCATACACAATAACTTTCATTTTTAAAGGAATACTAATCAGGTAAGGATTTAATAGAAGATATCTGATTGGAAGTAGTAGGGAACAAAACACCCCAGTAAGAGTTGTCTCTTCTATCCAGAGATTCTGGGGAAAAAAAAAAAGAGAGAGAGAGAGAGAGAGAGAAAAGCCCTATATAAGAGAGGTTAATGCCATTGTATAACTAGTTATGAAAGATCCCTTATAGTCAGGTTGAGGGGCACAGATAAACATAATATCTAGCAAGACTGTTTGTGATAAAGGGGAGATCTACAACTAAATTGTATTTTTTATTTTATTAGCAAGTAAGCTCCCTGTATTAGGAAGTAGTGTTGTTTAAACCATTTTTATTAACTTGGATTTGATCATTCTAAGAGGTTTAAAATGGGAAATAGGAGTGAGTGTGATATGGGAAGACTAAGGGGATTGGGCAAGAAGCTCTGGTGGCACAGTGCCAAAGGCATTTGACTGCTAACCAGAAGGTTGGCAGTTCAAACCCACCAGCTGCTCTGTGGAAGGAAGATGGGGCAATATACTTCCGTAAAGATTTACCAACTTGGAAAACCAATGGGGGTCACAATGAGTGAGAATTGACTGGACGGCTATGGGTTTGGTTTGGGGCAATCAGGTAGCAGAGAGAGAGAGAGAGAGAAACATTTCTTGAGATACATAAATCAGTTGCAAGGTTTTAAACTTGGGTCTTATCAAATATCTGTAGGGGGGAAAAAAAACTGTCATAGGAAAGAAATTTGGGAAACTTGCAATGGCTAAGGAGATTATCCCCTTAAAGACCAGGAATTATTTCCTACTAAAAACAAAAGAAAAAAACAGAAGTTCTCTACAACAGAAAGCAGACTACAGAATGTATATATGCAAAGCACTGACCAACAATGCCTGACTGTGACATTTGTGTGGCTGTAACAAATGACTAAATGACTGAACACATATAGTTATATGGAGTCAAAATTGTTTAATTGGTATACTGTGCCAACCACAATTTAAATCAACTCTCCCTCTTCAATTCTGTGGTAATTTATTTAGAGTAAATATCTTTATTTAGAATGAGTGGGATTGATTTCCAGAAGAGAAATCTGGGTCATAGTGGTGTCTTTAAAAGAATACTCATAACAACAGTGGTAGTTCTTGAAATATGATAAACAGAAAACTCTATAAATTATTGTACAATATCAGTTAGATAGGAATGATTAGGTCACTTTTTTTGAGGCTACTTTGGTTGCAATTAAAACTGGCAAGAAGAACCATTGCTATGAGAGTTCTTAAAAAAATCATTTTAACTTTTTTCCTCGTTATTCTACTTGTCTAAGAAAATGAGTTCCTTCTCTACCAATGAAGACTTATTCTTATCCACAGTATCACCTTTGTCTCCAGGGTCGTTTGTGATTTTCAGAGCATGGCAGCTTCATCAAAGTTTCCCAAATTATATATTTTTTTCTCACTTTCAAGAACAGGAGAGTCTTACCCATATCTAATTGAAAATGAAGCTTTGTGCTACCCAACAATATCTGACAAAGTGGGCATGGCTGTCATAACAGAATATTACAAAGTAGGAGGTTTTAAAGAGCAAAAAAATATTTTCTCACAGTTGTAGAGGCTAGATGTCCAAATTCAGGGAATCAGCAGGGTAGTTCAAGGAAAAGAACCTGTCTTGTCTCTTTCAGGTTCCAGTAGTTCCAGACATCTCTTGGCATTTCTTGTTTTGTACTGAATCCTCACATGCCCTCTTCCTTCTGTGTAAACTTTCTAAAGAACAAAACTCATTGCCCTCAAGTCATTTCTGACTCATAGCAACCCTACAGGACAGAGTAGCGCAGTGCAGAGCTTTCCAGGACTATAAAGCTTTACGGAAGTAGACTACTACATCTTCCTCTCATGGAGCTGCTGGTGGGTTCAAACACCCTGATTTTGGGTTAGAACCCAAATGCTTTAACCACAGCACCACTAGGGCTCCTTATCAATATTTTAGGGGTGGCAAAAAAATAAATGGATTTACATACCGGTATTTGCTTCTTTCCTCTGACGGTTTTGTATTATAGACTACATTTTGGCCGATCTTATTCACTCTATGTACATTTTCATGTTGGGGGCTCCCTGCTGAAATCAATGAGGCTTTCCAGCAACAGGAATTCCATCCTTGTTTCATTTGGGCAATGTCTTTCAGAGAACGAAAGGCCACTCCTGTAAGTGAAGGTATATGAAGCTTTACAGTGAGTAAAAGGGATATTCTTACAAAGTGA
>NW_006921838.1:1361911-1369838 GCF_000298275.1 Orycteropus afer afer
AGCATAGTGCCTAAGGCACTTGACTACTAACCAGAAGGCTGGCGGTTCAAACCCACCAGCCACTCCTCAGAAGGAAGATGGTGCAATCTACTTCCATAGTGATACTGCCTCAGCAACCCAACAGGGGTTGCTATGAGTTGGGTTCGACTTGATGGCACATAACAACAACAACAACTTAAATCTTTGCCCTTATAGTTTAGGGAAACATTTACCATCTGTAAGATTATTTATTCATTATTCACTGTTTTATAATAAATTACTGCATGAATATATGCTTACTGTGAAATAATTCACTATGCAACTAAATAAATAGTCAAAGACCATTTTTGCTTCTCCATGGGGCCTACTATCCTGTCCAGTGTTAGCCATTGCTTTTTGTTTGATATATTTTTCTAGACCTTTAGTTTATATACTTGCAAAGACATTTATAGACATAGATACACACACTTGCATACTATTTCATTCTGTTATCTTAAATATGAATTGTAAAAGTAATCTGCTTTACTTTACTATTTGCTTTCAAGCAAGTTGTGGAGACCAATTTATGAAAGAAAATATAACCCTAACTCATTCTTTTGAAACATTGCTTGAAATTTCAAGTGTGGATGTCCCATAACTTAATTTGCTAAATAACTAATCTCTCATTGACAGGCATGTATATTGTTTTAGTCTTTGTTCTTCTGTAAGATTTCTTACTTCATGCTTTTATATATTTTTTCCCTATATAAATTTTGGGAGCTCTGGTAGCAGAGTGGCTAAGACACTTGCCTGCTAACCAGAAGGCTGGCGGTTCAAACCCACCAGCCACTCCTCGGAAGGAAGGTTGGGCAATCCTACTTCCGTAGTGATATTGCCTCGGAAACCCAAGGAGGGGTCGCTATGAGTCGGGGATCGACTCGACGGCACATAACAACAACAACAACAACAACAATATAAATTTTAGAACATGGAGTCCAAAATTCTTACCGAACCATGGCTAAAATTTTACTCAATTACAAATACAATGCCAGTAAAATGAATGAATAACACAATATTCCACTCGACGGCAGTGTCATGGTTTTAAAAGTATCATAGTGCCTAAGGCACTTGACTGCTAACCAGAAGGCTGGTGGTTCAAACCCCACATCCACTCCTCGGAAGGAAGATGGGCAATCTACTTCCATAGTGATACTGCCTTGGAAACCCAAGGAGGGGTCACTATAGGTCAGGTCCAACTTGACAGCACATAACAACAACAACAACAACTCACAATAAACTTTATATAAAAAATAAGCAAATAAACATGTCCTACTATTAATATATGTTAAAATGTAATAATCTTATTGTGGAAATTCAACATTTTTTTAATTTTTTTCAGAAATATGATTATGATAAACATATTTCTAATATCTTATGGATATAATGACTTGGGTTGAAAATAATTGTATACTAATATTTTACATGATAATTATTCTGTGTCTGTTACTATAATATCTATGTGATGGGAGATATTGAGTACTATGCACTGAATTGAGTCCCCTAAAAATTGGTACTTTTTATTCGCTAGTGATATTTATTGTCTTAAAGTTTGTGTTTCATGATATTAATATAGTTACTTCAAATTTCTTATGGTTATTTACATGGTATATAATTTTCCTTCCAAGAGTGGCTGGTAGGTTTGAACCACCAGCCTTCTGGTTAGCAGTCAAATGTCTTAGGCATTATTACACTACCATAGCAACTCAGAAGGAAGACTGGGCAATCTACTACCATAACCCAAAGAGGGGTCACTATCAGTAGGATTTGACTAGACAGCGATGAGTGTTTTAGTTCTCATTTTTAATCCTGTTATTTCCAAACTGTTTGCATCTTTAAATCAAAATATGTCTCTGGTAAAGAGCAAATAATTGCATATTGCTTTCCTTTAAATACAATTTGATAATCAAGACTTTTGAGAGGAGTGTTTAGTTCATTTACATTTAATATAATTATTGACATAGATGAATTTTTTCTGTTAATATACTATTACAATATTCCTATAATCTTCAAAACCATTTGAAATCTGGACATCGGCTTTGATGAAGTCAAAGAGGTAATAAGTGAATCTTTTGGGACAGGGAATGACAAACTGTGGCCTAAGGACCAAACATGGTTCATCTTTGTATTTTTAAATAAAGTTTTATTGGAACACAGTCATGTTCTTTCATGTGTATGTCTATGGCTATGGCTAAGGCACCACCACAGTTGGGTTGAGTAGTTGCTATGGAGACCATATGGCCCTTTACAATAAAACGTTGCTAACTTCTATTCTCCCAGACTGTCATATTAAAGATAAATAGATGTCTTGATGAAAATAAATGATATGAGCAAGTGTAAGGAGATTGTAGAAAACTATTTTAAAAAATAAATAACTAAGTCTTATAATTGGGGAAAGGAAATATCTAAAACACTGACCAAGAATTTAACAAAATGGAAAAAAAAGTAAGCCACTGGTTGAAAAAGTTTCATGGAAAAATAAGCTATGTGAGATAAAACCAAAATTTTTAGATCAACTTTCAAGAACATTATAGAAAATCTTCAAATTGTCAAGGTTAAAAAAAAAAAGAGAGAGAAAATTTAAAAGCTACCAGTGAGACAAGTATTATTATTTACAAAGAAATGCAAATTAGGTTAACACCAGTCTTCTCAGGAATATTCTATCATAAAAGATTATATATATTTACTGGAGTGTTAAAAAGCGTTTTGACACTGTTGCTTCTCACATTTCATGCTTTTGTTCTACTATATTTATTTTCTTCCAGGAATACATGTTTTATGAAGTCCCTTATGAGAGAATGTGAGTGGCACACTTACTGAATCCTTGTGTGTATCAAATGTTTTTATTCCTCCGTTAAAAGGAATATAATTCACCCAAATCACAATTAAAATATATATATATATAAAATGATTTATCCTCAACAAATTTTGTATCAAAAGTTGGTTACAAATAATTGTCATATATATATATATATATATATATATTTGTTGTTGTTGTTATTTGCCATCGAGTCGGCCCCGACTCATAGCGACCCCTCCTTGGGTTTCCGAGGCAGTATCACTACGGAAGTAGGATTGCCCAACCTTCCTTCCGAGGAGTGGCTGGTGGGTTTGAACCGCCAGCCGTCTGGTTAGCAGGCAAGTGTCTTAGCCACTATATATATACATGATGAAGAATTTATGGCAGTAGAATAAAAAAATGCTACTTAATATATAATAATAATAATAAAAAGTATAAGGGCACGTAAAGAAAACAAAAGATATTTGCAAGTCTGATAAGAAAATAAAGAGTTTTAATATTAAATTAAAACTACAAATGAAATCATTTCATGCTCATTAGACTTTCACTGCTGTCCAGTCAATTTCAACTCACAGCAACCCCCTCTTGGGTTTCTGAGGCAGTATCACTATGGAAGTAGATTGCCCAACCTTCCTTTCAAGGAGTGGCTGGTGGGTTTGAACCAACAGCCTTCTGGTTAACAGTCAAATGCCTTATTCAAAATTCTATCAATGCTGAGTGTAGATGAGAATGTAGGACAATTGGGAAGTCTCTTATACTGCAAATGGAAAGGCAAATGGCACTATTACTTTGCAAAACAGTTTGAAATGTTGTTCACTTCCATTGCAATATGCCGAATGACTACTTAATTTGAAGTAGATTCATTTGCAATGGAAAACTTAAATGACTATAAAGCAAGCAGTACCGGTATGTTAGAAGTTAAAGTGGACCAACAAGGACAGAGATACACTTTTTAGTCTTAGCATATACATATCACTGCTGAAAAGACATTAGTGAGACATTTGTTTGTTTACAGGTTTATTTGGAGAGACTCCATTAGCTATGGAGGTGAGTTGACTGTAATCTTTACAGAAACTGGTTGTCAGGTCTGAATCTTCCACAGTACCACTGGTTGGCTTTGAACTGGTAACCTGGGTTACCAGTTGAGCACAGGCAGTCTATGTGACCCAGGGACCTTTGGTGAAAAGATACTGGAAATACGTATTTATATGTGTGTGGGAACGTGTGCATCATTGCTGAGACTTACATTTCCAAGAGTTGCATTGTTTTATTCAGTCTTCACAGTGACCCTGCATATACATTTTCTGTGGCTTCTCTAACAAATTGGCACAAACTAGGTGGATTAATAGAACAAAAATTTATTTTCTCGCACTTCTGGGGGCTAGAAGTCCAAAATTAGAGTGTCAGCAGGACTGTACTCTCTCTGGAGGCTTTAAGGGAGAATCTGTTCTTTCAGCTTCTGGTGCCTGTAGGCGTTCTTCTGCCTGGTGGCCACATTGCCTCTTGCTTTTCTGCCAGTCAAATCTCTACCTCACTCTTAAATGAACACTTGCCATTAGATTTGGAACTCACCCACGTGATCCATATGTGCTCTCACCTCAAGATCCTTAACTACATTTACAAAGACCTTTTATTATTTTTTTCCATATAAGGTAATATACAGAGATTCAGATATGGACATACCTTTCCAGGAGGCAACATTAAACCCACTACGCCCTGTAAGGTAGATATAATTATCATTTATTTCCCGAGGATGAAATTGAAGCTTATTTGAGTATGTTAAAATAAAAGAAATGTTTCCAACTTCCAGATGTTAAAATCAGATTTAAAGCCTGAATCTGTCAAATTCCAAAACTTGTTATACTAAATGCCTTGATACTTTCAAATATTTATTAGTTTCTAGAGAGTATTCATTTTTAATGGAATTTGATATATTCTTATTCCATACTATGGGTTAGTTTCTTCCATTAATCATTCCTTAGATGGTTGTTTTGAAGAATCAATTTAAAACAATACAAAACAAAACAAAAACCTTAGGGCATTCTTATAGATTGAGATACAGCTATAGTAAGTGAACCCTGACAAATGACAACTTACTGATGACTTATTATCCAGAAGAGAAAGAGCATGTACTATTGACCTTATTACAATACTACAAATAAAATCGCATCACCATTTCCCTTTATCATTTTTTCAAATTTACTAGGAGCTCTGGTAGCGTAGTGGCTAAAGCACTTGACTGCTAACCAGAAGGCTGGCGGTTCAAACCCACCAGCCACTCCTCAGAAGGAAGGTTGGACAATCCTACTTCTGTAGTGATACTGCCTCAGAAACCCAAGGAGGGGTCGCTATGAGTCGGGGCCGACTCGACGGCACAACAGCAACAACAACAACTGTCCATAATAAATAAATAAATAAATATTTATGCACTACCATATATATGTGTGTATATATATATATATATATACATACATACACACACACACATATATATGTAACTGTATGTGTACAAACTCAATAAACCAGTACTTTTTTTTACTTTCTAAGACTGTCATGACAGTGTTATACTTACATTAAATGTGGATTTCTATTTAAAATTTCCTTAGAAGATTTATCATATCAATAACCCTTGATGGTAAGATAGTCAACTTTAGGTACTGATGAGAGAGCAAATGTTTTGTTTCTATTATCTAAACTGAAATAAATTCAGGCAGCTGGCATTGATACAACCACATCCTTTGTTACAATATTGAAATATTTTTTAACTGGTTGGTAAATAGCCACTGTCGCCAGACCTGTGTTTAATCATTTTGATTATCATTCCTGAGATGATACATTATAGGTATAGTGTTTTTCAACCAAATTGATCTCAACAGAGTCTAAATTCCTCAAGGACTTTTCTTGTTATTGTTTGTTTTTCCCACAAGTACTACAGTACATAAATCACATACAAAATTAATATTTTTATAGATAATAAAAAGACTATGGTTAAGCTATTCCCTAAATGGGAAAATAATTAAAAGATACTACATAGCTTAATCACTTAGATAAGTAAATGGTATTTGCTATTTTTATTATTTATTGATGTGGCTTTTCTTTGTGATAAATATCCTCCTTGAGATTTTACTATACTGAATGATTATGATCTAATTCAAATTTAACTCTACAAAAACACTGATGTTCAAAGGAGATATTTTTGGTCAGAATTCCCAGGTGTATAGTAGAGCTGACAAGGCGCAAGACTGTGGTCACGGCTTGGTCACAGCCAGCTACCCAGAGGGACCGAGTAGTTGAACCTGCGGGCTTGGGACCATAGTCGCAGGGGACATCAAGCTCAGTTGGCATAACATACTATACAAAACATTGTTCCACCTCTTACTTTGGCGAGTAGTGACTGGGATCTTAAAAGCCAGCAAGCTGCCATCTAGATGCAACGATGGGTCTTTCCTTGTCCGGAAAAAGAAGAATGAAGAAAACCAAAATTCATGGAAACAATTAGTCCTAGCGACTGGTACACCATCTGATCTGCAGCTTATATGACTATGAGACCAGAAGAACTAGATGGTTCCTGGCTACCACTGTCATCCACTTGGAAGGAGATCTACGTAGGAGATCCTTGATAGAGAGGGAGAACAATGTGGAACAAAACTCAAAATCATTTGGAGGAAAAAAAAGGTGGGGATCAGGTTTGCTGATCTGATAGAGCCTGGTAGAACCACTGAGACTATGGTCCCTAGCTGCCCTTTCGGTCTGGAATTGAACTCACACCTGTGGTTTCCAGCCAAACAAAAGACATGCATATGAGTTGAACATTTACCTGAGGTAGATACACTCCTTGGAGAGAACAATTATGGGAGAAAGAAGGGCTGCTTATGCATGGGGAGACAGCTCAGGGGGCAGGAGTCCATGGAGGGATGGACACTGGGAAGAGGTAACTGTGGGGAGGAGGTGGGAGGGGAGCTGTTGCATTGTGGTAAATTGTGGTCAATGTCATGAGACAAAGTGTATGTGAAGTGCTGTATGGAAAGTGAATTTGCTCTGTAAATCTTCACCCAAATCACAAAAAAAAAAATTATTTAACAGATGGAAAAATACACAAACTGACAAAGAAAAAGAACAAAGAAAGAAATCCAGGGTTAACAGTGGTCAGCAAATTAAAGCTTGTCATGTGATGAGTACATGAAATGTAATCAGCAAAGCCAAACACAGGAATGAAATTTTAGGTATGCTATCAACATATCAATAAAAGCATAATGGTTGCAAAAATATGGTACTGTGTAATCAAAAAAACAAGCATTTTGCTTTTTGTTTTGTGACCCGACCTTCCTCTCAAGTGTTGAGGGCATATAAAAGCTTCCCAAAGATAAGAGAAATGTTTGCTTCATCTCATTCTTTCTCTAAGGTTTATTTCTATTAATTATAATATTCCAGCTACATATCTCATGCCACAAACCAGGTGTAGAAATAAAATTATTTTCGTATAATAAAAATTAATTTATATTCTTAATCATAATTCCAGCCATGCTTGAAAATTTAGGTTGGTCAGTTCAGGAACTCAATAACGTGAAAGTTTTCTTTCTCTTTATCCTCAGGTTTAGTCTGAATTTCTTAAGGTAGGGAGGTCACTATCTGGTCCTGAGTCATTGCCACTATCCATGCTGAAATATTTTGAGACAAGCATTGTCTCTTTAATCATAATATGTCCATCTGCATAAAAAATTGGGACAAGTAAACATATCTGATGTTTAATCATTGTTCTACAAATGCATTCTTGTCTATAGACTTCAGCCCTGGCTCTCTCTTGGCTACTCTGGTGCTTTTCTTGAACAGTTAGGTATCATGTTCACTCTGCACACTCTGATGGCATTCAGAAGCTCAGGGACTGTCCCAGAGTTTGTCACCATCTCATTGCCTAAATTATCTCACATTGTTATCTTTTCCTGCACCTAAGTCAAGCTTTGCAACTAAGGACTCAGTGAAATTGGCTAATGGCTTGGACTCTCTCAAGTTGTCCCCAGCTCTAAATCTCTTTGGAATTTCTGTCATCCCTTTTCACCTCTCACTCCATCTTGTTGGAAGACAGGGAACAGGGCCCTTTCTCTAGGATCCTTT
>NW_006921838.1:1369998-1377037 GCF_000298275.1 Orycteropus afer afer
GTATCCAAGGCTATAAATCTTTACAGAAGTAGATTGCCCCATCTTCTTTCCACAGAGTGGCTGGTGGATTTGAACCACCAATAATCTGGTTGACAGTCAAATGCCTTAGTCACTGAGTCACCAGAGCTCCTTTCTGAATCCCACAGAGTTTAGAAAATTGAAGTCCAATGGGTCAAATGCTTGCATTTCAAGTTACTTTTACCCTTCACACTATTGTCAAAAGATGACTTAAAAACCCAAAAGTGTATGGTAATAATTCAAAGGGTATATACTTTTATCAAAACTCATTACATTACACACTTAAAAAGGGACATTATATTGCATGTAAATTAAACTTCAATAGAGTTGATTTTAAAAAGACAATAAAAAACTAAAAATTTATCTCTTTAGTATTTTTCCTCAAGCACTACCTTCTCTGTGGAAGGTAGTTATAACATAAAAGGATATAAGGGGCTTGAACTCAAAATATTATCCCATGCAATAATTATCAGTAACAATAAAAGTGGTGATGAAACCTAATACTTACAGATTCCTACTGAGTGCCAGAGAATATACAACTTACTTTAGTTGGTTACTACTATAATTGAATAATGTGGGTCTATGATAACCTCCATTCACAAGCAAAAGGACTGATGCTGGGGAGACTGGGAAAACTATGTAAGATCATACAGCTTAATTTTGGCAGAAGAATAATTTATAAGCAGACAGTTGAGCTTCAGATTCAGGACTGTACCCTGGTCAAAAGTTATAATACAAATGGATATGATAATGATGGTGAGGAGGAAGAGGGTGAGGATGACTTGATGAAGATAGAATGTACTGACATTTTTTAACATTTCTGTGGGCATTGTTAGTGCTTTCCATGCATGTACTCATTTAACCCCAAATAAAATTCCAGGAAGATACCATTGTTTTTATCTCCTTCCAATAAATAGGAAAACTTGAGGCTCAGAGAAGCTAAATAACTTTTCTAAAATCACACAATATCAAAGTATTGCAAGTTGAACAGGGATACGTTTGATTGACATCAGAGCTCACTCTGAAAATCCTCTTAAGAGCTTGCTTTTCTCTATATTTTTAAAATATATTACTTCTATTGTTACTGTGTTTGGATCCCCACACTGAGTAATTTAACAATATTCCACTTTTGTTATTCCGTTGGATCATTAAATAAATAATACATGTCACTCTTTTTTCAAGAAAAGTACATGCTGTCATCTTGTACAAAACTGGGGGATGATAAAAGGAAAAAAAATGGAACCAATCATTTTCTGAACTTGGGTTTGTAGCAATATATTCAAATCTGTATGAATATCTATCTGTCCATCTATCTATCTCATATCCATATCTATAGATTCATTCAGTTTGTATATTATTGATTGAAGATGGGATGAGGAGTAGGTAGAAAAGTGTGATAACTTTTATGGTTCCCTTTTGTTCCTGTTCTCTCTAGTTGAATAGTAAAATATTGCAGCTACTTCTTGAATCTACAAATGCACATAAACTCACAAGCAATTATTTACTAGTCTCCCACAGGTTCTTGGTACTTAGTGTGAGAATAAATACATAGCTCTACAAATTCAAGAGACTCAGGGAAAAGAGAAATGTGAAGCTTGTAAATCAACTCCAGTAATGATGTTCCAAGCCTAGCATGGAGCAGTCATTCTTCAGAAAAAGGCTGGCTAAGGTTTCAAGGTCATAGTGATGTGAAATAGACAAAAGTCAGCAATTGGACCTCTCTCTCTCTCTCTCTCTCTGTCTCTCTCTCTCTCTCTCTAAATGTTGGAACATATATACATTCATATATATAATGTTGGAAATATACATATGTTATAATTTTGGAAATATACATATACATTATGTTGGAAATACATATATATATAGAGAGAGAGACACAGAGAGAGAGAGAGAGGAAGTGCAAAGTAAAGAAGGAAAGCTCAAGATATTCAAGGTGAGCTTTGATGATCTCCAGTCAGGCATTAAGCAAGTGGCAGTGGTAAGCCTCTGCTTAAAAGTTGTATTTTCAGTTATTTTCCTCAATACTGCTTAGCACTGTAATTTTATTAGCCATTGGACTGAGACAAAGATGACTCCAGCAGTTCAGTGTAAACTGAATATGTTTTAGCAACTCCCATGAAAAGTCATTGCTTTCAAATTGACATGCTGTCACATATAGCATCCAAGAGAAAAACAGTTTTGCATTAGAGGATAAATTATGCTCACCCAGGAATATGTAGTGTTTACATATTACTGGAAATATCTCGACAGCCTTAATGGTAAATGCTCTTTTTATTCCTCCAGTACTTTCACAATAATTTGTAATCCTAAAGATGTTTATAAGATTTAATTTTTTTCTTCAAAATATGAAAACCTATAGATATAAATTTTTTATCTTGCTACTGCTAATAGTATAAAAATGCATCAAACATATAATGAAGATATTTGCATGTCTAAATCAATATTATTTATTTTATATCTCAATTATGAAAGCCAATTATATTCAAGAACCCTAGTGAGATAATGATTTGGAAAGAGGAATTTATTTATGTATTATTTAAAGCAACTGAGCAATAAAGAGTTGACTATTTTATTCCAAGATATAAAACTTAGACAATTTCCAGCAATCCCTATATTAGTTTATACTAATGTTTTGAAATTAAAAAAAAAAAAATCCTGAGTAAATTAGAAATACATGTTTAAGATGACATGCTATCTTACTTCACTAGGCTATTTCATTATATAATGAAGCTATTGAACCTAAAATACCAAATCCATTGCCATCAAGTCAATTCCAGCTCATAGTAACTCTATAGGACAGAGTAGAGCTGTGTTCCAGTTATTATAAGATAAGCAGAGAGAAGTGGCCCAGGGAGTCTGAGACATAATGAGAATGTGTTAAGTTCCTGTTTCCACTTACACAGTCAACTTTTGAATGCTAAGTAAGTATAAGTAGCAACTAGGATATATAGATTGAACATTTAATATGAAACTGCATCATGTTCAGCATTTGGGAACCACCGCTTGCACCATCAAATGCAGCAGTGCATCGAATCTGCCATTGGGCAGGTGTATACCAGTGATCAAAAGCAAAAACAAAAAAGTACCGATGACATTACTCACTTAAGTTATGGAACATTAAACCTATAAGGCCATAGAGACCATGGAAACAAACTGAACTTTATTACTCTCTTCTGCAAGCTTTTCTTTATGTATATTTTTTTCCCTACTAGAATGGGAAAAAAAAAAAAAATGAGTGAAAATAGATCACTATGGCCTCAGGTATTTGGATTCCTCCCATCTCCCCTACATTTCTATAAATCAAAAAATAGATGATTGGTATTTCTCAAATAAAAGGAACAATTCATTAATTCTGAAGAAGAAAATAGAAATATGTATCCCCTTCAAGTTATTACCTTAAATCAAAGGGACATTTTCTTCTCTTGTAATCACCTTCAGTAGTCTAATGAAGAAAATATAACAAATGGCATGTGGTTGCCACAGCAACATTTTTTTCCTCTTACATACTGTTATACAATATTATTTTTTTTCTTTATCCATTTCCTTTGCTTTGTTTTTCAGAATAAAAGCTTTTGTACTAAATGCAATTTTGCAATTTCACTAGGCTGTTTCTAGTTTTGTTTCATTATAATGAATAAATTTGGAAAAGGATATATGTCCTAATAATGGAACATGTTCATACTTAATTACTTGGTGGCATTATTTTGAAGACATAATACTGCTGACAAATATAGTGGTTTCCTGCTTCATGAAGTAATTAATAGTTTTGTTTATTGTTCTGTAAGTTTTCTCTTTTGTAAGACATAATTTGTTAAGTAAATTAGACACTAAAATGCATATAGGCTTAACAGATACCAAATAATAAAGTATTATCAAGGATTTAATGATACAGAAATAGTTCTGGGAAAAAATAGTATTCTGATGCAAATAGTTGCCATGGTGATAGCTTGAAACCCCTGTGTGAATTTTTTTAAAACATATTTTAAGAATATGTGAATTTTTGTAACATTAAAAAAAATCTAGACTATCCAAGATTTACCAAAAATCAGACTTAGCTTTTATTTTTTCAAGTTGGTATGTTGCAATTTGATTTCAACCATGTGGATATTGTACCATTAATGGTGATACTTACTCTGGAGCTGGAAAATGATTTTGGGATGTAAGAGAGATTCATGAACCTGGGGGAGGGGAGATTTGAATGAATTAGCTCTGTATCATTACCAAAGCCAAAACATGTACACAAAACAC
Source organism: Orycteropus afer afer (assembly GCF_000298275.1). Classification (NCBI taxonomy): domain Eukaryota; kingdom Metazoa; phylum Chordata; class Mammalia; order Tubulidentata; family Orycteropodidae; genus Orycteropus; species Orycteropus afer. The sequence continues at coordinate 1,374,265 of NW_006921838.1, forward strand.
ATAACAGAATACAAGCAAGAAAACCAGCAGTGTCATAGTCAAGACTAATCATTGGGATGGAAATATCTACAGAAATCACAGAACACAATAAAAGCTCAACAAAGGGCCCAATATCAAAGAAATTGTAGACATTCAATAAAGGTCTATTACATGAACAAATTAATTAACTTTCTAATTATGACACTTACCCCAACTGCACTTTAATAATATATGTTGAATCCCAGAATATGTAAATTAACTTAAAATAGTAGAAGATAATATCATCTAGTGCTAATGAATTAATTATACCTGCAGGGATATAAATCCTCATGTTGAAAAGCAAGTATTTCCTATAAAGAATAATAATAGATAATTACTAGTTACCCATTACTTTTCAAAATGGAAGAAATACTTGCTATATCAAATAGAGGATAGCTATTGAAAAGATCTTTTAACAATACCATTACACATAGAGTAATAATGGAATGAATCAATAACTATGTTCACCAGGTTAAATTAAAATGGGGACCATGTATAAGATTTTGTATATAGATATATAGAAGGTATTCTATAAAAATTTTAAAAGAATTAACAGATGAAAGAAGGCTCTACCTACCAGTTGTTCCCGTTTATTCATAAACTAGTATATTCTCTGCTTTTTTTTTTTTTTTAATCATAATCGTTACGGGAATAGATGTCCATGGCTGGTGATTTGGAACCATTGACGTTTCAGTTAGTAGCCAAGTGCATTGTGGCAGCAGTGCTACTCATTGAATTGTAGAAAGAGGAGTGATTGAAAATTATTCATAGTTCTCTGTATAATCTCAGCCAAAGACTTTAAAAGTTGGATTTTGCAGTAAAGGTGAGGTAACATTATTTTTAAAGGAAATAATCACTAATATTTATTAAATACATATCAGCCTTTTAGAGGATTAAGTTCTTTTTCCACAATTAACTTGTGAGATGATCATTTTGACACCAATTTCATGGATAAGGAAAGTTGATGTGGTCTAAGGAGATGACAGTAACTTATGAAATTTGATATGGCTAGTACATAACAACACTGAGATGAAAATCTGAATTTGTCAGATTCCAAAGCTCTTACTACTACCACATAATCACATTTCATAATTTATAAAACACAAGAAAAAGTGGGAGTTTATACATGTACATAAATCATTTAATCTTTACAATAATCCTGAGAAATAGATGCTTCAATTATTATCTTCACTTTATAAATGTGAAAACTTCAACATTGAGATAGCAATGCCACTAAGAAGTGACAGATCAAAGAAGAATCTTCTTCTCAACCTATTGGAAACACTTGATTTCCAGCTAAATCTGAAGCACTTACCCATGAAAATACCTGAAGTTTCACCAACCACAAGGAGCATAAGCAGAGCATGTCTGGGAACAAGAAGGAATTTTTAAAGTTTCCATCTGAATATTGAAGGATTCTGACTAAATTAGATCTTTATAGTTTTCAGATGTTTGATATAATTATGATAAAAAACTTCAATGTGGTTCTTCTTATTTCTTTCTCCTCGAAAGTCTAAGAAATATTTTTGATCAATTCTTAATACATATTTGCACATTCTTTCATTTATTCATCCAAAAATATTTATTGAACACTCACCATAAATAGTTTTGTTCAAGAAACAAGTACTACATAAGTGAATAGACAAAATTTCTGTCTCTTAGAATCTATATTCTATAAAGAGACAATAATCAATTAAATATATGAAAATATATAACTTATTAGATGTTTATAAATGAATAGGGAATATAAAAGTAGAGAAGATGCATGATGAACTCTAGAATGGGAACTGTTGTTTCAAAATCATATGTAAAATCAAATGACTGTGTAAAACTTACTGCGGAGGTGACCTGAAGGAGTTGGTAGAGCCAGTCCTGCTACTATCTGAGTGTAATGGGCCTAATTAGAGAGAATAGCAAACAAAAAAGCCCTAAGAAACAAAAAAGAGAACAGAACACTTTGAAATGGACAAAGTAATGGTGGAAATAGTAAGAGATGAAGAGGTAATTGGAGAAAGGCAGATTTTGTAGAATTGCGCTGACCATAATCTACTCAATTTTGCTCAGAATGAGATAAAACACACTAGAGGTTTCAGAATAGAATATTGTTTAACATATTGTAGAGGACCCACTCTGACTGTTGGGTTAGAGAGACCAAAAAACAGTTCATATGCTAGATAATGGAGGCTCAGATTATGATGACAGTGGTGGAGGTTGTGAAAAAGAATCACAATGTAAATACATCTTAAAGGTAGAGATGACAGGATTTGTAGATTTATAAAATGCAAGATATGCCAGGTAAAGAACAATCAAGAATAATTCCAAGATACTTTGCCTGAGCAACTGGAAGTATAGGTTTCCATTTACTGAGATTGACAAGATTACAGGAGACTCAGATTGTAGTAGGACTGGAGAAGTAATGATTAGGAGCTCAGTTTTATATAGTTTAAGAACATGAAGTTTACTACATGTTAAAGTGGATGGTTAAGTAGGCAACTGAATATATGAATCTGGATTTCAGGAGACAAATCAAAGCTAGAGATATAAATCAATATGATTGATGATATGTAACAAAGTCATGATGTTGTTTTTGTTGTGAGTTGTCAAGAAGTCCATCCAGACTCATAAAAACCCCATGTGTGCAGAGGAAAATTCCTCCATAGACTTTTTTTTTTTTTTTAATTTTATTTTGATTTGGGTGAAGATTTACAGAGTAAATTCACTTTTCATACAGCAGTTCACATATACTTTGTCTCAT
>NW_006921838.1:1381042-1390100 GCF_000298275.1 Orycteropus afer afer
AAAAAAAAAAAAAAACTTTTGAGCACTCTTCATTGGACTTAGCCTCATGGACATCATCAGACACTTTCAAATAGTAATTTGTTTGGAGAATGGAGACTAAAACCTGACTGGTTACTGTGTGTATTATTATTTGACAATTAATCATTTACTATCTTATGATATTCCTTATATTGTATTAAATATGTTGAATTATCTTTTCATTTAGCACTCCACACAAGCGTCTTAACAAGTTATAATATTATAGAGAAGTTTAATGTATGGAGCTAGTCAGAACCTAATGAGTGCCTACAGTGTGCCATAGGAGCCCTGGGTATACAATGCTAAGTGCTCAACAGCTCACCAAACGAACATCTCTTCTTCAGTTCTTGCCCTCACATTCCAACCGTGTTCCAACTAGTACTCTGATGAGAGGTCACAAAGACCATGACTAGAAGTGCCAATTCAGGTAACTCAGTGCACCACAGAGGACTATCAAGGCAAAAGAGATTAGACGACAGTTTATTTCAGTCACAAATGCCAATAGAACAAGCAACACACAGGTGAACACAGAATCTAGCCTCAGAGATCAAAGGAGTAAAAAGATTTCACGTCAAACATTCTGACTCTGTCTCTGCGGATAACTGAAAGCCACTCCCTCCTTGCATTATGATACCCTATAACTGGGAAAGGGAAAAAATAGTTCTGAGTGAGACTGAGCATTCTATGACTGAGGCTGAATGCTCCCTGAATTGAGTAAGTGAATGATTAAATCACAAAGCTTTAAACAATGTTATATATATAATTTGATTCCATAATTATTTATCCTGTTAATCAGATGATTGAAACTTTAGAAAAAGGCCAGGTGTGAAAGAAAGAAAAGAAGGAAGGAAGGAAGGAAGGGAGAAAGGGAGAGAGAGAAAAAAAAAAGGAAGGAAGGAAGGAAAAGAAAGAAAGGAAGAAAGAAAAGTATTTTATATTTACTGCTGTATTCTGCAAAATTAGCATGCTTAAGGAGAAATATATCCAAATTTCATGTGATAGAAAATAGCAACAACAAAATCAGGATATGAGTAATTTTCTATGAAATATTATCTTTAGAAATAATTGGAAGTTTAAGTATTACCCTATTCCCTTTCCCCTCACCACTCACCTGTCAATTTGTCATACTGTGGTGGCCTGTGTGTTGCTAGGATTCTGGAAGCTATGCCATGATACTTTAATAATATCAGGGTCACACACGGTGGACAGGTTTCAACAAAGCTCCCAGACTAAGACAGATTAGGAAGAAGGATGTGATGGTCTAGTTCTCAGAAGAAATGGCCACTGGAAACCTTATGAATAATTGTGGAACATTGATATGGTTTGGAAGGCACTCAAAATACAACCGGAGAAGAGCTGTCTTCTCTAAGTAGAGCTGTTGTTAATGATGTGGATGGAGTATAGCTTTTGGGACCTTCATTCGCTGCTGTTACATCCCTCAAAATGACTAGAATCAGCTTCAAGTTTCCATTAATAATCGGAACATGGAATGTACTAAGTATGAATTTACAATAATTGAAAGTTGTGACAAATGAAATGAAACACATAAAGATCTATATCCTTGGCATTAGTTAATGACAAATTGGAAAGGAGTGGCATTGCATTCATTATAAAAAAGAATATTTCAAAATCTATCCTGAATTACAATACTGTTAGTGATAGGATAATATCCATATGCATACAAAGAAGACCACATATTGTGATTATTATTCAAATTTATGCACGGACCACTAAAACTAAAGATGAAGAAATTGAAGATTCTTGCAAACTTCTGCAATCTGAAGTTGACCAAACAATCCAGATTCACTGATAATTGCCAATGATTGGCCTGTGAAAGCTGGAATAAAAGAAGAAGGACAGGTAGTTGGAGAATATTGTCTTGGTAACAGAAATGACACTGTAAATCACATGACAGAATTTTGAAAGAATAACAACTTATACATTGCAACACCATAAATGGTGGCATGTGTACCTCACCAGATGGAACACATAGGGATCAACTCTACATTTGTTGAAAGAAATGATGGAAAAGCTTAATATCACCAGTCAGAATAAAGCCAGCTGCCAAGGGTGGAACAGACCATCAACTGGTCCTATGAAAGTTCAGACTGAAGCTGAAGAAAGTTAAAACAAGTCCATAAGGGCCAAACCATGACCCTGAGAATATCCTGCCTGAATTTAGAGGCCATCTTAAGAATAGATTTGACACAATGAACCCCAATGACAGAAAACTAGATGAGCTGTAGGATGACATCAATATATCATATATGAAGAAAGGAAAAGATCATTAAAGATACAGCAAAGAAAGAAAAAGATCAAAATGGATCTTTAAAACTTACACTTGAGTAAAGAGTAGCTAAAGCAAATGGAAGGAATGATGAAGTAAAAGAGCTGAACAGGTGATTTCAAAAGGCAGGTAAGAAGGAAATGTAGTATAGTATTTGACTTTGAAATGAACAGCTCAAAGATCTTAAGTAAGAAAATAAATGAAAAAAGAGCAAGTTTAACATTGCTCAAGCTGAAAGATACGAAGAAAAAAAAATCAAGCCTCAAGTTGCAATGCTGAAGAATTCTATAGGCAAAATATTGAATTATGTAGGAAGCATCCAAAACAGATGGAAGAGTCACTGTACCAAAAAGAATTGGTCTATATTCAACCATTTCAGGAAATAGCATATGATTAAAAAATTATGGTATTGAAGGAAGAGTCCAAGGCACACTAAAGTAATTTGCTACCAAAAAAAAAAAAAAAAAAAAGGCTTCAGGAATACATGGAATACCAATTGAGATGTTTCAACAGATGCAATACTGGAAATGCTCACTCGTTTATGCTAAGGAAGTTGGAGGACAGCTACCTTGGCCAACTGACTGGAAGAGATCAATGTTTGTGCCTAGTCCAAAGAATGGTGAGCCAACAGAATGCAGAGATTACGGAATAATATTAAACTCATAAGCAAGTAAACTTGTGTGGTAGATAATTCAAAAATAGTTGCAAAAGTACATAGAGAACTGCCAGAAATGCAAGCTGGATTCAGAAACAGATGTGTAATGAAGGCTGTCATTGCTGCTGTCAGATGGATCTGAGCTGAAAGCAAAGAATACCATAAAAATGTCTTTTGTTGTTGTTGTTGTTGTTGTTAGGTGCCTTTGAGTCATCTCCAACTCATAGCAATCCTATGCACAGCAGAAAGAAACACTGCCCAGTCCTGTGCCAGCCTCACAAATGTTGCTATACCTGAACCCATCCTTGTAGCCACTGTGTCAGTCCTTCTTGTTGAGAACCTTGCCCTTTTTCTTGACCCTCCACTTTACCAAGAATGATATTCTTCTCCAGGGAATGGTTTCTTCTGACAACATAAACCAACTAGGTCAGACGACTTCCAAGGAACATTCTTGCTGCACTTCTTCCAGGACAAATTTGTTAGTCCTTTTAGCAGTTCATGGTACTCTTAGCATTCTTTGCCAACACCATAACTCAAAAGCATCAACTGTTCTTTGGTCTTCCTTATTCATTGTCCAGCTCTCACATGCATAAGAGGTGATTGAAAATACCATGGCTTGGGTTATTGTTGTTGATTATAGAACAAAGTAATATGAAGTCCTTGACAACTTCAATCTTTTCTCCATCCACTGTGAAGCTGTTTATTGGACTATTTGTGGCATTTTTGTTTTCTTTATATTGAGATGTAATCCATACTGCAGACTATAGTCTTTAATCTTCATCACTAAGTGCTTCAAGTCATCCTCACTTTCAGCAAGTGAAGTTGTGTCATCTGTGTATTGCAGGTTGTTAATGAGTTGTCCTCCAATCCTGATGCCACATTCTTCTTCATATAATTCATCTTCTTGGATTATTTGCTCAGCATACACGTTGAATAAGTATGGTGAAAGGATGCAACCTTGACACACTCTCTTCCTTATTTTAAACCATACACTATCCCCTTCCTCTGTTTGAATGACAGGCTCTTGATCTATGTACAGGTTCCTCATGAGTATAATCAAGTGTTCTGGAATTCCCATTCTTCTCAATGTTTTACATAATTTGTTATGATCCACATAATCAAATGCTTTTTCATAGTCAATAAAACATAAGTAAACATCTTTCTGGTATTCTTTGCTTTCAGGCAAGATCCATCTAACATCAGGTATGATATCCCTTGTTCCACATTCTCTTCTGAATCCAGCTTGCATTTCTGCAAGCTCTCTGTCAATATACTGCTGCAACCGTTTTTAAATTATCTTCATTAGGATTTTACTTGCATGTGATATTAATGATATTATTTGATAATTTCCACATTCTGTGGGATCACTTTTCTTTGGAAGGGGTACAAATATGGATCTCTTCCAGGTAGTTGGATGGGTAGCTGTTTTCCAAATCTCTTGGCATAGATGAATGTGTGCCTTCCGTGGGTCATCTATTTGTTAAAAATCTCAACGGGTATTCTATCAATTCCTGGAGCCTCATTCTTTACCAATTCCTTCAGTGCAACTTTGACTTCTTCCTTCAGTACCATTGGTTCATGATCATATGCCACATCCTGAAATGGATGAACATCAACCAATTTTTTTTTTTTTGTACAGTTACTTTGTGTGTTCCCTCCATCCTCTTTTGATGTTTCCTGCATCATTCAATATTTTGCCCATAAAATCTTTCAATATTGCATCAAGGCTTAATTTTTTTCTTCTTTTTTTTTTTTTTTCAACTTGAAAAATGCTGAGTGTGTTCTTTCCTTTTGGTTTTCTAACTTCAGGTCTTTCCACATTACATTATAATAATTGACTTTGTCTTCTCAAGCTGCTCTTTAAAATCCCCCATTGAGCTCTTTTATTTTGTCATGTTTTCCGTTTGCTTTAGCTACTCTCCACTCACAGGCAAGTTTCAGAGTCTCTTTTGACATCCATTTTGTTCTTTTCTTCCTTTCTTGTCTTTTTAATGACCTCTTGCTTTCTTCATGGATGATGTTCTTGATGTCACTTCCTCTGATTTTCATTCATTGGTGTTCAGTGTATCAAATCTGTTCTTTACATAGTCTCTAAATTCAGGAGGGATATTATCAAGGTCATAGTTTGGCTCTCATGGTCTTGTTTTAATTGTTTTCAACTTCAACTTGAAGTTGCTTATGAGCACAGTTGTTGGTCTGTTCCACAGTCAGCTCCTGGCCTTGTTTCGGCTGAAGATATTGAAGATATTCTCCATCACCTCTTGCCACAAATGTAGTCAATCTGATTCCTGTGTATTCCATGTGGTGAATTCCACATGTATAGCCATCATTTATGTTGTTGAAAAAGGGTATTTTCAATGAATAAATCATCGGTCTTATAAAATTCTGTCATTCAATCTCCATTGTTATTTCTATCACCAAGGCCATATTTTCCAACTACTGGTAACTCTTCTTTGTTTCTAACTTTTGCATTCTAGTCACCAGTGATAATCAACACATCTTGATTGTGTGTTCAATCAATTTCAGACTGCAGAAGTTGGTAGAAATCCTCAATTTCCTCATCTTTGGCTTCAGCGGTTGATGCATAGATTTGAATAATAGTAGTATTACCTGGTCTTCCTTAAAGGGAAATGGATATTACTCTATAACTGTCAGCATTGTGCTTCAGGACAGAGCTTGAAACAGTCTTTGTGTAAGTGAATGCCACGCCATTCCTCTTCAATTTGTCATTCCTGTCATTGTAAAACATATGGTTGTCTGATTCAAAATGGCTAAATCCAGTCCATTTCAGGTCATTAATGTTTAGGATATCGATCTTTATGTATTCCATTTCATTTTTTACAACTTCTAATTTTCCTAGATTCATACTCTGTACATTTCATGCTCCAGTTATTAATAGATGTCTACCTGTGTTTTCTTGACTATATAAATGCTTTGGACTATGTGAATCATAACACATTATGGATAACATTGAGAAGAATGGGAATTCCATAAGACTTCATTGTACTAATGAAGAACTTTTAAATAGACCAAGACATAGTCATTCAAATATAAAAAGAAGATACAGCATGGTTTAAAATCAGGAAATTTGTGCATGCGGATTATATCTTTCACCATATTTATTCAATCTGTATGCTGTGAATAATCCAAAAAAACTGGATAATAATAAGAAGAATAAAGCATCAGTATTGGAGAGAGACTCATTAACAACTTGTGATGCAAATGACACAATTTGCTTGCTGAAAGTGAAGATGACCTGAACCACTTACTGGTGAAGATCAATGATTGAAATCTTCAGTATATATTGCACCTCAACATAGAGAAAAAAAATCCTCACAATTGGACCAATAAGCAACATCATGATAAGCAGAAAAATATATTGAAGTTGTCAAGGACTTTATTTTACTGGCATCCACAACAAATGCCTATTGAAGTAGCATTCAAAAAATCATACAATGTATTCCATTGCACAAATCTGTTGCAAAAGACCAAGTATTAAAGAGCAAAGATGTCACTTTGATGACTAAGATGCATCTTACTCAAGCCATGGTACTTTCAATATCCTCATATGCATGAAAAAGCTGGACAATTAATAAGGGAGATGAAAGATTTGGTGCATTTGGATTATGATGCTGGCAAAGAGTATTGAATACAACATGGACTGCCAGAATAAGCAAATCTTTCTTGGAAGAAGTACAGCTAGAATGTTCCTTTGAAGCAAAGATGGGGAGACTCTATTTCCTGTATTTTGTACATGTTATCAGGAGGAACCAGGCCCTAGACAATGAAAACACTCTTGGTAAATAAAGGGTCAGCAAAAAAGAAGGCAGCCCTCAATTAGATAGATTGATGCAGTGACTGCAACAGTGGGCTCAAAAATAGCATTGATTGTGACAATGTCCCATGACTGGGTAGTGTTTTGTTCTGTTGTACATAAGATCAGTATGAATCAGAATTGAACTGATGCCATCTAACAATAACAACCTATACCCTATCACCATATGATTGTTTATATGAGCATATAATCCTTTCTGGAGACTTATCAACTGCATGTCCAGCTGAAATATGAAAGAAAAGAAATTCTAAAATGCACCTTACTACAGAACATATTGGAAGAGTCTTTTACACCACATCAATGGAATGAATTGGTAAAGTAAATATATTTCCAGAAACAAATGAAAACTCCCGTTTCTTTTCATTCAAGTGTTTTCTCATTGAGTTTCATAACAGAAGTGGGCTTGATAGTAACCGCTGCTTTAGGTTGTATTTCTTTGCTTTTATTTTTGTTTTGTTATTTCAGTTGTCATTCAGTTTTTCCGTATAATTTATTCCACAAGGACAAGTCTAGACATTGAACTTTCCCTGGCTTTCTTTGTGTGGAGTGTATTGTTTCTTCCATCTTCAAATGGGAAGAAAAGCTTCTTCTTTTTTCTTTTGAATGAAAAATATTTCATTATACTTTAGAAAGAAGTGAAATAGTTTCATTCTAAAATACAGATGAGCTAAAAAATATAGCTGGCATATACAATGAGCCTTGTTATCATGCCATTAGAATAAATATGCACCTACTCACTTGCTGGTCCCTTATGTTGCCTGTGTCAGGGCAGTCCCAGAAATAATAACCATGTTTCTGACTTGCTGATCAAAAGATTAAAAGTGGCTTAACAGAAGTCTTCATGTCTTTAAAAGATGATGTGCAAGATCTGCTGTGCCCCACTCATTGTTACCACAGGTTGATCTGTTTTTGTATTCTCTGCTGCTCTCCAGAAATCTATCCCGCCTAGCATTCCTTTAAAAATGCAATTACAGCACCCGTATAAAGGCCAACATGTAAACATGGTATATTCAGGCACAAAATACCAAATGCCACATCCTTTAGGATCTATAATAATGAAGACAAATCTACAAACATTATAAGTATTTGTGGCTTTAATCATAGCTGTGCTTTACTTTGTCTTGTTTTGTTTTCAAAATTCTTTGAATTTTATTTTAAAATCTCAGAAGTAATGGAGTTTTGTAAAGGCATAATTCCTCTCACTGACCACTACAGGATGCATCCTAAACTAACAAATTGATGGTCATTGAAATTTGAGATAAATGAATACAGTCATAAGATTCACACTGGATGATAACTATACTTAAACTATTTTGCTTTTGTTTGAATTTAATTTATTTTCATTACATTTCTTCTTACTTTCTCTAACATTGATGCTTTGAAGTCGGATTTGAAAAGGGAATTCCGAGTTATTCTTTCAAGTGTATCCTGAAGCATATATCAACCCCAGTGATTTTGGACTTTTCTCTCTCTCAGAATAATAGATGTCCTACTACATTGGAATTTCAACTAAATTACATATTCAATGCCTGCTATAACTAGCCAAATCCATCATGGTGTTGGATATTTGGAGATGTCAAATAGCAAGATGAATCAAAGATTACTGACCAAAATTGATAGTTTAGAAGTCATTCCAGATGTTTTCTAGTTTCTTTTTTATACCCAAATTATAGTTATGGCTCTTGTTGCAAAACATTTTGCCTTGTGACCTAGTGTTCTTAAGACAATCTTTTTTTATGGTAAAGATACACAATTTAATACTTGCAGTAGGGTACCATCTGGAATCCTGGTGATGATTTTGGTTGAGATCACTAGTTAGGCTTTTGTCTTCGGCAAAGTGACTCCAGTCTTTGCCTATACAGTGAGAGGCTGCTTCCTTCTTGACTTTAGTTCTTCAAGCCGTTGTATGGCAGTCTGTTTCATAAAAATTCTACCTTCTTCTGCCACCTAATTAAGTCACCATTAATTCAATATTTTCAAATGAAAACAATATATATAGAGTAAATTTTCATTTTGGTTTGTCCAGCTTGTCCAGTTTGTACATCTTGTAAAATACCCTGATAAATATTTCATAAACAAAATGTACAGGTAAGAAGTAGAATCTGAGGTATAATCCATGACATGGAGAATGCAATGTTCTGGGGATATAATATTCTATTTTTTAGGAAATAAGAAAAAAATATATATATATTTATATATTTTGTTGTATATATATATATATGTTGTTGTTATGTGCCGTCGAGTCAGCCCTGACTCATAGTGA
>NW_006921838.1:1390255-1394473 GCF_000298275.1 Orycteropus afer afer
AGACAAAAAATTATAAGGAAGCATAAGTCAATATTGGTTCTGATTGAAACCAAAGTGGTGAGTCTGCAATAACATTCAACACCTTGGTTTCTTTTCCTCATCCCCCATACCTGAGAAGTTTCTGGGTATCTCAATGTGAAGCCATATCCTAGAATAAACTTTTGGGATGACTGAGAGTCATTCATGTTACATTCCCATGTGGGGAAAAAGTCTTTCAAGTAAGTCTTTCTAGGAAGAGAGAGTAATTTACAAATTGGAAATAAAAAAAAAAAAATGATGACCCTGATGTGGGCCTCTACACATGACTGACAGTATTGCCTTGGGAACATTTTGCCTAGGTTTAGAGAACCCCCATTTTTTTCTGTAATATGGTTGGGCTTTTAAAAGGGAAATGAGAAAATAAAGTTGATTCACCAAGAAGACTGTCAGGTAGGAATTAAGTAAATCAGCATTCCAAACAGCCAGAAAAACCAACCTCCTGGTTGTCTCTTTCAAAAGTGATTTTTGACAAATTAGCACTCACTCTTGAAGTTGTGCCATGATAGATCATTTCAGAAGACATTATTCCATAAAGAAAGAACTATGTGATGGCTTAACTAAATCAGAGGCCAAACCCAGGGGTCTGTGAAAAGGAGGAAGCAAATCACCCAAGTTCAGACAAGATAGCCTAGTTATAATCTTGCGACTGAAATGTGATTGATGAAAAGAATGCTATAATAGGGATAAAAATAAATATATGAAGGGTGTATTATTATTAAAAAAAGAACTTTCCTGTGCATACTTATAATATAAAGAAAAAAAAAAGTCTAGCAAGCATACTTATTAATGCCACTAAAAAATTAAACTATATGATTATTGATATGTATATATACCAAAACCCAAACTCACTGCCATTGAGTTGCATTGAGTTGATTCCAACTCATAGCATCTCTCTCTCTCTCTCTTCATATATATATATATACACACACACACATACACTTGCACACTTGCTGTTGAGCCTATTCTGACTCATCATGACCTCATGTGCTTCCGAGTTGAACTGAACTTCTATGATTTTCATGACTGTGACCTTTCAGACGCACATCACCAGGCCTGTCTCCTTGTTCAAACTGTCTGTCTTTTGATTAGCAGCAGAGCACTTAATTGTTTGCTTCACCCAGAGAGTATTATATTTTATTTAATTCTCTAAATAAGCTTTTGCACTCCTTGATCTTCCACTTGTGTACATTACACGACAGAGAGATTTTACAGATGTATTTGAAGTTCCTAATCGCCTGACCTTAAAATAGGGAGATTTTTCTGGATTATCCAGTTGGTCCCAGTTTAATCACCATGAGCACTCAAAGCAGAAGGGGAAGTCAGAGAAACTGGAAGGAAAGTGAGAGAAGGGTCTCACCTGCCTTTGCTAGTTTATAAGTGAAGGAGGCTACAGGGAAAGTGTGAGAAATTAATTCTGCCAAAATTCTGAATATGCCTGGAAGAAGATTTTCACTGAGAGCCTCCACATAAAAGCCCAGGCTGGTCAATATCTTGAATTTGACCTTATGAGGCCCAAAGTAGTGAACCAGCCTTTTTTAACTTCTAACCTACAGAAACTGTGAGCTAATCAATATGTATTGTATTGTAGCTGTTGTTATGTGCCGTCGAGTTGGACTCAACTCATAGCGACCTCTCCTTGGGTTTCCGAGGCAGTATCGCTACGGAAGTAGATTGCCCAACCTTCCTTCCGAGGAGTGGCTGGTGGGTATGAACCACCAGCCTTCTGGTTAGCAGTCAAGTGCTTTAGGCAATATGCTACCAGAGCTCCCAGGTATTGTATTAAGACACTAAATTTATAGTAATTTCTTATGATAGAAATAGGAAATCGATGCACTTCCCAACTGCCAACCAGAACCACCTCCTTACATGTACCAAGCAAAAGCCAACTGGATATTCCTGAGGAGGCACAAAACCATTTTCCTCCTTGGATTACAGTCAAACTTACTAGCTTCTTTCTTAAATTATTTAGAATTATCTTGCAGTTCAATGGTTAGAATATTTCCTTCTGTGGTAAAGGTTGTGTGTCAACATGGCTGCACCTGGTTTTGCGTGGCTGGGCAGGCCAGCTGCTCCTCTTAGTCCTTTCAGCAGTCAATCGTACTCTTAGCATTCTTATCTAACACCACAACTCAAAAGCAGCAACTCTTCGTTGGTCTTCCTTATTCATTGTACAGCTCTCACATGTATATAAAGTGATTGAAAATACCATGGCTTGGGTTAGGTGCACCTTGGTCTTCAAGGAGACATCTTTGCTCTTCAGCACTTGAAAGAGGATTTTGCAGCAGATTTCCATAGTACAGTACGTCCTCTGATGTCTTGACAGCTGCTTCCATTGGTGTTGATTGTGGAAGCAAGTAATAGGAAATCTTTGATAACTTCAAACTTTTCTCCATTTACCATGATGTTGGTTATTTGTCCAGTTGTGAAAGTTTTTTTTTTTTTTTTTTTTAATGTTTGAGTGCAATCCACACAGCAGGCTGTAATCTTAAATCTTCACCAGTAAGGGCTTCAAATCATCCTCACTTTCAGCAAGCAAAGTTGTGTTGGCTATGTATTGCAGGATGTTAATGAGTCTTCCTCCAATCCTGATGCCATGCTTTTCTTCATAAAGTCTAGTTTCTTGGATTATTTGCTCAGTATACAGATTAAATAAGTGTGGTGAAAGATACAACTCTGATGTACATTTTTCCTGATTTTAAACCATGCTGTATCCCTTTGTTCTGTTCAAACAACAGCCTCTTGATCACTGTACAGGTTCTCATGAGAATAATTAAGTGTCCGGGAATTCCCACTCTTCTCACAGTTATCCATAATGATCCACACAATCAAATTTTTTTTGCATAGTCAATAAACCACAAGTAAACATCTTTCTGTTATTTGCTTTTAGGCAAGATCCATCTGACATCGGCAACGATAGCCCTTGTTCCATGTCTTCTTCTGAATCCAGTTAGCATTTCTGAAAAGTTCTCTGTCAATATACTGCTGCAACCATTTTTTAATTATCTTCAGCAAGATTTTACTTGCATTCGATATTAATGATATTGTTCGATAATTTCCACATTCTGTGGGATCACCTTTCTTTGGAACGATACAAATATGGGTCTCTTCCAGTCAGTTGGCCAGGTAGGTGTTTTCCAAATTTCTTGGAATAACTGAGTGAGTGCCTCCAGTGTGGCATACATTTACTGGAACACATCAATGGAAATTCCATTAATTCCTGAAGCCTTTTTTTTTTTTTTTTTTTTACCAATTCCATCAGTGAAGCTTTGACTTCTTTCACTACCATTGGTTCTTTTTTATTATTATTATTATTTTATTGTGATTGTATTGTGATTTGGCTGAAGGTTTACAGAGCAAATTCACTTTCCATACAGCAGTTCACATACACTTTGTCTCATGACATTGACCACAGTTTACGACAATGCAACATCTCCTCTCCCACCTCCTCCCCATAGTTACCTCTTCCCAGTGTCCATCCCTCCATGTGCTCCTGTCCCCTGAGCCGTCTCTCTGTGCATAAGCAGCCCTTCTTTCTCCCATGATTGTTCTCTCCAAGGAGTGTATCTACTTGAGGTAAATGTTCAACTCATATGCTTGTCTTTTGTTTGGCTGGAAACCACAGGTGTGGGTTCATTTCCAGACCTGAAGGGCAGATAGGGGCCATAGTCTCAGTGGTTCAATCCAGCTCTATTGGACCAGCAAACTTAGCCCCCCCTCTTTTTTTTCCTCCAATGATTTTGAGTTTTGTTCCACATTGTTCTCCCTCTCTATCAAGGATCCCTTACATAGATCCCCTTTCAAGTGGAAGACAGTGGTAACCAGGCACAATCTAGTTCTTCTGGTCTCATAGTCATATAGGCTACAGATCAGATGGTGTACCAGTCACTAGGACTAATTGTTTCCATGAATTTTGATTTTCTTCATTCTTCTTTGTGATGAGGAGAGACCAATAGTTGCATAAAGATAGCAGCTTGCTACCTTTTAAGATCCCAGTCGCTACTTGCCAAAGCAGGAGGTGGAACAATGTTTTGTGTAGTATGTTATGCCAATTGAGGTTGATGACCCCTGTGATTATGGTCCCAAGCCCACAGGTTCAACTACTCAGTCTCTCTGGGTAGCTGGCTGTGACCAAGTAGTGACCACAACCTTGCCCCTTGTCAGCTCTACTATACACCTGGG
>NW_006921838.1:1395122-1395862 GCF_000298275.1 Orycteropus afer afer
ATTGTAAATAGTGCTGTGATGAACATGGGTGTGCATATATCTGTTCTTGTCATGGCTCTCACTTTAGGGTATATACCTAGTAATGGAATAGCTGGGTCAAATGGTATTTCTAATTCCAACTTTTGGAGGAATCGCCATACTGCTTTCCACAATGATTGCACCATTTTACAGACCCACCAGCAGTGTATGAGAGTCCCAATCTCTTCACAACCTCACCAGCATTTGTTATTTTCTGTCCTGTTGAACTTTGCTATTAGTGTTGGAGCAAGATGATATCTCATTGTTGTTTTCATTTGCATCTCTCTAATAGCTAATGATCATGAGCATTTCTTCATATGTTTGTTGGCTACTTGAATATCCTTCTTGGTGAAGTGTCTATTCATGTTTTCTGCCCAATTTTTAATTGGATTATTTGTCTTTTTGTTATTGAGGTGTTAGAGTGTTCTATAAATTCTAGAGATAAGTCCCTTTTCAGATATGTAGTTACCAAATATTTTTTCCCAATCTGTAAGTTCTCTTTTGACTCTTTTGAAGAAGTCTTTGGAGACACATAAAAATTTAATTTTTAGAAGGTCCCAATCATCTGGTTTCTCTTCTGCTGTTGGTGTATTTTGTGTTATGCTTGATAGTCTATTTATACCATACATTAGGGCCCTTAAATTTGGCCCTATATTTTCCCTGAGGAACTGTATAGTTTTAGGTTTCACATTTAAGTCTTTGATCCATCTGGAGTTTGTTTT
>NW_006921838.1:1400607-1406481 GCF_000298275.1 Orycteropus afer afer
GGGCTGACTCGACAGCAAACAACAACAACAACATCAGAGAGCTCCAATGCTGCTTCCTCCTCAGGTATGTGTTCTGGGTCTGTAACCTGTTCCCTTATTTCTACCCCTTTAACTTGATTCATTATGTGGACTGTGATGGTCTGTTGTCTCTGAGCATCGTGGTATTGTATTAGGATTAAGATCTCTGTTAATTGTTTGTGAAGAGCAGCCAAGGGTGATTCAGGCTCTTCTTGGTGGTTTTTTTTTTTTTTTAATTGTTGGCCTGCTGGTGGAGAAGGAGGTGCTGGCTTCTGCTCAGTACATGAAGTTGCAGGAGGTGTGGGTTACTTGTATCTTATGGGGACTGTTGTTGTATCCCACTCAGTTAGGCAAAAATTACAATTGAATAACCATCGAAAAAACTAAAAGTACATAGACAAAAAATACATCCTGAAATCACACAGGTACAGTAACTCCCCCAAAAAAAAGAAAAAGTGGAGAAAAGAAAAAGAAGACAGGTAAATATGCAATATCTGGGGATAGGTCACTAAAGAAAAAAGGGTAGAGAAGGAGAATAATGAAGAAAGAAAACAAACTAGCAAAAACAAAAGGGGGCAAAAAAAAAGCAAAAACAAAACCAAACCAAAAAACTCTACAAGTAACGGGGTTAATCACTAGGGAAGAAAAGAAAAAAAAAAGAAGGTGTAAACTAAGACCTTTTCAGTCGCATAGTGTCAGTTCGGTAAGTTCTTGGGGTTACTGGAAAGCAGAACCTGTTCTTAAGCCCTTGGAATCTGGTAGAGTATTGTCTCTTTATGTTGTCTCTAGGTGCTGGTTACGTGTTGATTTGTTTTGTCTTGGCTTTACCATTTAATATTTTGAAAAGCTGAAGCTGGTGTGTTTTATCTTAATATTGATTCAGGTGTGTTGGGTCACTTTGCTGTTTTCTTTGTGATAGTAAAATCACTGTGTGTAGTGTGGATATGTGTTTCTGTTTTTTGTACAGGGGGTTTGGAGTTCGAAGCGTGAGGTTTTATGGTAATTGGCTGAATATAGTTTCTTCTATTGAGTGAGTGCAGTTATTGGCAGAGAAGGTGGGAGCAGAAGAAGGAAAGCTTAGTGTTGCTAGGGTTGCTTACTAGGGCTTTGAGCTGGATATTATTGATTAGGTATTTATTTGCAAGACCGCGGCTTGACCTCAGGAAAAAAATTCCTCTTGTTAAAGGGTCACAAATTTCCACTAATTTCAGGCACACTCAAAGGCCTCACTTCCACGGCCCCACAGTGCCAAAGCACGGCTACAAGGTAAATTTCAGGACCGGGTTCAGCTGCAGTTTCTTTGTTCTCTGTGACCCTTCTGCTCATGGTGCTGACTCAATCCAGCTAAACCACCAATGGCTGGCTCTGGAGTTTGTCTTTGATAATGCCCACCTGCAGTGCCAAAGATGCACACAATTTCAGGTGTGTTGGACTCGGGGGAGTACCTGAGCAGGCTGTTACTTATGGTGTATTTATTTGTAAGATCACAGCTCTATCTCAGGAAAGATTCATATTATTAGAGGGTCACAAATTTTTGCCAATTTCATGCACATTCAAAGCCCCTGCCTCCGTGGCCCCACAGTGCCAAAGCCCGGCTCCAGGGCAAAATTTGGGGACCGGGTTCAGCTGCAGTTTCTTTGTTCTCGCCCCTTCTGCCCACAGTGCTGACTCAATCCAGCCAGAGAGCCAATGGCCGGCTCTGGAGTTTGTCTGTGATACCGCCCACCTGCAGCCCCAAAGATGCGCACAATTTTAGCTGTGGTGGATTTGGAGGAGAACCTGCCAGTGATCTGTGGTCCTGATAACCATGGGAAAGAAAAGCACAGTGTCTCCCAGTCTGACACAAACCTGCTCTGTAATCTGCTGGGAGGGGAGGGAGTTAGCCTTTCTGGTGACCAGTGAGATCTCCACCGTGTCCCGCTGCCCCCTCACCTCCCAAATTACTGACAAAATTAGCCACTGGAGACAGGTCTTTGCTCCTGCCTGGTGGAATATTGTATTGGTTGCTGGTAAGCTGCTAAAATTGATCTCATTCTTGGCTTGGGAGTCTCAGGCTGCCGCCTCTGCCTGGCAGACAGTGACTGCCCCAGAAAGTTTCCCAATGGTCTCTCTTAGGGGCCCATTTGTCTTCCGGCAGTAGCTCTTTCCTAAAAAAAAAAAAAATCTCCCTGTACCTTTCCTCCAATTCTGCTCTTCTGTGTTTGGTACAATCTGGATCAGTAAGCTGTTCAGAGTGCCAAAAATCTCAATTTAAACTGTTGTACCTAGTTCTTAAAGTTCTTAGATGCCAGAGGGAAAAAAAGAGGTGCTCACTGGTGAGCCTCCATTTTGAATCTCTCACTACTATTGGTTCTTAATCATATGTCACCTCCTGAAATGGATGAACATCAACCAGTTCTTTTTGGTACAGTGACTCTATTTCTGTCATCTTCTTTTGATGTTTCCTACATCATTCAATATTTTGCTCAGAGAATCTTTCAATATTGTAACTCGAGGGTTAAATTTTTTCTTTATTTCTTTCAGCTTGAGAAATGTTGAGTGTGTTCTTCTTTTTTGGTTTTCTAACTCCAAGTTTTTGCACATTTCATTATCGTAATTGGCTTTGTCTGCTCGAGCTGCCCTTTGAAATCTTCTGTTCAGTTCTTTTATCTTGTCATTACTTTCATTTGCTTTAGCCTCTCTGCACTCAAGGACAATTTTCAGAGTTTCTGTTGTCATCCATTTTGGTCTTTTCTTCTTTTCTCATCTTTTTGGTGACCTCTTGCTTTCTTCATGGATGATATTCTTGATGTCATCCCACAATTCTTCTTGTTTTTGGTCATTGATGTTCAATGCATCAAATCTATTCTTTATGTCGTCTCTAAATTCAGGAGGGATATATTCAAGTAGTCAATCTGATTGCTGTGTGTTCCATCTGGTGAAGTCCACGTTTACAGTGGTCATTTTCGTTGTTGAAAAAAGGTGTTTGCAATGAATAAGTTGTTGGTCTTGCAAAATTCTACCATGTGAGTTCCAGCATTATTTCTGTCACCAAAGCCAAATTTTCCAACTACAGGTGAATCTTCTTTATTTCCAACTTTTGCATTCCAGTCACCAGTGATAATTAACACATCCTGATTGCATGTTCGGTCAATTTCAGACTGCAGAAGTTAATAAAAATCTTCAATTTCCTCATCTTTGGCTATGGTGGTTGGTGCATAAATTTGAATAATAGTCATATTAATGGGTCTTCCTTGTAGGCATATGGATATTATACTATCACTGACAGCATTGTACTTCAGGACAGATCTTGAAATATCCTTTGTGATGATGAATACTATGCCATTCCTCTTCAAACTGTCATTCCCAGCATAGTAGATCACATGATTGATTCCGAATGGCCAAAACCAGTCCATTTCAGCTCACTAATGCTGAAACTGATAGGATATCAATTTTTTTGTGTTCCATTTCATTTTTGATAACTTCCAATTTTCCTACATTCATACTTTGTACATTCCATGTTCTGATTATTAATGGATGTTTGCATCTGTTTCTCCTTAATTTGACTTGTGCAAGGTCAGCAAATGGAGATCTCAAAACTTCACCTTACCCATATCAGTAAGGTTGATTCTACCCTGATGATTCAGCTCTTTCCCAGCCCCATTTTGAGAGCTTCTGACCTAAGTGGCTTATGCTCCTGCACTGTATCAGGCAATGTTTCTGGGCTAGTCATAAAATCGGGCAGTAATATATCAGACAGTGTTTCTCTGCTATTCTTAGTTTTTCCTGTCCAATTCTTTGAGAAGTGGATGGCCTTCTTCTTCCTAGTGTGTCTCAGTCTGTAAGCTGTGTTGAAACCTGTGTACCATGTGCAACTCTGCTGGGTTTGAGACACCAATGGCACAGCCTCAAACCTCACAGCAACATGCCACCACAGTAGGGCAAACTGACAGACAAGTTTGTCTCCCTTAGCCGTTCGAAACCTCCCCACCCTCCCCATCCTCCCCTGCCTCTTTCCTGCCCCTTGGGGGCATGGCATGGGTCCCTTGCCTTATCTGCATCCCTGCCGCTGCTTCCTATAAGATTGTGTCTTACAGGTTAAATACTGTTATGAATGAACATCATTTCTATGGGACTCTACAGTCCATTTAAACAATATTCAAACAATAAAAACCCCATTACTAAAAGAAATTCAACACTCCTTCAGAACTGGCTGTTACAAAATGTATGCTGCATATAGAGTACGTATGAGAAATATTCTGGAGAGAAAGAATATCTGAAAATATGAAACCATTTCTATAAGTTGAACTTATTGTATTAAATCCAGTTAGTGAGGGCCAGTTATAACTTGAATATTATCATCCAAGGGTGGGCTTTAGGGGCTATTTGAAAACAATGGTGCATTCCAATAGTTAATTTATGTAGCTACAAATATTATATTCTAGAACTTTCTGTTTAATGGCAAATATCTGCTAAGAATAAAAGAGTAGATGCAATTTCCTAACCATTCCCAAAAATTCACATGACGAAGAGTAATTATTACAGAGTTGATACATACTCCATCTTCCTACAGGCATAGATTTTACTCTAGAAAGGAAAAAGTAAATGCCATTAATAGGCTAAGCACCTGAATTCTAGAATGCTAAATTAAGTTCTTTCTGTCTTAGTTGACAACCAATTCTATTCACAGCAATTGTTAGTGTTTTGCATTATGTCAAAGAAAGAACAACATATTTGCCTGAGTGTCCCACTAACATTTACCTAGAGTCATTATTCTTGGACTTTCTACAAAAGGAATTTTTTTTTTTTTTTCCAAAAAATTTAATGATAACAATTGGGGATAGTAGTGTAAGGGCCAGACTACCTCAACCAAGCAGTAAAGACAACACATTTTCTCTTTAAGCTTGATTTCCTGCCTAAAATTTTAAATAGTAAAATAACCCTTTTCCCTCACTTCTGCAGGGGTATCCAGGAGAAAGTGGCACTTCTTGGCCACTGCCACTGGTCCAGGCCAAATCTCTGTTCTTAGATGTTCTAACAAAGGCCACTGGACGTGCAGCTCATGTCTATGGCGATTCAGTCTTCCTCTCAATAAGAGAGATCTCCAGCACAGGTAAGAATAGCTGAAAGGCATCTTGAATGTAGGAAACACTGTTTGATGCCTCTAGAAATACCACAGTGATTATTGGGTTAAGGACATCTACCTTTTCTTTGACCCCAGCAGTTGTTAGGCAGGTGGTAAACTCTTTGGACAGAATGGACAATTCTTTACCCAACACAACTGTCACCTGGGAGAGGGTTCGGCTCCTTTCTATGGCTGTCACTTCCTGCTTCTGACCATGCAGAACCAATGCTGCTGTTGTGTGGAACAATTCAATTGAGCAAATAGTCAGTTCTGCTAGGCTCCAGATGGCATGGATATCTTCAGGTGAATTTTTATTGACTTGCTCAGTATTTTTCATTTCTAAGTATTTTCCTCTTCTTTATTCTCTGCTAATGGCTTGGTCAGAGATGTCTCGATCCATTTGTAGGCAGTGTTTCTTGCTCTGGGCAGTTTCTCTGGTTTGCAGGAGATGTGCAGCTCTGTGATTTCTCTGGTAAAGTCGTCATCCCCTTTTTTCTCTTCCTCTTCCTCACAGAACTCTGCTAGGGAAACAGCTTTTTTGAGTTGCTCTGATTCAAGTGTTAGAATCTCTAATTCTTCTCCACTCAGATAATTAAGAATAGGTTTCACCTTTATTTCACTTTCTCAGGAAAGCATCTCCAGAGCTTCTAGATGAGAAAGGCCCTGAAATTCATCAAAGGATAGCCCATAATGTGTTTGCTTGTCTGTTTCCATGGTAACCTCTTTGGAGGTCCACAGCTCTTCTTTCTCCT
>NW_006921838.1:1407016-1410265 GCF_000298275.1 Orycteropus afer afer
CAAAAGACTCAGAATCCATTGTTGCCTTACAATTCTCTTCTTGGGAATGGGGGTTAATTCAGGTATTACTGGAGTCTCGATATCCAACATGATTAGAACATGGGCATGGCAGCCACCACGGTAACACCGCTCCTACCCACTTCCATCTATTTTGATGTTTCCTGCATCATTCAATATTTTGCCCATAGGAACTTTCAGTATTTCAAGTACATGGTTGAATTTTTTCTTCAGTTCTTTCAGCTTGAGAAATGCCGAGCATGTTCTTCCCTTTTGGTTTTCTAACTTCAGGTCTTTGCACATTTCATTATAATAATTGGCTTTGTCTTCTCAAGCTGCTCTTTGAAATCTTCTGTTGAGATCTTTTATCTTGTCATTTCTTCCATTTGCTTTAGCTACTCTCCCCTCAAAGGCAAGTTTCAGAGTCTCTTCAGACATCCATTTTGGTCTTTTCTTCCTTTCCTATTTTTTCAATGACCTTTTGCTTGCTTATGACAAAATTATCATAGGAAAACTGAAATTAATGAGGATAGAAACAGTCTCATGATCTTTGATAATATTATAAATTAAATGGTGTCCTCCATAAATATGTGTTAAATCCTAACCTCTAAATTTGTGGTTATAATCCCATTTGGGAATGCATAGTCTTTTTAATGTTAATGAAGTAGGATTAGTATAGAGTGTATCTGAGTCAATCTCTGTTGAGGTATAAGAAGTATAAACCAAGCTAAATAGGCAGAGAAGCAAGCAGAGATAGGGAAAAACAGATACCAAACCACATGAAGATTGCCCACGAGCAGAAACTCAAAAGATACAGGACCTCCCTCCAGAGCTGACAGAAAGCCTTTCCCTAGAAACTACACCCTGAATTCAGAGTTCTGACTGCAGTAACAGGAGGCTCAAGCATAGCAAAGATTGTGAGGGTGGCACAGTACTGGGCAGGGTTTTGTTCTGTGATACATCGAGTAGCTATGAGTAGGAGCCGACTTAACGGCACCTGACAACAACAACAATAGCCTGCTAAATTGTGAGAAAATAAATTTCTGTTTGTTAAAGCCATCCACTTGTATTTCTGTTATGGCAACACTAGATAACTAAGACAGATATCTTTTGAATGTGGGCAAATAATGGTTTATAATATCAGTACAGAAACAAAAGTCTTGGCTTCCTTTACTTCTTTATATACTTGTTAATTTTACCAGTTTCCTATAACTGCCATAGTGAATTATTACACATTTGATGGTGTTAAAACATAAAAATTAATTATTTCCCAGTTCTGGAGGCCAAAAGTCTGAAATTAAGTGTCTGCAGTGCCACGTTCCCTTGGAAACTTCTAAGAAAGAATCTTTGAACTCTTAACAGCTTTTGGTGGCTGTTGACATTCTTTGTGGCTGTATCCCTCCAAAGCCCTTAGGATCTTTTCATGCCCTCCTCTGTGGGTCTGGCTTATGGCCGCTTCGTTCTAACCTCTCCCTCTGCCTTCATATTGCCTCCTCCTCGTCTCTCTGACTACTCTCCTTTTACCTCTTACTTTTATAAGGATTTTTGCCATTAAAGTTAGGGTCCACCAGAATAATCCAGGATAAATGCATTTTGTTGTCTTTAATTTAATTGCATCTTCTAAATAAGTCATATCCACAGTTGCTAGGATGTTAGTGTATCTTTTTGAGTACCACTAAGTTAAAAAAGAAAGAGGATGATGATGATGGAAGGGAAAGAGAGAAAAAAATGAACAACCATTATAATAAAACTTATATTTAGTAAAACAGGCATATTTTGACTAAAGTTAAATATTATGCTGGAACTCAAAAAGTTGCATCATTTTTTCTCAGGCTGTGTTTATGGTATATTACAACTATTACCCC
This sequence comes from Orycteropus afer afer, assembly GCF_000298275.1. Classification (NCBI taxonomy): domain Eukaryota; kingdom Metazoa; phylum Chordata; class Mammalia; order Tubulidentata; family Orycteropodidae; genus Orycteropus; species Orycteropus afer. The sequence continues at coordinate 1,408,879 of NW_006921838.1, forward strand.
TCATGTACTATAAAGGCATGAAATAATAATTATAAAAAATAAAACCAAATGTTTCATTTTATAGAAAATGACTTCATATGTAGAAGGTACACTATTGGCGTCATTAACTTGGTATTAAAAACTCCATGTTTGAACATTTTAATAGTATCTCCTATTTTCATTTTAGGGACTTTTTAATTAGACTTCAGATTGCCAATGTCCAAATAACTTTGTATAAGAAGGAGAGAACTTAGCTACTAAATTCTTAGATGATATGTTTCAGACTGTTAACAGCAGTAACAGTAATAGTAATATTTTGAGTATCTAAAGTCACATATCTGCCACAGGGGGAGTTAGGTGTTTTAATAATGTGCACTTGTTGATAAAATGTGTCAAGCATAGCTGAATGCCTAAGGAAACATTACACTTGTTTGATCGATTCAATTATGATGTTTCAGAAAATAAATCTTTCACACTAAGGAATATTTATTGTTCCTTTTACAGAGAGCATACCAACAGGATTAGCAGTATTAGAAGCACTTTTGTAGATATGATAGAAGAGGGTAATATATAATATAAGTCATAAAAAAGCTCCGTGAACTTTGTTCCTGTTTGATAAAAATGTATTTTTAATCTACATAAAATACTCTATCCATCATATCCTCATGTAAGAGATCAATTTATTGATAAATTAAAATGTTACTAAGACTCATTCAGAATATAAGGTATACTTTATCAAATATGTTTTAATGTCATAATTCACTTTATCAAAAGACACATGGATCCCTATGAATATCTAAATAAAAAACTCCCTCTGTGAGTAAACTACATAGATGAGCAAATATCACAAATAGGAAAAAAAACCTATTACATTTTTTTTCCTATTAGTGGAATTGGGCTGGCCAAATGGACACAGAGAAGATGAAACTTCACTAACACAATATTAAAAATTAAAGAAAATATGTTCCTCCTTTTTGTAGAGCCACAGTGGAGTCATAGAAGGAATGTTGCAAATATCTTTAGAATTGTAGTAAATAAAATCATGATGTATATATGTGGACTTGATGAGGAAAAGGAAAAAAAACGATGAAAAACATATAAAAGTCTTTATGACTTCCAACAGAAGTAAACATCAAGGAAAAAAAAACAAAGAGTAAAAATACATTAGAAGGATGCAGGGAGGAAGGAAAACAAAACCTTAGGAAGGGAGACAGAAAGGAATGAAAAGAAGAAAATGCACACTGCCTTCAAATAGAATGATGATGATAGACTACAATCAAAATGTTAAATGCCATGTGCAAAATCTAATACGTGCAAATTAAATGTTCACTTTATAATATTGCACAAAGAAATGAGGTTTGATTAGACGTTGCTGGAAAAGACTGACTCAGTAGATTCAAAATATGTG
>NW_006921838.1:1412835-1419449 GCF_000298275.1 Orycteropus afer afer
TACGTACAACAGAATGAAACACGTCCCTGTCCTGTGCCAACTTCACAATCCTTACTATACCTAAGCTCATCATTGCAGCCACTGTGTCAATCTATTTCATTGAGCGCCTTCCCCTTTTTTGTTGACCCTCTACTTTAACAAGCATGATATCCTTCTCCAGGGAATGGTCCCATCTGACAATGTGACCAAAGTAGCTGAGATGAAGTCTGGCCATCCTTGCTTCCAAGGAGCATTGCGGAGAGCATTCGTCTAGGAGAGATTTGTCAGTTGTTTTGGAAGTCCATGGTACTTCTAATATTCCTTACCAACAGCACAACTTAAAAGCAGTAAATCTTTGGTCTTCCTTATTCATGGCCCACTTCTCACATGCATATGAAGTGATTGAAAATACCATGGCTTGGGTAAGGTGCGTCTTAGTTTTCAAGGAGACATCTTTGCTCTTCAACACTTGAAAGAGGTTTTTGCAGCAGACTTTTCAGTGCAATATGTCATCTGATGTCTTGACCGCTGCTTTTATTGGTGTTGATTGTGGAACCAAGGAAATATTTGACGACTTCAATCTGTCCTCCATTTATTGTGATGCTGCGTATACGTCCAATAGTGAGAATCTTTGTTTTCATAATGTTGAGATGTAATCATACTGCAGACTGTAGTCTTTAATCTTCATCAGTAAGGGCTTCAAGTTATCTTCACTTTCAGCAAGCAAAGTTGTGTTATCTGCTTATCGCAGATTGTTAATAAATCTTCCTCCAATCCTGATGCCATACTCTCCTTCATATAGTCCAGCTTCTTGGAGTATTTGCTCAGCAGAGAATTTGAATAAGTATGGTGAAAGAATAAAATCCTGAAGCACTCCCTTACCTATTATAAACCATGCAGTACACGTTGCTCTGTTTGAAAAACAGCCTCCTGCTCTATGTACAGGTTCTTTATGAGCACAACTAGTGTTCTGGAATTCCCATTCTTCTCAATGTTATCCATAATTTGTTATGATCCACACAATCAAATATGTTTGCATAGTCAACAAACACAAGTAATCATCTTTCTGGTATTCTTTGCTTTCAGTCGAGATCCATCTGACATCGGCAATGATATCCCTCTTTCCACATCCTCTACTGGATCCAGCTTGCATTTCTGGAATTTTTCTGTTAATATAATACTGCAACCATTCTTTAATTATCTTCAGCAAGGTTTTACTTGCATGTGATATTAATGATATCATTCCATAGTTTCCACATTCTATGGGATTAACTTTCTTTGGAATGGGTACAAATATGGATCTCTTCCAGTCAGTTGACCAGGTAGCTGTCTTCCAAATTTCTTGGCATAAGCAAGTGAGTGCCTCCAGTACAGTATCCATTTGTTGAAACATCTCAATGGGTATTCTCTCAATTCCTAGAGCCTTGTTCTTCACCAATTCCTTCAGTGCAGCTTTGACTTCTTCCTTCAATAACATTGGTTCTTGATTATATGCCACCTACTGAAATGGATGAATATTGACCAATTTTTTGGTACAGTGACTGTCTATTCCTTCCAAATTATTTTGGTATTTCTGGTATCATTCAATATTTTGCTTTAGAATCTTTCAATACTGCAACTTGGGGCTTAATTTTTTCCTAAGTTTTTTCAGCTTGACAAATGCTGAGTGTATTCTTCTCTTTTGGTTTTCTATCTTCAGGTCTTTTCACATTTCATTATAATAATCGACTTTGTCTTCTTGAGCTGTTCTTTGAATTCTTCTGTTCAGCTCTTTTATCTTATCATTTCTTCCATTTGCTTTAGCTACTCTGTTGAAGGGCAAGTTTCAGAGTCTCTTCTGACATCCATTTTGGTCTTTTCTTCCTTTCCTGCCTTTTTAATGACCTTTTGGTTTCTTCACAGATAATGTTCTTGATGTCATAACACAATTTCTCTGCTTTTTGGTCCTTGGTGTTCAATGCATCGAATCTATTTTTAGATGGTCTCTAAATTCAGGAGGGATATAACCAAGGTCATTTTTTGGCTCTTGCGGACTTGTTTTAACTGTCTTCAGCTTTAACTTGAACTTGCATATGAGCAGTTGATGGTCTGTTCCACAGTCAGTTCCTGGCCTGGTTTTGGTTGAAGATATTGATCTTCTTCATCACCTCTTGCCATGGATGTAGTTGATCTGATTCCTGTGTACTCCATCTGGTGAAATCCATGTGCATAGCTGCTGTTTATGTTGGTGAGAAAAGGTGTTTGAAATGAAAAAGTCATTGATCTTGCAAAATTCTCTCATGTGATCTCCAGCAATATTTTTATCACCAAAGCCATATTTTCCAACTACCAGTGACTCTTCTTTGTTTCCAACTTTTGCATTCCAATCACTAATAATAATCAATATATCTTCATTGAATGTTTGGTCAATTTCAGAGTGCAGAAATTAGCAAAATTCTTCAGATTTCTCAGATTTGGCTTTGGTGGTTGGTGCATTAATTTGAATAATAGTAGCAGTAACTAGTCTTCCTTGTAGGCATATGGATATTATCCTATCACTGATGGCATTATACTTCAGGACAGATCTTGAAACATTTTTTGTGACAATGAATTCCACGCCATTCTTCTTCAATTTGTGATTCCTGACATAGTAGATCATATGGTTGTCTAACTCAAAATGGCCAAAATCAGTCCATTTCAACTCACTAGTACCTAGGATATCGATCTTTCTTCATTCCATTTCATTTTTGACAATTTCCAATTTCCCTAGATTCATACTTCATACATTCCATGTTCTGATTATTAATGGATGTTTGCAGCTGTATCTTCTCATTTTGAGTAGTGCCACATCAGCAAATGGAGATCTTGTATGTTTACTCCACCCATATCATTAAAGTTGACTCTACTCTGAAGAAGCAGATCTTTCTCTGTTCTATTTTGAGTGCTTTCTAACCTGAGGGACTTATCTTCTGGCACTATATCAGACAATGTTTCAGGGCTATTCATAAAAGTTTTCCAGTAATATACCAGACAGTGTTTCACTGCTATTCATAAGGTTTTCATTGGCCAATTCTTTGAGATGAAGATGTCCTTCCCTTTTCCCAATCTGTCTTAGTGTGTAAGCTTCATTGAAACCCATCCAACATGGGTCACCCTGCTAGTATGTGAAATACCAGTGGCATACACTCTAGCCTCATAGCAACATGCAGACCACCACAGTACAGAAAACTGACAAACAAGTGGTAAAATATCTAGAATAGTTAAATGTAAATATCAAAGTCACCAGTGGTAGGTTAGAGGGAAAAGAAAAACTAAATTATTGTTAAGGCTAATTTTTTTTTTTTTTTTTAAAGTTCGAAATGGTTAATTGTGATGGTTGCATGGCATAATAAAAGTAATATAAATACTGAATTTAGACAAAATAAACTGGTTGAAATAACAAATGTTTTGTCATGTATATTTCACCCCCAATAAAAATTTAAAAATAAATGGTATTTAGAACACCACATTGCTTTTCACGGGAAGGATGGAGAATGGCTTCTCAAATCTACATCTGGGAAGGCAAAATGCCTTGTTGTCTGGATGCTAAAGAAAAATTGAAAGTAAAAAGAGGCAAGAACAATGTGGCTCCTTTGAATATCATGATTACAATTATCCATGAAGAGAATGAAAATGTGTTGTAAGTTATATGTTTGTGGAACTGGACTCATATCCAGTTATTAGAAACCCATTATGAGATTATTTCTACAAATCTCTGAAAGTAAAGAATGGAAGTCTTCCTTGTGTACTTAAAAAAAAAAAAGAAATTGATCATAAGGTGAATCCGTTTAGCAAAGTGAGGATGAGAAGGCACAGCACAGTTATTTTTATTATGTTAATTTAACTGAAGACATTATCGAGTCTCCCCATTACAAAAAGTGGTGTTTCTTCCTCTAGCAAAAAATTAGGATGCAAATTTTTGTTTTCCCTCTCTCATATATTACCGTTATCTGTTGCATAGTGACTATAATTTTCCAAGTTTAAACAAGTGTCAATGTCTGACTTTTTAACCACAGGCTAGATGATGGAAACAATTTCAAAAAGCTTGTTTTGTGGATTTGCACTTTGCTTTTAAATCCTTGACAGTTTTCCAAGGTATATGGAATAATAACCAAGGGGAGATAAAGAAATATCCTGGCTTTTTGTTTACAGTGAGAGGTTACTGAGGTGGAAAAACCTATTAGGATCCAAACAAGGATGTCTAATGCTTCTTACATATCCCATGGGCCTTGACTAGATCTAATTCATATTCTAGTGTGTTGGCCTTTTGGGGTCTGTTGAAAAGCAATCAAATCTGTGATGTAAGAATGACTAAATCACAAGAGCCTTTCTCTCATTCCCATCTCTGTTCTCCCCTGAGACTAACTTTATTATGAGAATATCAAATGCATTAGAGGTAGGGTTTTTGTCTTCTCAATTCCATAGTGCATGCTTTGACTGCTACATTGCTTTTACCTCAAAACTCAAAGAGTGGTATCTAAGTAACTCAGTCCTTGGCTATGTCCCCTGGTTCCTTTTGTCACACTGATAGTCTTGAGAAATCCATTGGATTTATCAAATGTTTGGGAAAGAAATCTTCATACTGACGTATTTTGTCCTTCAGAATCCTCAACAATTCTCTGTTGTTGTTGTTGCTGTTGTTATGTGCCGTCGAGTCGGCCCTTAAAATACATAAATACCTTGTGATGGGGATTTCGCCAAACAGTTCAGGTTAAATTGCATGGATTTTATTTATTTATTTATTAATTTATTTAAATACAGGATTTCTCAGTTGGTCTGTCTCCTTTTCTTTTTTTTTTTTTTGAGAAGACATTCTTAAAACTCAATTTGACTCAAAAATATTATTTTTATAATTTTTAAGGAGTAATGAAAGAACAAATTTATCTTGGAGGAAGTACAGCTGGAATGCTCCTTAGAAGCAAGAATGGCCAGGCTTTATCTCTTGTACTCTGCTCGTATTCTCAGAAGGTACCAGTCCCCAGAGAAGGTTATATGGCTTGGTAATATAGTGGGTCAGTGAAAAAGAGGAAGAGCCTCAGTTCGATAGATTAAAACAGTGGCTATGACTGTGGACTCAAGCATGGCAACGATTTTGAGGATGGTGTAGGACCAGGCAGTGTTTTGTTCAGTTGCATATAGGGTCACTATGAATGTTAATGGACTTGTAGCCCTTAACAACAACAACAGTAAAATTTTGTTGTTGTTAAGAAATTGTGCATATTTATTTTCTAAAAGTCAAGTCTTGCATACTGTCTTAGTCTATAACAGAAATACCACAAGTGGATGGCTCTAACAAACAGAAATTTAAAATTTCTCACAGTTTAGGGGGCTAGAAGTCCAAATTCAGGGCTCTAGCTATAGGTGAAAGTTTTACTCTCTGTTGGCTCACAATATACAAGGAAGGTCCTTGTCTCATTTCGGCATCTGTATGTAGGCTTGGTGTTCCATGGAGATCGTGTGTCTTGGCATCAATCTTCTCCTGGGTAAGAGGTTCCCAATGCAGGGATCCTGGGCCCAAAGGATGCAGGTCAATCTTGGCTATTTTTCTTGATGGTTTAGGTCCCTGTGAGCTGTGCTGACTTGTTCAATCTCTTATAGCTCAAAAAGGTAGACTCAAAATACAACTTAATCTAGTTGATTGTAACCTCCTCATTAATATAACTTCCAACAATCCTGCCTCATTAACATCACAAAATGGAGGATAATTACATAATATTAAGAATCTTGGCTTAGCTAAGTTGACACATATTTTTTGGGGAACATACTTCTATCCATAACAAATACACTACGAAAATGAAAAATTACAAAATTCTACTATTAACAAATTAGCAACACTTGGTGAGCAATATCTCAGACTTCTCTCTTCCTACACAAACACACACACATAAACACACACAAAGTAGAGGAAAGATTTAATTTTTAAATTAAAAATTTTTGCTTAATTTTATTTAAATCTAACCAAACATAGCAAAACTGAAGTGGAACAGAGATTATAGGATTTACTGAACTGCGGAACATCATTTTCCAAAAGAATGTATATATCAGAAAATTTCTTTAAAGTTAAGGAAAAGTATCTTGGACTCTTTACAAAATTGGATATCTGATATTAGAACTTTATATAATATCCATTGACTCTGTATTTTTGAAAAATGATACCTATATTCCTTCTACTAGTGCTCACTGACGTGGAGTCAATTTGGCTCATAGCAACCCCTCCTTGGGTTTCCAAGATGGTATCTCTATGGAAGTAGATTGCCCACTCTTACTTCTAAGGAGTGGCTGGTGAGTTTGAACTGCCAGCCTTCTGATACCTTAGGCACTACACCACAGATATTCCTTCTACAGATGCCTGATACTTGTAATATATCATTTTGCATTGACTATATTATATATATAGGAAATATGGTGGCATAGTGCCTAAAGCATTTGACTGCTAACCAGAAGGCTGACAGTTCAAATACACCAGCCACTCCTCGAAAGGAAGGCTGGGCAATCTACATCATAGTGATATTACTACATAATATATAGTTTATAATGTAATAATGTTGTTGTTGTTATGTGCCGTCAAGTCGGCCCCGACTCATAGCGACCCTTCCTTGGGTTTCCGAGGCAGTATC
>NW_006921838.1:1419549-1432152 GCF_000298275.1 Orycteropus afer afer
AGGCAGTATCACTACGGAAGTAGGATTGCCCAATCTTCCTTCCGAGGAGTGGCTGATGGGTTTGAACCGCCAGCCTTCTGGTTAGCAGTCAAGTGCTTTAGCCATTATGCTACCAGAGCTCCTGATGTAATAATATTCAACATAATAATAATGTAACTAACTATATTATTACTTTTATTATTCAAACATATTTTGGAAACTGTGTTTAAATTTGCATTTAAATTACTTTAGTGTTTTTCTATGGCTCTATGTCAGTTTTCCCTTTCTAAATTCTTTATTTTAAATTCATCATCCTCATCATTGGCTACATTTCATCAATTAATTTTCTGAAGATAACCACTTAGGTGTTGCATTCTCTGAGATGTTATAGACTTGAGAGGATTTTTCAATTGTCCTTCGAGTCTAAGGACATTTTGCCTGTATATATAACCCTGGAGAAATAAGCTCTTTCAGAATCTCATCCATTCTTCTGTCTCTGACTGTCAGAGAAACATCAAGACCTTCTGTATCCATGTTGTCAACACCAATTCATGAAACCTATTTTTCCTGCTAGTGTATTCTAGCATCATTTTTTTCTTCAATTTCATTTATTTTACCAGGATATGTCTTATGATTATATCGAACAATATCTCCTAGGGAACAATTATCAATTTTAATTTAAGATGCAGTTTTTAAGTTAGAAAATTCTTTTCTTATGTATAACTTTTTTTTTTTTTCTCTTTCTGAAATCATAATCTGTGGATGGTGAATCTTCTTTGCTCTCATTGACCAACCTTATTCCTTGTCTACCATGTCACCGTTCCTCTCAATTTCTTATAATAGGCTATCTTTAGGTCTATGTATCACATCCATGACTTTATTTTCTCTCATTTTTTTCTTCTTTTACTGTGGGTTTCATACTTACAGACATTTTGCATATCTTTTGATTGTTCCCTGAATTTAGTACTTCATTTTTCATCTCCTTTCATTGTCTTCTTGAACATTTATCATTTTGAACTCTTTTTCAAGATACCTCAAATTATCTGTCATTTCTTTTACTATAGATAATTTTTTGTCATTTCTTTTTTCCTTATACACATTTTGTCATTTAAAAATAGTTAATTTTAAAGATTATATTCATGGAACTCAGGTGAATTCCTTTATAGTTATTAATATTTTGAAAAGGACCAGCTGTCTGCTGACAAATAATACTGAGAATGACAAGACTGAGTGAGAAATCTTGCTTAGGTTTGTTGTCTCACATACCCTCTCATCTACTATGTTACTTTCTTCACCCAGGGAACAGAGTCATATTTCCCTTAGATTTTTGCTGTTCAAGAGGTCAGTAACATTCATAGCAAAACCCACCATATTTCATATTCTTTGGATAACAATGTGGAATGCATAGCCCCTTCTTTCTTAATTTCACTTTATCTCCTGTAGTCACCCTCAGCTAGAATACTCAGTCATAGACAATGGAAATGCCTTGTGGGTGTGTTTTTACATTCAACTAACCCTCCTCTGGACACTCGGTGGTATTGAACTGTCTCCACAGGGACACTCTGACCATCATAGTGATTTCTCCACAGCCTTAGATTGCCTGTTTTAAATCAAAGCATCATTGAATATGCCTTTCAGGAGAGTGACACTTAACTTTGCTGAAAATCTATGTGCTGTAGGCCATGCAAAGTGCCACGTGTAAGGTCTCAGCATGTTCCCTTGTCACAAACATTACAGTATTCGGCAGATGTACTTCAAGGTTACTAGTTTACTGCTATGGCATTTCCCTTGCTTTGTCAATTTCTCACTTCTGCCTTTCATCTTTTTATTTATTTATTATTTATCATGGTATTTGAAGAAAGCAGTGGAGCAAAAGACTCCACTCAACAATTATGAACTGAAAATAATCTTGCATATTTTCAAATAAAATGTAACCTAACTATATATAATCTTATGAAAGAATGATTTCTATTTCAATTTAATTGAATCAGTATTTACTGGAGACGCACTGTATTTCTGCCATGCAGATAGATATAGATAGATAATGAGAGCATGTCAGAGTTAAAAGAGGTCTTTAGATATCATTTTGTTGAAACATACTTCCTGGCTAAGAGAACTGAATTCCAGAAGATATGGTTTGTCCAAGGACACAATATTAATCAGTCACAAAACCTGTATAAAAACACATGCCTCCCCGTTCCTGAGCCAAGGTTCTTACCACAGATGTTTTCTATAATTGAGAAGAATTATCTAAATGTATTGGCCAAACCACACTTTATCCATTTATTAAAATTGTGTACATAACTTCTGAAAAACATGACACCATCATAATCATTTGTAATATGACACACACAATTTTAAAGAAGAAATAATATAGACCTCTGATCATTAATAAGCAAATGCTGTTCTATACATGCTTTTTTCCCCCCCCATAGAACATTAACCTGAGAAAGCTAGAGATATGGACAGCTCTGTCATATGCTAACTTCTCAGGTAAAAACAGCTTTCAAAACACACTTCAACAGAATCCCAGTAATGCTGTTACCGTGGAGACAAACAAGTATTGGGAGAAGACTGTAAGAGGAGGATGCAGGAAGAGACACTCAGAGCCCTGTTTTACACGCAGAGCTGTCATTTGTGTCATTTGACTCTATTTTATGCAGCACTGCTGCAATTTCTGATCATAGAAGTGCAAAATGGTAACAGTTTTGACAATAGCTGTATACAAAAGGTCAGGCAGCATTTGACTATATTTCTTGCCTTTTCTTTCTTCTTAATCAGAAGCGGTAGAAGAGCTGGAGAGGTTTCCTGTTGGGTCACCACAGAAAATATTTCAGGTGCAAAGTATGTGTTGATTTTAATAAAATCTGATATCAGTGCCTCCCAGCTTTAACTTCTCAGCTTTATTACATCAGTGAATGGCATTATAGAACCATGGCTCGACTTCTGTATTTTTTAGCTTCCTTAAAATCAAAAACATTGGCAGAGAAGGAGGTTAGATAATGAACCCTTTTATATTTGTAATGATGCTTATCTATAAAGAGCAATTCATTCAAGAAATATATATATATATTTTTTTAGGTACATACTCCATTAGAGGAATTATAGAAGGTGAGGAAAAAAAAAAGTGCTTCACTTTGCTCTGAATGTTTTTAAAAACAGCAAAACATACATCTGACTACTCTATACTGCAGGTCCCCATTGGAAGACATGATACTGACATAGTCCTCTTTGTATACCCAGGGCTAAACACAACGGCCAGCACAGAGTAAGCACTCTGTAATTGTTTGTCATATAATGAATCATTGAGATTCAGAAACAGTTGCAAGGCTTTTACTATCCTGGTAATGAATATCTAAATATAGTTTTCCCCACTTGATTTTTAAATGTGTGGCCTCTATGATTTGTTCAAAATGGAACAAATGAATGAACTAGGGAGTCATCATCCAATTTATTCATGGACTCATTCATTCATTTTGTGCCCAAACTCCAAAGGCATGTGTTCACCAAACCCCTGTTGGTTTCTCTGATGTTCAACCAAAGTCAGCAGTGTGAAGCCTCCCTTTTAGAGAAAATGCAAATAAATGCTAACTTTAAGAGAAGAAATGAGAAAAAGCCTGGGTTTTGAAATGCACAGAACCAAGAAAATGGCACTTGACTCATATTTATTTCTTGCCCTGGGAAAGAATAGGCAGCTTAAATTTAGGTCTCCCGGGGCAACCGGGATATGAATTAACTCAGTACCACCTACTCGAGCTAATCTCTGCCATCAGAATCACGATGGCTTCTATGTAAGGATAATACAATAAAAAGGAGATAGCTCTGGGGCATGGTTATAATCTACTTTATAATTTGGAAACCTCATTTTAAAAAGTAAATTTAACTCTGAGATTAACTGTTGCAGCAACTACTATCTTCTGGGGACGGAAAAGAAACCTCATGTTCCCATAACAATATATCTTCATCTTGACCCTGAAAAAAGCACATCCACAAAGGAAAAGCTATTTTGGTTGCAAAAGATCTTTAAACTTCTAATCTCATTTGTTGACACGTGTCATAATTTTTGAAATGATAGACACTATGTACCATTGACATTTTGAAACCATGTTAATTGTTTTTAGGTTCCATCAAATCTTCTCTGACACACAGCTACCCTACTTGCAGCAGAACTAACCCTGCCGGTCCTGCGCCATCCTCCCAATATTGCTGTGCTTGAGCCTGTTATTGCAGCCCCTGGAGAAGTCCATCTTGTTGAGGGTCTTCCCCTTTCTCATTGATCCTCTGCTTTGTCAAGCGTAATATCCTTCTCCAGGGACCAGTCCCTTCTACCAACACTACCAAAGTGAGATGAAGTCCAGCCATTCTTGCTTTTAAGAAGCCTTCTGGCTATACTTCTTCCAAGACATTATTTGTTTGTTATTCTGGCAGTCCACGATATTTTCAGAATTATTCACCAACACCACAATTCAAATGTATCCACTCTTCTGCAGCCTTCTTATTTATTGTTCATTTTTCATGTATGAAGTGACTGAAAACAACAAGGCGTGGTCAGGTTCACCTTAGTGTGTCGAGTGTCACTTTTGCCCTTTAAAACTTTACAGAGCCCAGTGGTAGCAGATTTGCCCATTGTAATATGTCCTCTGATTCTTTGACTGTTGCATCCATGGCACTGATGGTGGATGCAAGTAAACTGAAATCCCTGAAACGTCAATGTTTTCTCCATCTATCGTGACTATTATTTATTGGTCCAGATGTGAGGATTTTTATTTCTTTATGTAGAGGTGTAATCTATGCTGAAAGCTGTAGTTTTTCACCTACATTAGTAAGTGCTTCAAGTCTTCTTCACATTCAGCAAACAAGGTTGTGTCATCTGCATATTGCAGGTTGTTGATGAGTTTTCTTCCATCCTGATGTCATTTTCTTCATCATATAGTCCAGCTTCTCAGATTGTTTGTTCAACATACAGATTGAACGTGTATGGTGAAAAGATACAACCCTGATTTACCCTTTCTTGTTTTTAAGCAAAGCAAAATCCCCTTGTTCTATTTTAATGACTGCCTTTTGGTCTATATACAGGTTTCTCACGAACACAAGTAAATGTTCTAGAATTTCTGTTAATAATAGTGTTATCCATGATTTGTTATGATCCATATGGTTGAAAATTCTAACCCTAAGTGCTCCCTTAAGGCTAATTTTCCTCAAAAGAAAGGAATTGATGTGTTCTGTTCTGTCATGATTTTTGCCACTTACCATGTGTAAACCCTCAGTAGAATTGGATTTCCATGTCAACCCCAGAGCAGGCAGGCACCCAAACCCTAGGCAATGGTGTAGATATTGTTTTTATAATCTTTTGGTTGGATGACCTGTTGTATCCTTTGTAGCACTCAAGATTGTGAATGATTCCCTCCATTTTCAATTCTTGGAGCTTGGCTTTCCATCACATTGCATATGCTTCCGGACTACAGGTCACCCAGATAGCAAAGTGGCTGGCTGGATTACATTCTGGAAGCCCTCAAGTAAAGAGTACATCTCACCACGTACTCATTAAACAATGCTTGGACAGAGCTGAGAGCCACTCCTCTACTTTGACAATGGGAAGTGAAGGAGTATGCTGATGGTTATGCAGTAAAGATGATTCTACCTCTTCCTGTCGCATTCACTTGGGATGCTAACTGAATCAGGAACCTCAGAATCAAACATTTGCCTTGTCAGAATATGTCTTCCATTTCACTTTGATGTTTCTATCCTTCATGTTTTCCCAAAGCAAATTCATGTGTCATATTTCAAATAAATTATTATAAAGGAAGTAATGATGAAAAATAGTCAAATGCCTCTGCATACTCAATAAAACACAAGTAAGCATCTTTCTAGTACTCTTTGTTTTCAGCCAAGAACCATCTAACATCATCAGTGATATCTCTTGTTCCATGTCCGCTTCTGAATCCAGCTTGAATTTCTGAAAGTTCCCTGTCAATATGCTGCTACAAATATTTTTGAATTACTTTCAGCAAAATTTTACATGCATGTGACATTAATGACATTGTTCGATAATTTCCACATTGTGTTGGATCACCTTTCTTTGGAATTAGCACAAATATGTATCTCTTCCAACCAGTTGGCCAGGTAGCTGGCTTCCAAATTCCTTGTCATAAATGACTGAGCATCTCTAGCATTGCATCCATTTGTTGAAAACATATCAATGGGTATTCCGTCAATTCCTGAAGGCTTGTTTTTTTGCCAATTCTTTCAGCACAGCTTGAATGTCTTACTTCAATATCATTGGTTCTTGATCATATGCTACCTCCTGAAATGTCTGAACATTGACCAATTATTTTTGGTACTATGACTCTGTATTCCTTCTTTTAATGCTTCCTGTATCATTCAATATTTTGCCCATAAAATCTTTCAATATTGCAACTCAATGCTTGAATTTTTACTTCAGTCCATTCAGCTTGAGAAATATCAAGTGTATCCTTCCTTTTTACTTTCCTAATTCCAAGTATTTGCACATTTCATTATAATACTTTGCTAGTCTTCTCAAGCCACCCTTTGAAATCTTTTCAGCGTGTTTATTTCATCATTTGTTCCATTTACTTTAGCTACTCTCCTTCAAAAGCAAGTTTCAGAGTCCTTTCTGACATTTATTTTGTTTTTTTCTTCCTTTCCTATTTTTCAATGACTACTTGCTTTCTTCATGTATGATGTTTTGCATGTCATCCCAGAACATGTCTGGTCTTCAATCATTGATGTTCAATTCATCAAATCTATTCTTCATATGGTCTCTAAACTCAGGTGTTATACACCAAGGTTGAATTTTGGCTTTAGTGGACTTATTTTAACTTTCTTAAGCTTCAGCTTGAACTACCTTAGTAGCAACTGATGCTGTGTTCCCCAGTCAGGTCCTGGCCTTGTTTTGACTGATGATATTTAGCTTTTCCATTGCCTCTTTCCACAGATGTAGTCAACTTGATTACTGTGTATTTTATTTGGCAAGGCCCACATGCATAGTTGCTGTTTATGTTGTTGAAGAACGGTATTTGCAATGAATAAGTTATTAGTTTTGAAAAATTTTCTCATGCATTCTCTGGTGCCATTTCTATTACCAAAGCCATATTTTCCAATTACCAATATTTCTTTTATGTTTCCAACCTTTTCATTCCAGTCACACGTAATTATCAATGATCTTGATTGTATGTTTGATCAATTTCAGACCTCAGAAGCTGGTAATAATCTTCAATTTCTTCATCTTTGGCTTTAGTGCTTGTTGCGTAAATTTGAATAACAATAGTATTAACTGGTCTTCCTTGTGGGCATATGGATATTGTGATACTTGGAGCTGTGCGTCAACTTGGCTGGACCACAATTCTGTGTGGTTTAAGCAATTGTGAAGTGGGTTGTTCCAATGATGGGATCAGATGTATATGTTTTGAGCAGCCAATCTGTTGAAAGGAGGTTTCCCTAGGGGTGTTGCCTGCTCCCAGTATATTTATGGACATCCTGGGAAAAGAGACTCTTGTGTGGATTGGGATTCTGTTGTGCTGCTTACAATAGTCTGTGAGTGAACAATCCACCATTCGGCCTGGAGATCTTGGATTCATCATTTGTTGGAGTCAACAGCCAGTATACTGCTTGCCAACCTTGAGCTCCTCAGCCCCTGCAGCTGCATGAGTCGGGAAAAACCTCCATCTTGACATTGGGACTTGGCAGCTTCTATACATGTGTGGGCCATTTTCCTAAGGCAAGTTTCGCTTTCTCTATATATATGTTTTATTGGTTTTGTTTCTCTAGAGAACCCAGTCTAATACATTTGGTACCGGGAGCAGGGTACTGCTCTAACAGATACCTAAAATGTGGAAACAGGAGTAGAGTGCATCCTTGACCTGAGACCCGAGCAGAGAGACCATGGCATACAGCATGAGAGACAGCAGGAGCAGAGCACAGAGACCAGCATGATACAGCAACAGCCTTACCAGCCCACAAAGGAGAAAGCCAGGTCCATTGCACAGGAGGCTTCCTGGTGGAGTAGGTTGCCTTCAGGCATTAATTGGTAGAGAAGGCCAGCATGAAATGGAGTAGCAGGTTGAATGGCCACAGAGCAAGAAAGCTGAGTGTTTTTAGGGCAGGAAGATTTCCTGTGGAGTGAGTTGCCTTCATCATTAATCAACAGAAGCAGAGAGACCAAGGAAACAGGAAGCAGAGCTGCCTCAGCCTGAAAGGGTATGACCATGGCCTTTGGAGGTAGAACCACCATAGCCCCTAGGTTTCAAAGACCATCACCAACTTGGTTCTGGAGTGTGGGGCTGCTCATTCATGTGGGCCAGTGGGATGGATCCATAGCTGCTGCCCAAGAGTGAGGGGGCAGAGCTGCCATGCCCAAGAGGGAGAGGAACAGGGCCTGCCAGGCCAATGGGGTGAGGTCGCCACTCAGGAACTAGGGGATTTGAGCCACCCAGTGAAGAATATCTGTACAGATGCCATCCAATGAGGATCTGTAAAGGTACCAAGTTGAGAAGGGGTGGAATTGTGGTAGTTAAATTTGTATGTCAACTTGACTGGGCCTAGTTGAGTAGCTGGGCAGCTGGTAATAGTTATTCCCCATGATGAAACTGGCAATCAACTCTATGGTGGGATCTACCACAAGCAGCTGAGTAGTTGCCTTTGGGATGTGGTCTGCTTCCTGTATATAAGGAGAAGCCTTGGGAATAGTCTCTAGCTTACGGTACCTTGAACCCTGCATGTAGCCATGTCATTATTTCAGCAGCCTGCCATGCTCTGCCAACCTTGGGACTTACAAAGGACTTGAATTAATGGCCTGCCATGTGATTTTGTAATATCAGGACTGTGCCTTTTTATGTCAACGTTGGGCTTGGCAGCCTCAGCAGCTAGCAGCTGTCTGAGTGAAGAAAAGCCTCTTGCTTCAGTGGGCCAGCAGCTGGAGGCAGAGCTGAAGCCCTAGGCTAAGGGGCTTTCATCCAGTCCCTAGAGCCTGGCACTTTGAACTTGGACTTTAAGCCTCCAAATTTTAAGAGAATAAACTCTTGTTTGTTAAGGCCATCCCATTTGTGATATATTCTTGTTAGAATGGCACTAGGTAACCCAAACAGATATTATCCTATCACTGACAGCATTGTATTTTAGGACAGATCCTGAAACATTCTTTTTGATGATGAATATAATGCCATTCTGCTTCATTATTTTATTCCTGGCACAGTAGACAATATGATTGTCTGATTCAAAATGGTTGATACCACTAGGACCTCTGGTAGCATAGTGCCTAAGGCACTTGACTGCAAACCAGAAGGCTAGCAGTTCAAACCCACCAGCCATTCCTCAGAAGGAAGGTTGGGCAATCTAATTCCGTAGTGATACCACCTCACAAACCCAAGGAGGGGTCACTGTGAGTCGGGGCTGACTCGACAGCATATAACAACAAAAACACATGCCTAGGGTATTGATCTTTATGCATTCCATATGCATAAATTTTTTACATCTTCCAATTTTCTTAGATTCATATATGGCATGTTCCAATTATTAATGAATATTTATTTGCAGCTCTTTCTTTTCATTTTGAGTCATGACCTATCATCAAATGAAGGTCCAGAAAGCTTTACTTCATCCACATTAAGGTTGACTCTACTTTGAGGAGGCAGCTTTTCCTCAGTAACATTTTGAGTACCTTCCAACCTAGAGGGCTCTTCTTCTGGTACTATATCAGACAGTGTTTCACTGCTATTCATAAAGTTGTCCAGTAATGTAGCTGAGTATTTCACTGCTATTCATAAAGTTTTCAGTGGCCAGACTGACAGATGAGTAGTGAAGGTAATACTACTACCATTATTCAAATTTACACACCAACCACTAAAGTCAAAGATCAAGAAATTGAACACTTTTAACAGCATCTACAATCTGAAATCAACCATACAATCAATATGTATTGATAATAACTAGTGATTGAAATGTGAAATTTAGAAACAAAGAAGAAACATCAATATTTGGAAAATAGGGCATTGGTGACAGAAATGATGCTGGAGATTGCATGATAGAATTTTGCAAGACCAACAACTTATTCATTGCAAATATCTTTTAACAACATAAACAATGGTTATATGCATGCATCTCACCAGATGGAATACAAAGTAATCATATCAATTAAATTTATGTGAAAATTCCATGGACAGGCCCAATATTATCAGTCAGAACAAGTCCAGGGGCTGACTGTGGAAAAGACCATCAATTACTTTTATGCAAGTTCAAGTTGAAGCTGAAGAAAATTAAAATAAGTCCACAAAAGCCAAAATATGACCTTCCTTATATACCACCTTTATCTATATATATATATTAGAGATCATCTGAAGAATAGATTTGATGTATTCAACACCAATGATTGAAGACCAGATTACTTGTGGATGACATGAAGACTATCATACATGCAGAAAGCAAAATCATTAAAATGTCAGGAAAGGAAGAGATGACCAAAATCGATGCCAGAAGAGACTGAAACTTGTTCTTGAAGAGACAGAAGCTGAAGAAAATGGAAGAAATGATAAAAAAAACAGATCTGAAGAGAATAATTCAGTGGGTGGCTTGAAAATAAAAAGGAAAGTATTATAATGAAATGTGCAAAGACCTGGAATTAGAAAACCAAAAGGGAAGAGCATGCTTGGCATTTCTCAATCTGAAATAACTGAAGAATTCTTAACATTCAATCCATATAAATTTATTCCTTTCAAAAGTCTCATAAAATTGATAGATAGATAGATAGATGCCAACGTTCATTGCAGCACTGTTCACAATTGCCATAACATAGATAAAAGCAAAATATCCATCAACAGATGAATGGATAAACAAAATATATTATGTAAACACTGCTAAAGGGACATGGAGGTCACATCTTCTGACCTCCTGTAACTCCACAAGAAGAAGACAGAATCACCAGCAGCAGGCCAAGGTCTATTCTTATGAGGCCAGACATGCCAACATCCTCCAGCCCTGTTACCAAACTTGACACCAACTGTCCCTCCCACAGCACCCAGCACCTCACTGCTGGGTTCGATAATTCACTGCACTGGTCACAGAGAACTCACAGATTATGGGGTTTATTAGGGAAGCAACAGGTTACAATTCAAATTCAGGAACATGCTCAGGATACAATTCTTCAGTCAAGACAGTCTCCCCTCTGCCGTGCTCTTAGACACATGTCTCTGGTCCTTGGCTTCTTGGCCTGGCCTCTGCTTCTGTGGGCCAGGTGCATCTCCTCTCTCTGTCTTGTGCCTCTTGGTTCCACTGCCACCATCTCTCAGCCAGATATCTCTCTCTCAGTAATGTGTCTCTCCCTCAACAGTGAATCTCTCTTTCTCAGCAGCACATCTCTCTCTCTCTCAGCAGTGTGTCTCTCTCAGCCAGCAATAAGAGATCTTTTTCTGCCTCTGATGTTGTTGTTGTTATTTGCTGTAGAGTCAGCCCTGACTCATAGCGACCCCTCCTTGGGTTTCCGAGGCAGTATCACTACGGAAGTAGGATTGCCCAACCTTCCTTCCGAGGAGTGGCTGGTGGGTTTGAACCGCCAGCCTTCTGGTTAGCAGTCAAGTGCCTTAGGCACTATGTTACCAGAGCTCCTTTTCTGCCTCTAGGAGGGCTCATTTTAAGCCTGGCAGAGTGGCAAAACTAACCAATCCCAACATCAGAATTCTACACACTTGAGAGAGAGCAAACTTCCCAGAAGACTACTTTGTTCTGCTCCAAAAGAAATAACTCAGGTGGATAACTTTAATAATTAGGAGTTTAAATTGCATGGTCCCACCCAGTAATCCAGTGGGAGTTACAAAGACTATGGCTAAAAAACTCATACCATGTAATTTACTATACCCAGGCCAATCCCTGGCTTTTCTAGCCGGTATCCCTAATATACTTCAAGAATTAACATCTCCTTCACAATCAGTTTAAGAATAACCACACTCATGAAAGTGTGTGAGTCAGCCACTTCATGTATTTATCTCTCCCCACTTAAAATATAGCCAATTTCTAATTTGCCCATCCCTATCAAACCAGTACTCTGAGGAGACAAGCATGTTCCTTTCTCTCTGAAGAATCTTCTGTTCTGCTTGGAACATTGAGCATCTGCATCCATAAATAAACAAAGTCCAGCCCATTGCAAGCCATCAAATTACAGCAATTTAACACCAGCTCAGTGTCAAACATCTTCCTCTTCATTTGGTCAGGTTCTGGTCAGCTCAGTCCTTGGCATCCCAGCTAGGTCATGGGTACCTGATTCAAGTTTGAGAGTCACACTCTTCCCTTCACTTCAGACCAGCCAGCACCTTCTCTTTCTCATCCATAGTCCTCAGGGATTAGTTCCACACTACTCCTTGCACTTCGGACCAGTCAGCCCTGTCTCTCATCCCTAGCCTCTGTGGCAGAGGTCAAAGAGTACAAAACTCAGCCCGTTTCTTCATTGCACCATTTCCACTCTTCAAGTAGACCCAGGTTGTCACAAGCGAGCAGCATGCAAGGCCATCTACTTGCCAGCTGCTTTTAACTTTCAGTCCTGGAAGGGGTTTCTCTCACACGCCATGACGTTCCTGCCACCATGCACCCAAAGCCTAACTACTTGCTGTTGTTGTTGTT
>NW_006921838.1:1438672-1439916 GCF_000298275.1 Orycteropus afer afer
AACTGCTGTTGACAGAAAACTCAAACTCACTGCTGTTGAGTTGGATCCCATTCAGTTGACCCCTTCTTGGGTTTCCAAGACAGTATCACTATGGAAGTAGATTGCCCTATCTTTTTTCCTAGGAGTGACTGGTGGGTTTGAACCTTCTGGTTTAGTCAAATGCCTTAGGCAGTACACCACCAGAGCTCCTACTCTAGACAAAGGTTTTGACAGAAAGCCTGTTTCTTCTGGGCAAATTCTATTTTCCCTTTTAACATATCCAATCAAGTATCAGCTGCAATGGACTTACACGCTCTCGTTATCCATACAAATAGTCGTTTCTAATGTACCAGTAGGTGAGAGAACATTCAATAACAGTGATACATTCAGATAAACATATAATCCAAAACACAAAAGCCTATTTAAAACATTCCAGTTTCATCTCTTCGCTTTGATAATCTTCCCATTCTATGTGTATGGCCTTGGGCTTTAGTCTGGGTGTAATTAAAAGCCCTAGCCTCTGGATCAATTATCTCCTTTAACTGGTCTGGCTCTTGCCTCAGGCCTTTCTCCTCTCAGCTGCAGCTTTACCAAAAACCAAATGCACTGTCATCTAGTCAATTGCCCAGTCTTGCTATAAGAGTGGCTGGTGGGCTTGAACCACCAAACTTCTGGTTAGCAGTTGCAGCTTAATGTTTCTATATTCAGTTATTATGTTGTTGTTGTTATGTGCTGTAGAGTCAGACCTGACTCATAGTAACCCCTCCTTGGGTTTCTGAAGCGATATCACTAGAGAAGTAGATTGTCCAGTCTTTCTTCAGAGGAGTGGCTGGTGGGTTTGAACCACCAGCCTTCTGGTTAGCAGTCAAGTGCCTTAGGCACTACGCTACCAGAGCCCCTATTCAATTATTATAGGTAACACCAACCAAAGTAGCCACCTAAGAATCCAAAGTTTCACTTCCCAGGCCTCTTCCTTCTTTCTTTTACAAAGTAACATGCTTCTATGAGTCTGGAGACACTGCAAAAAATCCTGCTTCTGACACCATGTGCTAAAGGGGCATGTAGGTGGCATCTTCTGTCTTCCTCTCGTGGAGTTAGAGGAGGTCAGAAGATGCTGCCTCCATGCCCCTTTAGCACACACAATGGAATATTATTCATCCATAAAAATATGAAGTCCTGATACATGCTACAGCATGGATGAATCTTGAAAGCTTCATGTTGAGTAAAATAAGACAATCACAGAAGGAGAAATAGTTGATGATAAT
>NW_006921838.1:1440129-1442117 GCF_000298275.1 Orycteropus afer afer
AATGCCTCAGACACTACAGACTTAAAATTATTAAAGAGTACCAAAGACAAGAAAGGGGAGGGAAAAAGAGGAATTCAGTTAGGAGATATTGAGTTGCTGTTAAGGGTGATACAAACAGTTGGTGATAATTGCATAACATGATGAACAAAATTAATGTAACTCAATTATACATGTGAAGAATGTTGAAATGGCAAATATTTTATTGCATACATTATTTGCCATTATTTTAAAAAAGGTTCAATGCTTGTCAGGTAGTGTCAACTTTTATTGTGAAAGACATTGTCTTTAATCAAAAAAAATGTTTTGCCAGGATTTTGCATCTCAATTAAAATGCCCAGAGAGAGAAAGAAAGTTTATTAATTATTATTTTTTGAAGAGCTTCATAGACATTGATGTTCATATTCATTTCTAATTAATAGGCATACAGGAATTCATTTGCCTTCAACAACAACAAGACATTGAAGATGAAGCTGTAATTCCAACTGATAATTATTGTTTTCTTTTTTCCTCTGCCTCCTTCCTTCTGTATTTGAAAGAATATAGATATATAGATATTTATGTGTAAATAAAAAGTATGTAGAATTATGTTTGTATTTTTATAGAATGAATTTATTTTAAAAATATGTATTTTTTATAAATATGATTTTGTTGTATGACTAAAAACCAAAACCAAACGCACAGCCATCGAGTTGGATCCGACACATAGTGACCCATCCTTGGGTTTCCAAGGCAGTATCGCTTGGGAAGTAGAGTGCCCAACCTTCCTTCCGAGGAGTGGCTGGTGGGTTTGAACTGCCAGCCTTCTGGTCAAATGCCTTAGGCCCTAAATCACATTTAATCATCTATTTGCTTATTCATGTTTTTCTAATTTTTCACTACTACCCAAGGAGCTCTGGTAGCATAGTGGCTAAAGCACTTGACTGCTAACCAGAAGGCTGGCGGTTGAAATCCACCAGCCACTCCTCGGTAGGAAGGTTGGGCAATCCTACTTTAGTGATACTGCCTCAGAAACCCAAGGAGGGGTCGCTATGAGTCAGGGCTGACTCGACGGCACATAACAACAACAACCCAGCATGCCTATGATCAGAATGTCTTAGGTGTTGTAGCATTTTGTACTCCTAATTTATAGGGCGGATCTTCCATTCTTTCCCTCTTTCTTTGCCCTTCTTTCCTTCATTCCTTCCTTCTTTTCACATGTAAATCTTATCACTGAGCATTCTCCATTGAACACAACAAATACTGACTCTGGTTGGTTGAGTATAAAAGATTTTTTTTTTAAAAAAAAAGGACATTGGGAAGCTCATAGAGTTGTTGAAAGGCTCAGAGAATCCTCTTCCTGGCTCAATTTTATGTTTCCAGGTACAAAGTCCCAAAGTGAACTGCAAAACTGACCTCCACAAGGACTCACAGCCACTGCAGCTGCCCCAGGAGTGTTAGAGAGAACTTTACCAATAACATTTACACACATGAAACATTTGCTATGTACCTTTCCAGGCTGTGACTATTTCCACTAAAAGACAGAATCCTTTGCTGTCACCTTGTTGTTGTTGTTGTTGCTGTGTGCTGTCGACTCGGCCCTGACTCATAGCAACCCCTCCTTGGGTTTCCGAGGCAGTATCACCACGGAAGTAGATTGCCCAACTTTCCTTGCGAGGAGTGGCTGGTGGGTTTGAACCACCAGCCTTCTGGTAGCAGTCAAGTGCCTTAGATGCTACGTTACCAGAGCTCCTAGCCTGGAAAAAGTGAAAGGGGTGGGGAGCGAGGAGGGGATGAACAGAGCTAGAGCCCGACCACTAAGAAGCAGGAGCTCGATCTTATTAAACTTAAGGAAAGAAACGGAAAAAAATGGAAGTCCCACCCAAAGCCTGTTTGCATTCCTATTTCTCAAAGGAAGTGTGCAACTAGTGATCCTGACTGATGACATCAAAATCACAAGACTACTCTAGCTTCAAGGGAGGGTGGAAGTTTGAGTTTTGACTTTTGTACAG
>NW_006921838.1:1442812-1445332 GCF_000298275.1 Orycteropus afer afer
ATTGTGATTTGGGTAAAAGTTTACAGAGCAAATGCATTTTCCATACAGCAGCTCACATACACTTCCTCTCGTGACATTAACTGCAATTCCCCACAATGAAAGAGTTCCCTCCTGCTTTCTCCCCATAGTTACCTCTTCCCTGTGTCCTTCCCTCCCATGCATTCCTGCCCCTCAGCTGTCTCCCTGTGCATACACGGCCCTTCTATTCTCCCATGATTGCTCTCTCTAAGCAGTATATCTGTCTAATGTAAATGTTTAGTTCATATGCCTGTCTTTTGTTTGGCTGGAAGCCACAGAAGTGGGTTCAATTCCAGACCTGAAGGGCAGCCAGAGGCCGTAGTCTCTGGGGTTCCACCAGGCTCTGTCAGACCAGCAAAAGTGGTCCCTTTTGTTTTATGATTTCGAGTTTTATTCCACATTGTTCTCCCACTCTATCCAGGAGCTCCTATATAGATCTACCTTCGAGTGGTTGATGGCGGTAGCTGGGCACCATCTAGTTCTTTGATCTCATGGTCGTATAGGCTGAGGGTTGCATGGTATACCAGTCACGTGGACTAATTTTTCCCATATGTCTTCAGTTTTCTTCATTCTTGTTTGCTCTGGACGAGGAGAGACTTATCATTCCATCTACAGGGCCACTTGCAAGCTTTTAAGATCCCGGTCACTACTCGCCAAAGTAGGATGTGAAACAATGTTTTTGTGTAGTATGTTATGCCAATTGAGCTTGATGTCCACTGTGACTATGGTCTGGAATCCAAAGGTCCAACTACTCACTCCCTCTGGGTACCTGGCTATGGCCAAGAAGAAACTATAACTTCGTCCCTTGTCAGTGCTACTTATATAGTCTTTCATTTGTTTTATATGTTATGATAGATTTTTCCTAGGCTACTTTCTGATTTAATCTCTTTTTGCTGACTTTTGCTTTTTGCTGAAGCTCTAGTAGCATAGTGGTTAAGAGATCCAGCTGCTAACCAAAAAGTCAGCAGTTTGAACCCACCAGCCGCTCCATGGGAGAAAAATGAGGCAGTCTGCTTCTGTAAAGATTAATAACCTTGAAAACCTTATGGGGAAATTTTATTCTATCCTACTTGGTCTCCATATGTCAGAATCAAGCAGGTGGCAGTGGGTTTCTGTGCTTTTATTATTTGATGTGTTTAAAATTATGTCAGTTTCTCAATCTTCTCTTTAATAATTTGATTAAATCAAGGTGCTAACTCTATTCTCCCATATAAATATATTTTTTCTAATCTTACAAAAAAATATTTTTGTTTTACTTTACATTTTGATCTTTGTCTCAAGTGGAATTAATTTCAATACCAATATAATTAATATTAATAATTAATTTCAATAATATGAAGTAAAAATAAAATTTCAGTGTGATTATCCATTGTCATAACATCATATGATTGATTACTTCACCTTTTTCTAACTGTTTGGAAACACTCACCTCTAGTCCTTTTTATTCTATTATTATTATTATTTCATTAGATTTCATTGCAGTTACTACATAGTCTTTCTGTTGCCTTCCTTAGAAGATAAACTTAACAATCCCTCACATTTCAGATTAAACTGCAAATCCTCCATGAAACTTTCCTTTACATCCAACCCAAACTGCCCTCTCCTTCCTTGCGATTGTTATAGTATTTGACATAGTGTTGATTGCATTTTTCCATCTTCTGAGAACATATAAGAAAAGCCTCTAACCTAGAAGGAAAATGTTCAGGAAGACTTGCCAGAGGTGACACTGAATTGAGAATTCCAGGACAGGATGATGTCAATCAGATAAATCAGATTGGGTAGAAGAGGGGATAACATAACTCTGGCAAAAGAAGCAGCATCCTAGCACCTTTATTATACTATGTTTGTATATGTTACTTCTTTAATCTTATTTTACTGTTCTTGAGCCAAAAGGGAGAAAAAAAAATTAAAATTTTGTATATTTCTACATATCCACATTTACCAACTATTTAGTGAGTATTTGCTACTCATTTTTTTTTTTTTTTTCAATGAAAGCATCATTTACAATTTTTAAGGTCACCATTCACTGTAGGAAAGAAATTGAAGAGTAATTACTTAAACCCTTGTATTTCCATTAGGCATTACAGGTTCAGCTATAAAAATAAACTGAAATTTTCTTTATTATTAACATCAAAATTTGTTGTATATGTTTGTTAATTTGAGGGGCATCATGATGACTATATCCTCAAATTAAAACAAAAGAAAAAGTACAGGAAAATCATATCTCTATGACATTTATTTTTTCTTCCCTGTAGTTATTATACATAGTGATTCACACCTATCATTTTATAAGAATCTTTAAAATTGACAAAGCTTTCTATGCAAGAAACTGCTAGTTAAAATCATCTTCCCAATGAATATCATAACACAGGAGCTGCAAAAATTAATAGTTAAGTCATGTAAATGCTATTCCCATGTTCTTACTCCAGCATACAGTCTTGACAGTAAATGTCAAATGGACAGTTCACCAAAAGCTATCTCACTCAAATGTAGGATGTGTCT
>NW_006921838.1:1445580-1446918 GCF_000298275.1 Orycteropus afer afer
AGTGGCGGTGGCTAGAGAAACATGGAAAATGTAAAGAGCAATTTACCACAGAATTGTCTGATTTTCAGGAGCTCTGGTGGCATAGCGGGTAAGGCATTATGATGCTGACCAGAAAGTCAGTGGTTCAAACCCAACAGCTGCTCCATGGGAAGCAGATGAGGCAATCTATTTCCATAAAGATTTACAGCATTAGAAACCCAGTGGGGGTCGCCATGAGTTGGAATCAACTCAGTGGCAGTGAGTTTTTGTCTAACTTTATTCTTCCAACTGAAGATATAATTTCCATGAATTTTGAAAGACTGAAACATTCTTATCTTGAATCTCTGAGGAATAAACCTTAATTTTTCTTGTTATTTAATGTTGCAAAGTTATATTTAACTTAGAAAACAGCGTGAGTAAATTAAATGAGGCTATAAATGTTATCCCATGACCAAGAAGAAAAGAAAGTATCATCACAGATCATATAAATCATTCATTAACTAGGAAATTGGGAATCCAAGTAATTCCAAGTGTTTCTTAAACATACATTTCCCAAATAGACATAAGGGACATTCCTATTTCAGAAATATAGATTATTAGGTCCCATCAATTATTGTGGGACTATCGTATGTGTGATTTTCACAGAGAGATTTTGTTTTTTCTTCCAATAGTATCAACCTTAGGTGTTTATCATTTTAGAATCTAAAATATGCAATCTTTTGACAATTATGTATCTGTTAGTTGTTTTAAAGGCACATATCTGTGTCAGTGAGTATGTACTGTCTTTGCACAGCAGTTGTTACTGTGGTTGTTATGAATTAAGAATTGTCCTTGGAAATAGCCTCTGAAAATGCAGCATCTCATTTTCATAAGGGAGCAAAAGGACGGATAGTGCACAACTACATTTACAGCAAGTCATCGCTGCTAGAACAAGGGAACACAGCTTAACAACATAAATCAAGCAACAGCAATGGAACAGGAATGTGCAGCTTGGAAGGTTAAAAGCAATTAGTAAATAACAAAGGTGGTTTTGAGACTATGAAGCTCACTTTTTGGCTCAGCTGGGTAATATCAGCAGCAGAGTTTTAGTCACACTTTCAGCTAGAGATATTTATAGGCTATAACACTGGTTGAAATGCAGAATATCTCTTTTGTTATATTCTTGCATTTTCTCTGATTAAGGATGGAGAAATATCTGAAAAAAATATAGACCATGAGCATTGTCATATTTGGTAATTTGGGGACAAAACCCTGTCTTCTATATTAGTGCATTTCTGGTATCTGTTCTGTCACCGCATGAAGTGATTCTCAAGAAATACTTGCTAAGTGAACATATAAGTGAATGTCAAATACGCAGAT
>NW_006921838.1:1448274-1454432 GCF_000298275.1 Orycteropus afer afer
TTTTTTTTTTTTTTTTTCCTTCCCTTTTCATGACAAAGGGTTTCACGGTTTCGTCAATTCACAGAGATATATTCATGCTGTGCTGCTAGGAAGACTCTTGGTGGTAATAAAAACCTTATGTGCTAGTCCATTTGACTAAATTTTATGTAATCATATCTTTGTGACTTTTTTGAGACAAATTTAAATGTAAAATTTCAATTCCCACATCTTTTCTATTGGTTATCAGATATAATGCTCACAGAAATCAAGAATTAACAGACCTGTAGCAACCAATTCAAAGGCTCAATGTACTGACTTAAAAAATGTGCAGGTTGGATGAGACCAACTCCCTGTTATGTATGATAGAAAGGATGATGGTCACATTGTTACAATCTCTTGCTGGCCCTGACCTAGAGTACCCTTTTTAGGTGTACACTCAGCTAATTCCACTTTAACACACTGGCCTTTGTAGCTCTCAGAGGAGTGCTGGTGGTACACTGGTTCAGGACTTGGCTTAGTCTAACCAAAAGGTTGACAGGTTTAAACCCAACAGCTGCTGCATGAAAGAAAGAGGTGGCAGTTTACTTATGTAAAGATTTACAGCCTTAGAAATTCTATGGGCCAGTTCTGGAAGCTCTGGTGGTGTAGTGCCTAAGGCATTTGACTGCTAACCAGAAGGCTGGCATTTCAAACCCACCAGCCACTCCTCAGAAGGAAGGTTGGGCAATCTACTTCCATAGTGATACCGCCTCAGAAACCCAAGGAGGGGTCGCTATGAGTTGAATCCAACTCGATGTCCATTATTTTATTTTATTTTTTTTCAGTTATGAGTTGGAAGTAACTAGACAGCAGTGATGTTTTATTTGTTTGGTAGCCCTTGGAGAACCAACTCATCATTGCTATTTCATGACTCAGGCCTAAAAATGGTCAGTGAGTTCCGTCATGGGAGCTATTGTATTAGAGTAATGACTTTAATAATTTGTCAATAAATAGTTAAGCACGTGTTAGGGAAACTGTATTTGTTACCAGCCAACATCAAATCAACCCCTGATTTATGGCAGCACCGTGTCTTACAGAGTAGGACTGCTCCATAGGATTTTCTCAGTCACAATCTTGATAGGAGCAGATCACCAAGCGTTTTCTTCCACAGAGCTGTTGAGTGGGTTCGAACCACCAAACTTTAGCTTAGCAGCTGATCACAAATTTCTCATGCTGATGAGAAAAATAAAACTGCTTTTCACTATTCAGTGAATATACCTGGTGACTAGCACTTTAAGTAGTGTGTGGCGACTATTCCTGTTAATATGACATGACAAGGGGGAAAAATAGATCTCTATTTTTCTTTCAAAATAGCCATTTTGTTTAACAGCCAATATTTCTTCTGAGGATAGAGTCAAGGTCCAAACCACAGATTTAGTACTAATCAGAAGGACTAATATGTGTTGAATACTGTAAGTATCAATGTATTATGGGTCTCTCTCAATACTGCAAAGGTAGAAAAAGGTAGAAATCATTTTCCCATTTTATAAGTTGCCAAGGTTCTAATTCAGATTCTATAATATGTCCACAATCACATAGGAAGGCTCAGAGCCAGGATTCAAAGCCAAGTCTGAGGGGCACACATTGTCATGCATTGCCCTCTTACAATGTATGGAGCTTTAGAGGTCTGTTCTAATATTGTTTATTTCCATCCCTCTTTTAATCAACATTTTGTCAGAGCAAATTCTCTCAAAACTGTGCAGGGTGAAATG
This sequence comes from Orycteropus afer afer, assembly GCF_000298275.1. Taxonomy (NCBI): domain Eukaryota; kingdom Metazoa; phylum Chordata; class Mammalia; order Tubulidentata; family Orycteropodidae; genus Orycteropus; species Orycteropus afer. The sequence continues at coordinate 1,450,005 of NW_006921838.1, forward strand.
GCCCCAGGCAACCGAGTAACTATGGCTCCTCCAACATCTCTGTATGAAACGCCAATCGTGGGTAAAAAATGGAAAGGCCACAACAGGTGGTGGATGTGACTATCTGCATGGATGGCTGCAGAAACAATCACTGTATTTTCTCCTCATGCAGAGACAAAGAGTTTTGTTTTCACCTCTAATCTCTGAGGACAAGCATTATATTCAGAGCATATCACCACTGCAGTGCTAACGCAACAAGTATTTCCTCCCCTCACCCTATTCTTTCTCATTCTATATAAAGTTATGCTCACAAGGCACTGAAATAGACATTTTTATGTTCTACAAAAATACATCTGCAAAATGGCAAAAACACCATAACTTGAAATAGATTACTCTTCTAAGATTATCTTTGCTAAAGAACAGATTTTTCCCCCCACATTCATTCTGAGCTCTTTGAGTCCTAGAAAAACTACCAATAATATACTCTATCCCTATAGATATGTTGTTATCTTTACTGTCATCTTGAAGATAGGTGTACCCATTGACATCAAGTTGACTCCCGCTCACAGAAACTGTACAGGGCAGAGTAGATCTGCCCTGCACAGTTTCCAAGGCTGTAAGCTTTACAGAGTTGAACACCATATCTCTCTCCCATGGAGTGGCTGGTGGGTTTGAACTGTCCAGTGTTCAGTTAGCAGCCAAGTGCTTAACCACCAGGGATCCTTCAGGATATATGTACATGGTGTGAGTTCAAAGTGGACCTGGCTCCACCACTTCCTGAAAGGATAATGTGCTTATTGAGGTGCTTAGATCTTGAAAAACAGTTGTTGTTTTTTTTTTAATATTTCATTAACAACTTTTTAATTTCTTTTTTTATTTTAAGCATTTGTTTTATATTCAATATTACATGTACATTTAGTTTCATTCCCCATTTACCATGCCTACCCCTAACTCGCCTCCTCCCCTCCCTGCCTAGTATCCATCCTCCTGTGCCCCTCAGAGTTATGCACTCCTGTCTGTTCTGCATTTCCTCCCTTGTGAATGTTGCCCCTCTGGTGCCCAGCAATCTATTGCTCCAAGGGATGGATTTCCAAAGAGTATGTGGGTGCCTCACCTTGGGTTGAGAGGTCTGCATGTACAACTTGTCTACTATTGGGCTGAGAGCCATCCCCAGGCAGTGAGTTTTATTCTAGGCCCAGAATGTATCCCAGGACCATACTGTTGGGGATCTCACCAGACTCCACCTGACCAATAATTCTGGTCATTATTGAGTTTTTGGATTTTGTTCCATGTTTTCCCTCCCACTCTATCCAGGATCTCCAGATTTGATCTTTTCTTGAGTGGTTGGCATTGGTAGCCAGGCACCATCTAGTTCTTCTGGTCTCGAGGGCCATTGTTTCCTAGGGCTGATTGCTTCCAAATGCCCTGTTTTTTTGTACTCTTCTTCACTTCCGATGATAGAAGATAAGGTCTGTCCCTTCCTCCTGCCTCAATCTAACATTTATTGAACATCTACTATATATTGGCATTGTACTAGGCATGGTGACAATATCATTAAGTCTTCCCCGGGTCACAGGAAACAAACATTTTAGTAGGAAGGATAATCAAATAAACAACAAACCAATGCATCGTAATAATTCTATGGGAAACAAAAGTCTCTGCTTTGGGAGTTCAAACTAACAATGCAAGGGCCAACATGTGGCAGTAGGTTGGGTGGGAAGGGTTTTTATGTTTTGTTTTGTTTTTTTGTTTTTTTGTTTTTTTTGTGGGTGGCTTCACAGAGAGAATGAGAGTTGTGGAGGGTCTTGAGAGCTTCCAGAAATATATATTTTCTGAAAGGATAGAAGAAGAAGGGGCATAGAACAAACTTCACAGAGTGTTTGGAAAGGTAGTAAATGAACCTGCAAAATAGCTTGAAATAATCATTAAAAGTCTTTGATGACACTCTCCAGACTTTGACCTTGATTCATTCATACAGCTTTTTCAACAAGAAAAGAACTCAATAAAGCATAGGTGGCATAAGTGATAAACTTACTTATTTAAAAGGAAAATATGTTTTTGTTGGTCATGCTTACTCTAGTATTTTCAAGAGTTTAGCAATCACTCGAACTACTGAGCAGCTTGGAAGCCAGTGCATATAGAAGTGCTCAGTTTGATTGAGCATGTTATAATTTTAAGTTGCAGATAATGAAGCCATGTCTTTCAAATATGGAGGTGGGTAACATTGAACATTTTAACAGGACTCTTGTCTTTTCCAGAGACCAAAGATGCACCAATGATTATTATCAAGTGAGTTGTCACATTTCAAAATAACTCATGGCAATGTTCCTAATTACCTGTCTTAGTCTGCAGCAAACAGCAGCCTTACTAAATTAGTAATGCTCGGCATGACTTAACCAATAGCTTGACATCTGATTCCCTTATAACATGTGGATAGGATGGAATGAAAGGGATTTTTTGTTTTAAAAGCAATGGCAGTCTACCACCAGACCATGTTGTTCACAACAAACATACGATTCTATCTGAGTTTGTTTAGTAATAGAATCACAACTCTTATAAGGAAATCTTTGCAGAAAAGTCTTCGGAAACAAGCAGCATTTATCAAATTTCCTTGCCATCTAAATTTGAAGGTTTGGATGTGGAAAACTGAGAAAAAGAGATTTACCTTATAAATTAAGAATTCTAATGAGTGTCGTTTTTATTAACTGACATATTAACATTCCAAATGTTCAACATGGAGATAGGAAAAAAAATTAAATTGGATGTAGAAAATAATGTCTTCTTTAGTAGGAAAAAAACACTAGTATTCTTTAGAGAAAGGTTTTTAATTTGGCTTAGTTTTCTAAATAAAATTTAACAGAATGAAAAAGATTGACCTCCTGTTTTTCTGACCAGGGATGGTATTACATTCTGTATTTCTTCTCTTATCTCAGCCCTGACACTTGCTAGTCACCAGTATTGGCACATTTTAGTGCCCTCATCTCTAAAATATAGTACAATATTATCTAATTAACTATTTTATTATCAGAACTTAATAACATTATATGAAAGGACTATAAATTTTAAAGTTCTTTGTAATCTACCACATAAATACAACAAAGGAAAAGAATCACATGATCATACCAGTTGATGCAGAAAAGGCATTTGACAAAATCCAACATGCAGTCCTTATAAAAATGCTCAACAAAAATAGGAATAGAGGGGAAGTTCCTCAAAATATTAGGGACATATATACAAAAGCAATGGCTGACATTATTCTCAATGGAAAGAGACTGAAAATATTGTTCTTGTGAACAAGAACCAGACAAGGATACCCTTTATTACCACTACTGTTCAGTATTGTATTGGAAGTCCTAACCAGAGCAATAAAGCAAGAAAAGGAAATAAAAGGCAGTTAAACTGGCAAAAAGGAAGTAAAATTATTTCTGTTTGCAGATGATATGATCGTATACATATAAAATACTAGAGATTCAGTAAGAAAACTACTGGAACTAATAGAAGCTTCAGAAAAGTGGCAGGGTACAAGATGAACATAAAAATCAGTAGGATTCTTCTACACAAAGAGAAATGTGAAAAGGACCTCAGGTAAACAATACCATTTACTATAACTATCCACAAGATGAAGTACTGAGGAATAAATCTAACCAGAGACAGAAAATTGAGACAAAGAAAATTACAAAACACTAAAACAAGAAACTAAAGATACCTACATAAATGGGAGAATATATCATGCTTGTGGATAGGAAGACATACCATCGTAAAAATGACACCACCACTGTGGTACACTGAATTACTTAGTATAGGTCTTCTAGTAATGGCCTATGTGACTCCCACCAGATGACCGGGTGGAACTATGCAAACATAAGAAGCTTGTGGCCCACCAAAGGGATTGGGTCACTTGTTAATAATGTAAATAAGGCACATGGCACACTTGGGGAAGGGGCCGGTCGGATCTTGCAAATAACGTGTATGGAACCCTGCCATGGGGATTGATCAGTTTTGGCATTCTGCTTGGTTCAAAATGAACCATTTCCCATAGAAAAAGGGGAATCTCACTGCCATCAAGAGAAAAGAAGCAGGACTGGAGTGCATCCTATGACCCGAGATCCCTGCAGGGAGATGCAAAAAAGATAGCCGAGAGACAGTGGAATGATGGCAGCCATGGAACCATCAGATGCAAGAGAATGGCAGGCAGGAGACAGAATGGTGGGCTTCCCAGCCCACAGAGTGTGGTAGCTCAGTGCCTTCCGGCAGGAGGCTTGCTGGCAGAGGGAGGTAACACATCCAGGGCAGGGAAAGGCCAAGGCCAGAGAGAAGCGTGCCTATGGCATGACTGACAAGTAGCCATATTGATTGAAGAACAGTATCCTGACTTTTTTCTAGTCCTGAATTGTCACCTGTTGCTTCCCTAATAAACCTCATAATGGTGGGTATTGTCTGTGAGTTCTG
>NW_006921838.1:1455177-1457997 GCF_000298275.1 Orycteropus afer afer
CTCTCCAAAATGAAACATCATGAGTAAAGCTAAAATCACAAAAATTTAAAACTCCTTAGAAGACAGTGTTTTGGGGAAGGAAGCAATATTTTGCCACTGATTTTTACATTGCAGTGTTTATTGTGCTACTTGTAACAACTACATAAGAATCTCTATCAGTAGATATGTAGTTATTCAAAGCATGTATTTTGACTATTCTAAAAATTAAACTGGGCTGAGTGCAATGTCATAGTGTGATGACAAAGAGACCTCAAATTAGCATCAAACCACTAACGACGCTATGCTCCAAAACTGTGTGATCACAGACTGTGAAAATGCATGTTGTGTGTGTGTATATGTTTAGAAATGTGTGGCAGGAATATATAATAGAATATGAATAGTCATCTTTTGGTATTGCTATTTTGAGTTATTCTCACTTACTTCTTCAGAGCATTTTATATTGTGTGAATTTTTAATGAGTACCGTTGCTTTAAAAACAAAAGTAATAGCTATTTTCATTTTGGGAATAAAAATAAATAGGCCCCACTATTATCTAGAATGTGTGGAATGTGTGAGTTTCACTACACTCCTTTGATGATCGCTAATCTTTTTTATCTATAATTTTATATTAATTTAACTGTAAAAGCTATATTCCATTATTTGAAAATAATTTGAACTTTAACACTAGGATGAAAAATTAATTCTCACCAAATATGTATTTTGAAAAATACTTAATCTGTAGTTTCTACCCGACTCAATCTATTCACTCAATGGCAGTCTTGCAAAGACATTTTACATACATTAAATGTGGAATGCCTTTTCACTTAACCACACAATTATATTTTCTTATGATTATGTTTAGAGTTAGAAAAAGTTCATGAACCTCCAACATTCCCTTCTTTAATTCTCTCATGTACCTAATGTAATTGTATTTTTTCCCAATCTCTTTACATACATGAATGAGCTCGGCTGGCACAGTTGTGAAGCCATTAGGCAGCTAACTGAAAGGTTCAGCTGTCTGAACCCACTAGCCACTCCACAGGAGAAAGATGAGGCATTCTGCTTCCATAAAGATTCCAACTTTGGAAACACTATTAGGGAAGTTCTACTCTGTCCTATAGCATCACTATGAGTTGGAATAAATTCTATAGCAGTGACTGGGGGATTGACACATATGGTGTTCTGGTTACCTAGTGCCACTCTGACAGGAATATACTACAAATGATATATCTTGAATAAACAGGAGTTTATTCTCTTACAGTTTGGAAGGCGAGAAGTCTGAGTTCAAGGTGCCAAGTTCTAGGGGCTGGGTCAAAGCCCCTCAACCTTGGAGTTCATCTCTGTCTCCTGCTCCTGGCCCACTGGAGCTAGAGGCTTTTCTTTACTCAGACAGCTGCTGGCTGCTGAGACTGACAAACCCAAGGTTGACAACTAAAAAGGTACAGCCCCGATGTTACCAAACCACACAGCAGGCCATTAATTTAAGTCCATTGAAAGTCCCAAAGTCAGCAGAGCATGGCAGCCTGCTGAACAATGACACCGCTACATGCAGGGTTCAAGTGTGCCACAAGCTAGAGACCATTCCCAAAGCTGTTTCTTATATATGAGAAGCAAACCACATACCTAAAGCAGCTACTCAGCTGCTTGTGGTAGGTTCCACCGTGGAGTTGATTGACAGTCTCATCATGGGAAATAACTACCACCAGCTGCCCAACCAGGTGCAGCCAAGTTGACACACAAACTTAACCACCACACATGGTAAGCCATGGGAAAGAAATGCAAAATTTCTAAGCTCTGTTGTATAGGTAGAGGTAAGAGAAGGCTGTGTTTGTGCTGAACATTTCAAGGTTTGGATGACATGGCTTGCTGAAGGCAAAGATGATTGCTTTATATAAGGTATATGTTTTTTCTAGGTATTGGAGTTGCTGAGAATATAAAAATGATGTTGGTGCTCCCTTATCAAAAAATATCCCATTCCATGTGCACTGCTAAGGCCATCAAAATGTGTGGGTTTTCTGTGAGCTAAAGAAGGAGGCTAAGGAGAGCTATAAACACTCAACTTTATCCTCCCCCATGTATATTTTACACTGCTCATTATATTCATGGATAAAGTAAAAAGAACATTAAGCAAATCTCATCAATCAAAAAATTTGTGATTTGGTCTAATTCACTTAGATTGTATCCATTACTACCAAATACCCCCCTTTCCACTATGATGAAAATTGCAAACTCGTCAGTGTTTTCAGCTCATTCATTTAGAATGGCAAAAATATCTGCTACAGGACATCACTCTAAGTAGTTATAACCACTCCCAGCTTAAGGTATTTCTTCCTTCGGGGAAAATTTTCTCAGGTTTTTGAGTTACTGACTCTATCTCAGACATTCTTCCTCCATACTCTTGAAACTTTTTAAAACAAATTATAGCACTTATCACTGTTTCCTCTATTTTTCTGTGAACTTATTCATATCCATTACTCTCCTGCAAACTCCTTGAGTTCAGGGGTGACCTTTTATGCATCTTTATATTCCTTATTTTTAATCCACTGCCTCGTCTATAGAAATAATGACTAAAGTTGCATTTGGATTAAAAAAAATAATTTTTAATCAAAAGAATGAGCACCTGCTAGCAGATATCACCTGTACTCTGATGATGGTGAATGGTGAAATGTTAGAAGAACTGGTATAGGATCAAGGGCCTTCTGCACCTCTCTAACCACATTACAATGTAAAACTGAGGAAAAGACTGACTGACTGGCTTGGGGATAAATTGAATCTTTTAGCTAATATGTATTTGTATGCCCTTCAGTCAGACATATAAACCATCACACAGCTATGAGGACT
>NW_006921838.1:1460272-1471580 GCF_000298275.1 Orycteropus afer afer
ACTTCCGTAGTGATACTGCCTCGGCAACCCAAGGGGGGTCACTATGAGTCGGGGCCGACTCGACGGCACATAACAACAACAATTTCTATGGAAGTAGACTGCCCACTCTTCCTTTCCAGGAGTGGCTGAAGGGTTTGAACCACCAGCCTTCCGGTTAGCAGTCAAATGCCTTAGGTGCTACACCACCAGAGCTCCTAGGTTGACATCTACTGCCTATAATTTGTATCACTTTGATTTCATTTGACATAAATGCCACTTTTCTCCTTTCCAAATAGTTTAATCACATTCATGGACAGCAAGGAAGTATCCTTTTGTACTGACCATGAATAGGAAAGGCCAAGCCTGTTACCTGGTATCACAGGTCATTTATATTGTCCTACGGATTTAGGTGCAGTATTATAAAATTGTACCTCTCAAATTGCTTATTCGGATGTGAGAAAAATCAGTATGCTATCTACCAGTAACTGATATTGAACATTTTATGTATTTACCCTAACAGTATGCATCCACCCATCCGTTCTTCCTTTCGAGCAGAACACTGAGCTTCTCTTATTTACCAAGCACTGTACAAGACACTGGCAAAACAGAAACAAAAGATCTTGTCCCTCAGCTCAACACCTTAGGGAGCTCCTTCCAACAGGAAAAAAAAAAGTACTACTATAATTATTCCACCTTAAATGTTAGTCACATTGCCTGAGGAGAAACTTACTTTTTTTTGAATAGAAGTAAAGACTATGTACACAAAAATTTCAAGAATAATAAAAAGACATGCTCTATATTCATATATATTAATTATTAATATTAGCCCATTTTCTTTGATTCTTTATTCATATTAGGTTTATTATTTCTGGATATTTTGAGAGTAAAATGCATACATCATGTCCCTCTATCACTAAATATCTCCTTAGAACAAGATTTCCCATTAAAAGTCCGTAATAAATAATGCACAGTTGTCAACTTCAGTAAATTTAAACATGATAAAATGCATTTCCTTAGTCTATCATCCATATTCTGATTTGTTTTTTGAGACCTTCGTGTCCTTTATAAAAAGTAGCTCATTTCTTTGTGGTACAGGATCTCGTCTAAGGTCCTATATTACATTTAGTTGTCGTATCTCCTTAAACTCCTGCAATCTGAAATACTCCTTCAGCATCTCTTTGTCTTTCATGACACTGACAGTTTTGAATCTGTCAGACGGTTTTGAATAATGCAGTCTTTTTTGTTTTAATAAAATGCTCTTCATTTCTGGTTTGCCTGATGTTTTCTCATGGTTAGATTCAGGTCATGCATTCCCTGCTGGGAGATGTAGAAGTGATATTGAGTCCTTCTCAGGGTGTCACAGATGAAGGCAGGTGAGTTCTGTCTGTCCGTCCTTTTTTTTTTTTTTTTAATAAACTTCTCCTTTGGAATATTTTTAGATTTGCAGAAAATTGTCAAAGATAGTACAAAATTCCCACATACTTCTCCTAGACCTAAGACATTAATGTTTTGCATGACTGTGAAATCAGCTACAGACTTCTTTGGATTTCACTAGTGCCTCCACTCACATCTTTCTTCTGTTCCAGGAACCGATCTCCAATACCACACTGCATGTAGTCTTCGAGTTTCCTCAGCCTCCACTGATTTGTGACATTTATTAATCTTTCTTTGTTTTTTATGACTGAAAATGTTGAGGAAAGCCAGTCAGAGATGTTGTAGAATCCCTTCACTTTGTATTGCTCTTATGGGGTTTATCTTTCATTTTTCATGCAGATTTTATTCACCCCATTGAAATGTCCCATTTTTGTACTATGTAGTTACTATTTTATTCCCCTTGTTACTAAGAAACAGTCTGTAGAGAGGTACAATAATATGATGTAAGTATTCTCTTATCAAAACTCCCTTTTCCTAAAGTTGGAATCCATTCATGATTCAAGCCTGAACCTTCTTTAAAACAATGATTGAAAAATGAATTTTCCAATTCTAAAATCTCCTCCAAAGTTCCCAGTCAGCAATTGCCGTTTTGTAAACAAGGGTCCTCTCTCCTCTTCTTTCTTTCTTATACTCATAGATTCCTATTTTGTCAGTGGTTTCTAATGTGTTGTTGCCTTTAATTATTATGGCTATAAAAAGTACTCAATATTTGTCCTTAAGGAATCCCTTCATGCTGGCTGAAGGGTCCTTATGTAATGTCTTCATTAATTTTAGGAATACTGCCTAAATTTCTAGCATAACAAGAAAGTTCAGACTCATCTTATTCCTTCCCTCACCTAGCCCTGAAATTAGCAGCCAAACAAATTAACTTTTTGGTTAGGACTAAGACATTTCCCTACCCAATCTAGTGCTTACCTAATCACCAAGGCAACATATCACCTGCCAATGACCAACACAAACAGACTTGGTTTCTCTAGAAGAGAAGAGAGAGAATTCAGCTCATGGTTCCATGAACCATCGTTCAATGCCTTTCCTGAATTGGGTTTCCTGCTTAACAGTAATTCTTTTCATTCTATATTTATATACATGAATATAATAACATAATTTTATATATACTAATCTTTATTTTATACATATATTGCTCTTTAACAAAGTTAAAGATGAAACTCTGTAGCCATAACTTCAAGATTTGGTCTTTGTTGCACTCTTCAGCTTTATATTCCACAATACCTTTTTACCACATGACTTCTCTATCTTTGTTCCTTTAAGACTGCAGTACTAATATTCCAAACTCTTTCCCACCTTAACCATGCACTTGGTCTTTTATTTCTGATTCCTACCTACTATTTAAGGAACTCTGGTGGTGTAGTGGATACGTGTTCAGTGGACAACTAAAACGTCTAAGGTTTGAACACACCAGCCACTCTGTGGGAGAAAGATGTAACAGTTTGTGTCCATAAAGATTTACAGCCTTAGAAACTCTATGGGGAAGTTCTACTCTGTTCTACACCTTCATAATGACTCAAAATTGATTCAGTGGCAAGAGGTTTGGCTCTTTTTTTTTTTACTTACCTATTAATTAAATACTAACACAAGCATTATTTATTCTCTGTAGCCTCTGTGTTACCTTTAGGTATATGAGCCCCTCTGTACTCTATTCTACCACACTCTCTGTTACAAAGTTCTGTTGCTTGACTTATTATTTAATACTATAATTTACTAATTTATAAGCCTGCACACTTTGAAGGCAGTGAATTATTTCAAGATAATGGACATTCCTTACGCCTCTGTGAAGCCCCATCCCTGGCACATGGTGCCAGTTAAATAGAAATGTTTTTCAATAGTTTTGAATAATACAATACAAAACCAAAAAACAAACCTACAGCCATTGAGGAATACAGTAAAATCACTCAAATAACTCTTTGGGAAGAACATGTTTGGCTCTAGTAGAACATAACCAACTCATTGCTATCAAGTCGATTCTGATTCATAGCAATCCTATAGAACAGAGCAGAACTATCCCATAGGGTTTCCAGGCTGTAAATCTTTACGGAATCACATTGCCACATCTTTCTTCTATACAGTGACTGGTGAGTTCTCTGGTAAACACTGTAACCACTGCACCACCAGGGCTAAGTGGAACAGACAGTGGCATGGAAAACCATGAGGTAATTGGCACTGGTATCAAAATATAGCACAATGTGTTACATAACTACAGATAAGTTTATTATTCTATTAAACTACTTATTTAATACAGCTGGACAATTTGTGATTAAACTAAAATGACAGAAGATTTCTCTGAGCATAGATGTAACCAAAATACACTTTAGTCATTGTTTCATACAAGCCTAAGAGAAATTTCACATTGCTTTATTTTCCTTACCCATTTTGTCATTGTACCTCTTAATTTACTCTTTTCTTCATATATCTTTTTTTAATACTTCTGAATCCTCCCTTTTATTCCATATCATCCTTCAAAATATTAGTTTACCAAGGAATTTCTTCAAATATTACATTACACAAGAATTTTTATCTACCTACTCACTGTTTTTTATTTATTTATTTTTTTTTACCACCGCTCATCTGTCAGTTTGTCATGTTGTGACAGCTTGCATGTTGCTGTGAGGCTGGAGGCTATGCCACCATTATTTCAAATACCAGCAGGGTCATCCATAGTAGACAGGTTTCAACAGAGCTTCCAGACTAAGACAGACTGGGAAGAAAGATGGGGCCATCCACTTCTGAAAAAAATTGGCCAGAGAATACCTTATGAATATCAATGAAACATTGTATGATATATTACTGAATGGCACACGGCCGGGCAGTATTTCATTCTGTTGTACATAGGGCTGCTATGAGACAGAGCTGTTTCGATGGCGCCTAATAATTTTTTACCCTCTCTTAATTTCTTTCTTTCTTTTTTCAAGATTCTTCATCTCTTTTTGACATTGAATCAAACTCATCATTCATTTTCATAACCCATCATTCTCCAAATATCTCTGATAATTTTATTTCTCTTAAAAAGTTGCTCTGGGATCATATTCTAATCAGATAATTCTTTTTGTTAATGGTTTATGGGAGTTTTCCAGGTGAATAAAATCCTAAAATTCAAATTAATTATGCTTAACTGCAAATATAATAAATATTTAGTGTTCTATAGTCTAGAACCATCCATCCATCTGTCAGTTTGTTGTCCTGTGGTGGCGTGTGTGTTGCTGTGAGGCTGGAGGCTATGCCACTGATATTTCAAGTACCAGCAGGGTCTCCCATGGTGGACAGGTTTCAGGACAGCTTCCAGACTAAGACAGACTGGGAGGAAAGAAGGGGTCATCCACTTCTCAAAGAAATAGCCAGCAAAAACCTTATGAATAACAGTGGAACACTGTCTCATATATTACCGGAAAATTTTATGAATAGCCCAGAAATATTGTCCAATTTGTGCCAGAAGATGAGCCCCACAGGTAGGAAGACACTCAAAATACAACTAGGGAAGAGCTACTTCCTCAGAGCAGAGTTGACCTTAATGATATGGATGTGGTAAAAATTTCAGGACTTCCATTTGCTGATGTGGCATAACTCAAAATGAAAAGAAACAGCTGCAAACATCCATTAATAATCAGAATATAGAATGTATGAAATATGAATCTAGGGAAATTGGAAGTTGTCAAAAATGAAATGGAACACACAAAGATCGATATCCTAGGCATTGTTGTTGTTGTTGTTATGTACCGTCGAGTCAGCCCTGACTCATAGCGACCCCTCCTTGGGTTTCCAAGGCAGTATCACTGTGGAAGTAGGATTGTCCAACCTTCCTTCTGAGGAGTGAGCTGAAATGGACTGGTTTGAGCCATTTTGAATCAGACACCATATGATCTACTATCCCAGGAATGACAAATTGAAGAGGAATGATATGGCATTCATCATCATAAAGAATGTTTCAAGATCTGTCCTGAAGTACAATGCTGTCAGTGATAGTATCACATACATATGCTTACAAGGAAGACCAGTTAATATGACTATTATTCAAATTTATGCACCAATCACCAAAACCACAGACAAAAAAATTGAAGATTTTTACCAACTTGTGCAGTCTGAAATTGACAAAAATGGCAATCAAGATATGTTGATTATCACTGGTGATTGGAATGCAAAAGTTGGAAACAAGGAAGAATCACCAGTAATTGGAAAATATGGACTCAGTGACAGAAATAATTCTGGGGATTGCATGATAGAATTTTACAAGACCAATGCCTTATTCATTGCAAATACCATTTTTCAACAACATAAATGATGGGTATACATGTTGACTCCCCCAGATGGAGTGTACAGGAATCAGACTGACCACATCTGTGGAAAGAGGCAATGAGAAGCTCAGTATCTTCAGCCAATACAAGACCAGGAGCTCACTGGAACCAAATATCAAATGATCATATGCTAGTTTGAGTTGAAACTGAAGACAATTAAAACAAGTCCACAAGAGATGAAATATGATCTTAATTATATTCCTATGGAATTTAGAGGCCATACAAAGAAGAGATTTGATGCACTTAACACCAATGACAGAAAACCTGAGAAATTGTGGGATGACATCAAGAAAGTCATCTATGAAGAAAACAGAAGATCATTAAAAAGACAGGAAAGGAAGAAAGGATAAATGAATGTCAGAAGAAATTGAAACTTGCCCTTGAATGTAGTGTAGCTAAAGCAAATGGAATAAATGGCAAGATGAAAGACCTAAACAGAAGATTTCAAAGAGCAGCTCAAGAAGAGAAAGTCAATTACTATAATGAAATGTGTAAAGACCTGGAGTTGGAGAACCAAAGGGGAAGAATACAGCAACTCAGGCTTTTGCAAGCTGAAAGAACTGAAGAAAAAAATCAAGCCTTGAGTTGCAGTATTGAATGATTCTATGAACAAAATATTGAACAACACAAGAAACATCAAGAGAAGATAGAAGGAATACACAGAGTCACAGTACTGAAAAAATTGATTGATATTCTTCCAGTTCAAGAGGTAGCATATGATCAAGAACCAATGGTACTGAAGGAAGAAGTTGAAGCTGTACTGAAGGAATTGGCAAATAACAAGGCTCCAGGAATTGATGGACTACCCAATGAAATGTTTCAACAAATGGATGCTTGTGCTGGAGGCAGTCACTAGTCTATGCCAAGAAATTTGGATGACAGCTACCTGTCCATCTGACTGGAAAAGATCCACATTTGTACCCATTCCAAAGAAAGGTGATCCCACAGATTGTGGAAACTTTTGAAAAATATCATTAACACCACATGAAAGTAAAATCTTACTGAAGATAATTTTTTAAAAAATGGTTGCAACAGTATATTGACAGAGAACTTCCAGAAATGCAAGTTGCAATCAGAAGAGGACGTGGAATGATGGATATCATTGTTGATGTCAGATGGATCTTGGCTGAAAGCAAAGAATACCAGAAAGATGTTTACTTGTGCTTTATTGACTATGCAAAAGCATTCAATTGTGTAGATTATAAAAAACTTATGGATAACATTGAGAAGAATGGAAATTCCAGAACATTTAATTGTGCTCATGAGGAAACTATGCATAGACCAGGAGGTTGTCATTTGAATAGAACAAGGGGATACCTCATGGTTTAAAATAAGGAAGGGAGTGTGTCAGGTTTGTGTCTTTTCACCATACTTATTCAATTCGTAGGCTGAGCAATAATCTGAGAAGCTGGACTATATGAAGAAGAGGACTGGAGGAAGACTCATTAACAACTTGCTATATGCAGACACCACAACTTTGCTTACTGAAAGTGAGGATGACTTGAAGTACTTAGTCATGAAGATTAAAGACTATTGTCAGAAGTATGGATTACTTTTCAACATAAAGAAAAAGAAAATCCTTACAAGTGGACCAATAAGCGGCATCACGATAAATGGGGAAAAGATTGAAGTTGTCAATAACTTCACACTACTTGGTTCCACAATCAAAACCAATGGAAAAAGTCAGGATATCAGACCACATATTGCACTGGGAAAATCTATTGCAATAGACCTATTTCAAGTGCTGAGAAGCAAAGATGTCTCTTTGAAGGCTAAGTTGTACCTACCTCAAGCCAAGTATTTTCAATTGCCTCATATGCATGTGAGAGCTGGGCAATGAATAAAGAAGATAGAAGAGTTGATGCTTTTGAATTGTGATGTTGGCTTAGAATATTGAAAGTACAATGGACTTCCAAAAGAACTAACAAATCAGTCCTGGAGGAAGTGCAGCCAGAATGCTCCTTGGAAATAGGTAGGTCAATAACATGACCTACTTTCGTCATGTCAGAAGAGACCATTCTCTGGAGAAGGATGTCATGCTTGGAAAACTGAAGGGTCAAGCAAAGAGAAGAAAACCCTCAATGAGATGGATTGGCTCGGTGACTGCAGTGTTGGGCTCATGTATAGTAGAGACAATGAGGCTGGCACAGGACTGGACAGTGTTTCATTCTGTTTTATATAAAGTCACTGTGAGTCAGTACCAACTTGATAGCACCTAAAAATAACAACATAGTCTAGAAATTAAGAAATTAAATGTCATATATCATTAGGCAAATCTGCTATAGAATACTTTTTTAAAAAGTGTTAAAAAGCAAAGATGACACTTTGAGGACTAAGGTGGGCCTGACCCAAAGCATGGTCTATTTAGTCACCTCTTATATATGTGGATGCTCCTAGACATGAGGATAGAGACACTTCATCTCACATGTTTTGGACATGTGATCAAGAGGAACCAATCTCCGGAGAAGTACATCATATTTGGAAAAGCACAGGGTCAGCAAAAAGAGGAAGACCTTCAATGACATGGATTGGGACAATGGCAACAATGGGACATAGTAATGATTGTGAAGATGATGCAGGACAAGACAGTTCTGTTCTGTTGTACTTAGGGTCACTACAATTTGAGAATGACTTCCCAGCACCTAACAACAATGACAATAGTGCAGGATAGTCTCTGAGGTGATCAGATTGTTGAAAATATGTCAAAACTCCCCACACACTTCCCCTGTTGTCCCTTACTACTATTATTAGCTAGATAAACTGATTTTATTTTTTTAACATCAGACTCTATCTTCTTTCTAATTCTCAAATCAATTAAAGCTATTTCTTTTTTAACCCATTCAAACCCTACTGAGTAGAAATTGCAAACACCTTAGCATACACTACTTTTCTCACATTTCCATTCCTTTGTAATTTTTCAGCCAAGTTTTCTTCAGCTCTCTTGCATCCGTGTAATATCCCTGACAATTTTTATGCATTGACATACAGATTCCATAGTACACACAATTGCCTGTCTCTAAAATCCCTTCCTAGTAATTCACATTCCCTTCTTTTGTCTTAGAAATTGTAATGGCATGGATATTGAGATGTAGTGACTTTAAAATTAGCAATGTTTATATTCAAACTCTGTTTTTTTAATTCATTAATTTTGTGAGCTTCAGCAAATTTCTTAACTTCCTTGATTCTTAGTTTCCTTATCAACAAACTTAGGATAATATTTTACCACCAAATATTGAGAGAGTTAGAGACATTTTGTGTACTGCACTCTTCACAAAGGAGACATTCTGTGACCAGTAGTTTCTTTATGGCATAAATATGCTCAGGTTCTTGTGTTTTGTAGCCTTAGCCCACCAATGTTGATTTTTCTCTCCTTTCACACCTACTGCTATTTTTCCACTCATCCCAAATTAATTACACAATTTCATTTGCATATTATATTAATGGAAGATCCACATCTTATTGATCATCATCAGAGAATATGAAACATAGTAGTGGCTCAATAAATTAGCTAATGAAGAAAAATTTCCCTATTAAAATATTCAATACAATAGTGAGATTTAGATAACAAAACATATACCCTCTGAAATCTACCAAAAAGGTAAACATAACTTATTATTATTTAATATACCAAAATTTAATCATTTAAATGACAAGTGCATATTTAAATTATCTGAGAAGGTCTTAGGATTATTGTTTTAGTGGTAGTAGTTAATACTGCTTCCGGTCAATATCCCTGCCATAGTCAAGAAAATGTTCTCCTGAATTAGGTGAAATTGCTAACGGAAAAGATATTATTTCAAGACCATTTTCTCACCACAAGGCTGAAATCAGATGCTCAGTTGGATCAATTATGTTCTAATTGCCCATTGCCCTTTGAATACATGAACAATAATTTGTTTTCAATGAAAATCACACAGAGTTAGTTAAATAGACAGAGGGCCCAAAACACAGAGGCACACACTCTGTATAGTGTGATTTAATAATAAACACATACATTTAACTATTTAGAAAATAATGTGGCTTCCACAGCTATTCAAATATTCTAGATTAAGGAAAGACATTGTTGACTCTAAGTCTGAAAGCATAAGGGAAACAGAAAACCATTTCTTTAGCATTTTTGACAATAGCACTAGGAGTAGGACAAGAGAGAATGTGCCAAAATCTCTAGCAAGATTTATGATGTTTTTGTTCCTATTAGATCACTTCAATTGTCCTACCAATAAAATTAAAACCCTTTATTTTACAACGGGTTTTTCTACTTGGCACTGAGGTAGTATACTTATGAATAAAACATTTTTTTTCCTAAATGTAGATAATCTTTTTTGACTGTGGTCATGTTTGTATTTTTAAATTAAAATAAAAAAAATATATATATGGAAATTTAAATAAAAATTAAGGAAAGAGATCCATTAATTCTACCTCAAGCCATTAGAACTATTAATATACTATTCTACAAAACTGCTTTTTCACTAATATGTCATGAGTAAGTTCACATGTGAGTGCATCTTTCCATGCCAAGATCTGTTTTATTAATAAGTTTCAATGGCTCTATGTATGTGATGGATCTATGCTATGTTTTGAAAAGCAATTAAAGATTAGTTGTCATAAACAACACCAAGTGTTACTCATTGAGATCAGAAAATATAACCAAAACAAAGATGTGGTCATTGTGACTGAAATAATGCATTACCACTAGTCTGTGAAAAAAACAAGAATAGCCTCAACAAGATGTTTCACAATGTGGCTGCAATAATAGATCCAAATATAGCAAAGTTTTTGAGGACGGTGCGGGACTGGGCAGTGTTTTGTTTTGCTGAACGTAGGGTCCCTATGAGTCAGATCCTACTGAACAGCATTTAACAACAACCACCATCACCAATCTGGAGTAACAAAAAGTTTGCAAAAGATGCTTATTAATCTGCTTTTTAGTTTTAAATCATTAAAAAAAATCCATGGTCTTTATGTTCTGAAATAAGCAGAGATGCTTCTGCTAACATAGTACAATCACTGGGTTTTAAATTTATATTAATGAACGCTATACTTAGAAATTTCAATTACAAATGATTTAAGCTCTATTCAAACTGGTTTTAGCAGAAAACATAATTTCTTGACTCATGTAAATAGAAATATCCATGTGATCAAAAACAAGACAGGAAATTAAACTCCACCTCTTATAACTCCAACCTTACATTCTACCAAATCAGTAATCCCTACAGGAAGACACAGTATCTTTCCCAACAGTTCCAAGATGTGCCTTGTCTGGCCCTCATGGACCTTGTTTGGTTGATGTTCACATCCAGAATCAGCTACTGGGATTAAGTGATTGAGCACACTGATTGCATAAGTTTTGCTGATGAGCTCTCTTATAGTCTGATTTGGCTCTACTTTGGGAACATAGCCAAAAACTGGGAGAAAAGTAGTTTCCAGAGGAAAGTTGGCATCCTCGGGGGGCAAAAAATGAGATAAGGGATTCTGGAAGGTAAAGAGATAAAACCAACTTCTACTACAGTCTCTGAAGCTCTGGTAGCACAGTGCCTAAGGCACTTGACTGCTAACTAGAAGGCTGGTGATTCAAATGCACCAGCCACTCC
>NW_006921838.1:1473977-1490197 GCF_000298275.1 Orycteropus afer afer
TCTTTTAATCCCCTTTCTCCTGCTCTTCTGGCCTGCTTCTTTGGGCATCCCTGAGTTTCCCCTCCTCACCTAATCCCTTCGGCTGATTGCTCTTCTCTTTGGCTTCCTGGGTTTTATCACCCTTCTCCTGCTCTTCTGGCCTGCTACTCTGGGCAGGCCTGAGTTTCCCCTCCTCACCTAATCCCTTTGGCTGATTGTTCTTCTCTTTGGCTTCCTGGGTTTTACCCCTTTCTCCTGCTCTTCTGGCCTATTACTCTGTGCTACGCCCGTGCTTATCTTGCTCCCGGAGACCCGGTCCCTCTCGGGAGGGTAACAAGGGAAAGTGTTCAGGCAGATCACTGAGTAAGCACAAGCCCGCCCGTGCTTACCTTGCTCCCGGCGACTCAGTCCCTCTCGGGACCACTTCCCCACTTCGTACTGGAAGACTTAAGCAGCAAATATGGTAGTGAATTCTATATTCCACTTTTTGAGGAACTGCCAAACTGCTTTCCATAGTGGCTGTACCATTATACAGTCCCACCAGCAATGGATGAGGTTTCAGTTTCTCTATTGACCATTGCCATTCTTAAGGTGTTATCTGATTGAGACTTTGGTTTGCATTTCCCTAACAGTTAATGCAGGAGCTCTGGTAGCATAGTGGCTAAAGCACTTGACTGCTAACCAGAAGCCTGGCAGTTCAAACCCACCAGCCACTCCTCGGAAGGAAGGTTGGGCAATCCTAGTTCCATAGTGATACTGCATCGGAAACCCAAGGAGGGGTCGCTATGAGTCGGAGCCGACTGGACGGCACATAACAACAACAGTTAATGCCACTGCCCAGAAGGAAGGCTGGGCAATCTACTTCTGTAGTGATACCGTCTCAGAAATCCAAGGAGGGGTTGCTATGAGTCAGGTGGACTTGGTTGCAAAATGGCAACAATAACAACAGTAGTTAATGGAAGGAACTCTGATGATGTAGTGGTTAAGGAATTTGACTGCTAACCTAAAGGGCAATGTTTCAAAGCCCCAGTTGCTCAGTGGAAGAATGATGGGCACTCTGCTTCTGTAAAGATTCATAGTGTGAAAAATCGAAACCGAGGGTGTGGAGGGGGTCACTATGCATAGGAATTGACTTGATGGCAGTGAGTTTGGTTCTTTTTAGAATGGTTAATGACGTTGAGGTGGTTTTGTTTTTATAGTTGTTATCATGTCCATCAGGATACCAGCATTTTGTTTTAATGTCTTAAACATGCCTACATTCAATTCTGTAGCTTATTTAACTTTGCCGACCCTTAGTAATGCAAAGAAAATGAAAAAATTTTAATGGAGGGACCTCTGTCTCTTTCATCTTTAAGAGCAAGCTTTCCACAGTCAACGTTGTCAGTGTCTGTTAAGAAAGGGAAGTATTTGGACTTATGTCAGTAGTTAATCTGTGGTGGTTTTTTTTGTCTATATAAATGTAGCTGTGGTGCTGTCAGCTCAGCTTTGACTCTTGGTGACCTCAAGGTCAACAGAATGAAATACGGCCTGGTCCTGGGCCATCCTCACAATCATTGCTATGTTTGAGCCTATTGTAGCCACTGTCTCAATTCATCTCACTGAGGGTCTTCCTCTTTTTCATTGACCAAATACTTTAGTAAGTATGATATCCTTTTCCAGGAACTGGTCCCCCCTTATAACATGTCTAAAGTTCAAGAGGCATTGGTTCCAAGGAGCATTTTGGGTGTACTTCCTCCAAGACAGATCTGATTGTCCTTAGCAGTCCATGGAACATATAATAACATTCACCAACATCATAATTCAAATACATCAATTCTTCTTCAGTCTTCCTTATTCATTGCCCAGTTTTCACATGCATATGAGGCTATTGAAGACACCATAGCTTTGTTCAGGCTCACTTTAGTCTTCAAAGTGACATCTTTGTTTTTTAACACTAAATGGGTCCTTTCCAGCAGGTTGGCAAAATGCAATATGTCATTTGGTTTCTTGACCACTGCTTCTATGGGTATCAATTGTGTTTCCAAGTAAAACATATCATGATGTTGCTTATTACTCCAGTTGTGAGTATTTTTGTTTTCTTTATATTGAAGTGTAATGCATACTGACAGCTGTAGTCTTTGATTTTCTTCAAATCTTCTTCTCTTTCAGCAAGCAAAATTGTGTCATCTGCATATTGCAACTTGTTAATGAATCTTCCTGCAGTCCTAATGCCATGTTCTTTTTCATATAATCCAGCTTCTAGGATTACTTGCTCAGCATAAAGACTGAATAAATACAATGAAAGGACACAGCCCTGATGTACATCTTTCCTGCTTTTGAACCATGCAATATCCCCTTGTTCTGTTCAAATAACAGCCTCTTGGTCTGTGTACAGGTTCCTTGTGAGCACAATTAAGTGCTGAGATTCCCATCCTTTACAAAGTTATCCATAATTTGTTATGATCCCCACAATCAAATGTCTTTGCATAATCAACAAAACATGGGTTAACACCTTTCTCATATTCTTTGTTTTCAGCCCAGATCTATATGGCATCACCAATGATATCCCTCTTTCCATGGCATCTTTTGAATCCAGGTTGAATTTCTGGCAGCTTCTTGTCCACATACTGCTGCAAGTGTTTTTGAATTATCTTCAGCAAATATTTACTTGTGTGTGATATTAATGATATTGTTCAATAATTTCCACAGTCTACTTGATCACTTTCTTTTAAGTGAGCAAAAATGGATCTCTTCCTTTGGTTGGCCAGACAACTGTTTTCCAAATTTCTTGGCATAAACTAGTGAGCAGTTCTAGACTTGCATCTGTTTGCTGAAACATCTCAATGGCTAGTCCATCAATTTCTGGAATCTTGTTTTTGACCAATCCCTTGAGTGAAGTTTGGACTTCTTCCTTGAATACCATCGGGTCTTTATCATCTGCTACCTCCTAAAATGGCTAAGCATCAATAAATTCTTTTTGGTACAGTGACTGTGTATTCCTTCCACCTTCTTTGGATGATTCTTGCATCATTCGATATTTTGCCTATAGAATATCACAACTTGAGGCTTGATTTTTTTTATGTTTATTATGATTTAGGTGAAAGTTTACAGAGCAAATTCACTTTCCATGCAGAAGCTCACATATAGTTTGTCTCATGACATTGACTACAATTCCCCACAATGTAACAGCTCCCCTCCCACTTCCTCCCCATAGTTACCTCTTCCCTGTGTTCTTCCTTCCCATGCACTCCTGCCCCCTGAGCTGTCTCCCTGTGTATACACAGCTCTTCTATTCTATGATTGATCTCCCAAGCAATGTACTACCTAATGTAAATGTTCAGGTCATATGCCTGTCTTTTGTATCATTGGAAGCCACAGGAATGGGTTTAATTCCAGACCTAAAGGGCAACTAGGGGCCATAGTCTCAGTGGTTCCATCAGGCTCTACCAGCCCAGCAAAACTGTTTTTTTTTTTAAATGATTTTGAGTTTTGTTCCACATTGTTCTCCCACTTTGTCCAGGATCTCCTGCAAAGATCTCCTCCAAGTGGTTGACAGTGCTAGCCAGGCACCATCTAGTTCTTCTGGTCTCATAATTGTATAGGCTGAGGATCATGTGCTGTACCAGTCACTTAGACTAATTGTTTCCATGTGTCTTTGATTTTCTTCATTCTTCTTTGCTCTGGATGAGGAGTGATCCATCGTTGCATCTAGATGGCAGCTTGTAAGCTTTTAAAATCCCAGTCACTACTCACCAAAGTTGGATGTGAAACAATACTTTTGTGTAATATGTTATGCCAATTGAGCTTGATGTCCCCTGAAACTATGGTCCCAAGCCCACAGATCCAACTACTTGCTCCCTTTGCATAACTGGCTGTGGCCATGAAGTGACTATAGCCTTGTTGAGGCTTTTTTTTTTTTTTTTTCCCAGTACTTTCAGTTTGAGAAATGCTGAATGTTCTTTCCTATATGAGTCGGGGCCGACTCGATGGCACATAACAACAACAACAACAATTGATGTTCTACTTCCAGGTTTTTGCACATTTCATTATCCTTTATCTTCTTGAGATGCCCTTTGACATCTTCTGCTCAGATCTTTTACTTCATCATTTCTTCCATTTACTTTAGCTACTCTCCATTCAAGAACAAGTTTCAAAGTCTCTTCTAAAATCCATTCCTGTCTTTTTAATGACCATTTACTTTCTTCATATACGATGTTCTTGATATCTTCCCATAGCTTGCCTGGTTTTTGGCTACTAATGTTAAATACTTCAATTCTGTTCTTCAGGTCATCTCTAAATTCATGTGGAATATACTAAGGATTGTGATTTAGCTCTCACAAATTTGTTTTTATTTTCTTCAACTTCAACTTAGAATTGCATATGAGCAATTTATGGTCTGTTTCATAGTCAGTCCTTGGCCTTATTTTGACGAAGGATATTGAGCTTCTCCATTGTCTCCAGACTTGTAGTTGACTTGATTTTTGTATATGCCATCTGGTGAGGTCCACTTGTACAGTTTCCATTTATGTTTTTGAAAAAAGGTATTTGCAGTAAATAAGTCATGGTTCTTACAAAATTCTATAAAGTGATCTTCAACATAATTTCTATGACCAAGGCCATTTTTTTTTTTCATCTATTGATGCTTTTTCTTTGTTTCCAAATTTCACATTCCAATCACCAGAAATTATCAAGGCATCTTGATTGTATGTTTGGTTAATTTCAGACTGAAGAAGTTGGTAAAAATCTTCGATTTTGTTGTCTTTGACTTTAGTGATAGGTATGTAAATTTGAGTAACAGTAGTATTAGCTGGTCTTCCTCATAGGCATATGGCTATTATCCTGTCCCTGACAGCACTGTATTTCAAGAATGATCTTGAAATATTCTCTCTGGCCATGAATATGACACTATTCCTCTTCAGTCTGTCATTCCCAGCATATCTAAATAGGGAGGAAACTTTCCAAGCTTAATATAGTCTGTGATCTTGAGAAACTTACTTCCATTTATGTGCTTGGTTTTCTCAATTTTAAATAAAAAGTGTAAAAGATGAACTCTAAAGATTTTTTTCAGCATTTAAGTTTATGTCTTTGTTTATTAGACAAACATTTACAAGTCATCAGCTAAGCATTGTGAGAACTGTTCCAGGTCCTGGAGATAGCTACATAAGCAAGAAAGTCTGAATGGCCATGCATGAGTCATCTATATTCTTGTGTGGGAAGAATGAGAAGAAAATCAATAAACCACCATGACATTTAGTGCTGTGAGAAGAAGTGTCATAGTGAGTGCTTCAATTAAATGACTATTTTGTCTACAGTGGTCAGATAAGGTCTCTCTGAGGAAGTAACATTTGAGTTGAAACCTGAATAGAAATAAAGGAGCCAGTTGCACGTTAGATGATTGTTTGAGCAAACTCACTTTTCATCCTTGAGCACTCAAATTTGTTTCCAAAGTCCCTGGCCCTTTCATCCAGAAGATGCTGCTCAACTTACCAGAGAGAAGAGATATGTCCTCTCTTTGCAGTTACTCCGTTCTTCTTCACACACAGGATTAAGATTGTGACTCATCATTTATTGGACAGCTTTCATACTGTAGAAAAAACATAAAAATTATGATTTGGTGACAGATCTACTTTACTGACAAAGTATGTTGTAGCTCTCCATTAATTTCATTTTTTTTCTTTTCTTTCTGCCTGTCATTTTGCAGGAAGCAAACAATACTAATGCAATCAATGACAAACAGTCATAATGAAAAGAAACTTTCCTCTCCCCATTAATAATAATAATAATAATAAAGTTTCACAAAGACCCTTTAAGTCTTAGCAGTTCAAATCTCAAGAACTGCTTGAGGTTGTAATATTAATTATCAAATGAAGGATAGGGAATATTAATAACGGATTTTGTTGATTTTGTACATTTTCTAAAGTATGTCTTCTGGTCAATTTCCTTATAATCCACAACTAAGAAGAGCTAAGAATTGTCCATGAACTATGTCTCAGAGTGTTTTATAAGTCCCCCTGGTGGTACAATAATCAAGTGTTCAGCTGCTAACCCAAAGGCTGACATTCAAACTCACCCAACTGCTCCGCAGGAGAAAAGACCTGGTGATCTGCTCCCTTAAAGTTACAGCCATGGAAACCCTAGGTGGCTGTTCTATTTTGTTACATTGTGTCACTACCAGTCAAAAATCAACTCAATAACACCTAGCAAAAACAACTGAATAAAGAAATAAAATACTGTGAATGAAGGAAAACAAGCATTGCTCATTTATGTGTGTTTTTTGAAAGGAAAGTATGCAGAAGATGAGAACAAAGAATTACATTGTGTTGATTGTTAAGTAGTTTAACAAGACGTATTTCATTGGGTCCTTTGCAGTATGCATTACACCTTATAATGGGCAACCTGACTTCCTCTTGGGATGTCCTAAGTGAGAAGGAAAACAATAGAGAAACTCAAAACTAAAGGAAGGAGGAATAACTAGGAATAGAAAACCAAAAGAGGAAGAACAAGGCACACACTAGGCAAGGGGAAATAAAAGATGAATTTTAAGAAATCTATCCCCTGAATCTTCTAAAAGAGTAGTAAATTCAACAGAACAAAAGATGATAGGAAGATGGAACATTTGAAGTCCTCACAATCAAATGGGAATTAAGACTGATTGAGCATATATGCATGATGCTGATAGAAGCTCATATTAATTAAATCCTTCATTAAATACTTAATATGTGCTAAGGAAAGCCCTGGTATAGCACTGGGCAAATTGGCTGCAAAGGACCTCTTTCAAGTGCTGAGGAGCTAAGATATCTCCTTGAGGACTAAGGGGCGCCTGACACAAGCCATGGTATTTTCAATCACCTCATATGCATGTGAGAGCTGGACAATGAATAAGAAGACCAAAGAAGAATCGATTCTTTTGAGATGTGGTTTTGGTGAAGAATGCTCAAAGTATCTTGGACTGATAAAAGAAATAACAGATTTGTCCTGGAGGAAGTGCACCCAGAATGCTCCTTGGAAGCGAGAATGGCCAGACTTCATCTCACCTACTTTGGTCATGCTATCAGAAGGGACCATTCCCTGGAGAAGGATGTCATGCTTGGTAAGGTGGAGGGTGGCAAAAGAGGGGAAGGACCTCAATGAGATGGACTGACACGGGGGCCATGGCGATGGGCTCAAGCATAGCAAGGATTGCAGAACTGGCGAGGGACCTGGTGGTGTTTCGTTCTACTGTGCATGGGGTCACTATGAATCAGAGATGACTCGATGACACCTAACAACAACAATAAGGAAAGGAGCTCTGGACATGCAGTGGGGAAGGCATTTGGCTGCTAAAGAGAAGGCCAACTGTTCAAACCAACCAGATGTTCTGCAGAAGGAAGATGAAGCAATCGACTTCTGTAAGGATTTACAGCCTTGGAAACCCTTTGGAATCGACTAGATGGTAATAGAAGTAGGTTTATATGCTAAGGAGTTCTTGTGGAAAAGTGTCTATAGCATCCAGCTGCTAATCAAAACATCTGCTGTTGTAACCTACCAGCCACTTCATGGGAGAAAGATGAGATAGTTGGCTTTTGTAAGATTTAAAAAGCCTTGGAAACACTGTGGGGCCATTCTACTAGTCAGAATCCACGTGACGGCAGTGGGTTTGGTTTGGTTTTGGTATGTGCTGCGTAAGGAGTCCCTTTGTGGTACAAGTGGTTAAGCACTAGACTACATGCTGAAAGGCTGGTGATTGGAACCCAGCAGAGGCAATCTGTTTCCCAGATGCCTTACCCTTAAAACCCCTATGAAGCAGTTCCACTCTGTACGTGAGTCACAGAGAACTTAAGGGCAACTACAACAACAATATGCTACATAATATTCCTAGGACATTCAAATGCATTCTTATTTATACTCACAACACTTTGAAATACACATCGTAATTGTGTCTCAGAGAATGTAGAATGTAGTTGCAGTAAGTGGTAAAAGCAAGATATAAGAACATAACTCCTTATTTCTAGAGTTTTTTCATGTAATATACTCTGCTGTTGCTCAGTGAAACATCTCTCATCTGTAAAACAATCCAAGCCCATCTGAACATGAAGACATTTTGAGGGTCACACAGTTAATGGGTTTCAACTTCCATTTATAGCAGCGCCAGTGGCCTCCAGGGAAACAATGTTGCATTTGACAGCACAGGCAGTACCCTTCTGCAGCTCAGTCTAACAGATTCACCTCAATGTCATAGCACCCTCCAGTCAACCAATGTCTCTTGGATAAGAAAACTTCAAAGGGGTGGTAGCATTATGCTGGTGAGAAGAATCATTTAAACTACTATGATATCCAAGCATATTATTTAATACGAAATGGGTCAAAATTTAGAGTTAAATATGATATGATTGTGAATGTGATTTTGAAAGACTTACACTAGATATATTAAGTGGTGAAAATATATATTAGCTTAAATGATAATATGAGTTTCAATCCTCTTGAATCATTACATTTTTTTCTAGGATAAGAATAAGTTTTTTGGAGAAAAATGTATTTAAAATTCAAAACAAAA
Source organism: Orycteropus afer afer (assembly GCF_000298275.1). NCBI lineage: Eukaryota > Metazoa > Chordata > Mammalia > Tubulidentata > Orycteropodidae > Orycteropus > Orycteropus afer. The sequence continues at coordinate 1,482,469 of NW_006921838.1, forward strand.
CAAAAAATCTCAGTACATGACCCTGCATATTTGCAGTAGGGAAAAAATGGATAATACAGCGTTGACTTTTATTAAATATACAAAGATCTGGATTTCGGATTAAATATAGAATAAGCACATATAAATAAATGATTATTTAAACCAAGACCATATTTGTAACATGGAAGTGGTAAATAATGTTTTCATAATAATCATAATATTTCCAATTAGGCTCATTAATTAGGCTGTTGCCATTATTGCTCTGTTGTTAGATGTTGCTGAGATGGCTCTGACTTGTAGGAACCTTATGTACAACAGAATGAAACACTGCCCAAACTTGCACCATCCTCACAATCCTCGCTGTGTTTGAGCCCATCATTGCAGCCACTATGTCAGTCTATCTTGTTGAGGGTCTTCTTATCTGCTGACTGTCTACTTTACCAAGCATGACATCCTTCTCCAGGGAATGGTCCCTTCTGATAACATGACCGGAACAGGTGAGACGAAGTCTGGCCATTCTCGCTTCCGACAAGCATTCCAGCTACACTTCTTCCAGGACAAATTTGTTTGTACTTCTGGCAGTCCATGATATTTTCAGTATTCTTGGCCAACATTACAACACAAAGGCATAAACTCCTCTTTTATCTTCCTTATTCGGTGTCCAGCTTTCACTTGCATCTGAGGTGATTGAATATACCGTGGTTTATGTCAGACACTGCATCCTTTCTTGAAACATCTCAATGGGTATCCCATCAATTCCTGGACCCTTGTTTTTCACTAATTCCTTCAGTGCAACTTGGACTTATTCCTTCAGTACCATTGGTTCTTGATCATATGCTACCTCTTGAAATAGTTGAACATCAACCAGTTCTTTTTGATTCAGTGACTGTGTATTCCATCCATCTTCTTTTGATCCTTCCTGCACTGTTCAATATTTTTGCCCATAGAATGCTTCAATATTGCAACTCGGGGCTTGAACTTTTCTTTTCTTCAATTCTTTCAGCTTGAGAAATGCTGAGCATGCTCTTGCCTTTTGGTTTTCTAACTCCAGGTCCTTGCACATTTCATCATAGTAATTGGCTTTGTCTTCTCGAGCTTCCCTTTGAAATCTTCTGTTCAGTCCTTTTCTTTCACTATTTCTTTCATTCACTTTAGATCCTCTACATTCAAAAGCAAGTTTCAGAGTCTCTTCTGACATCTATTTGGTCTTGTCTTCCTTTCTTATCTTTTTAGTGACCATTTACTTTCTTCATATATGATGTTCTTAATGTAATTATTACTTACTTACTATTATTAATTATTACTTACTCACTTAAAAAAAAGTCACATCTATTCTCTTTGACTATGAATCCTTTATATTCAACTCTCATTGTGTAATTTCACATAAATCTGTTTTCACTCACTGCTTTACTTACAGTGTGCACCTCTCAAAGATTTTCCTAAAGAAGAAGAAATTTAAGAAGGAGATTGTAGCAGTATCTACAATTATGTCGCAGTCTGGAATGGGGAATGGTTTGTTGTTGATGATAAATGATGGATAATATATCTAATAATTACAATATCTAGAAAAATAATAAAAAATAATGTTGAGTCATAACAGTAGTGAAAATAGATTACTCATAACATAAAAGTATTTCCTGGTAATTATAAAAATTAGGCCAAATGTTTTGCAGGAGGTTTAGGATGAATTAAGTTACAAAGTATCATGCTTTATGGGTCCTAAAATTTTGCCATATAGTTATATAGACTTGATATGTAATCAAGTGCAGTAGTGACACTTTAACTTATCCTTCAATTTACCAGAAAAAAAATAATTTAATTAATTTATGAATATTTTAGTGCTTCTAACCAAAGAATATGAGCCATTGTAGTACTATGGTTAAACTTCTCTTGATTGCTAACTGACAAGTCAATGATTTGAACCCATCAGCTGTTCTCTGGGAAAAAAGATGTGGTAGTCTGCTTCCATGAAGTTTACAGTCTTGGAAATCCTATGCAGCAGTTCTATGACAGTCTATAGGGCAGCTGTAAGTTGGAATCAAATTCACAGCAATGTTCTTGTTTTATTTATTTATTTATATTAATGTGCTAACCAAAGAATGGTTATTTTTATTTAAATTGTTCCCTATGTATAAATACTTTGTCATTGTTGTTGTTGTTATGTGCCATCGAGTCGGCCCTGACTCATAGCAACCCCTCCTTGGGTTTCTGAGGCAGTATTGCTACAGAAGTAGATTGCCCAACCTTCCTTCCCAGGAGTGGTTGGTGGGTTTGAACTGCCAGCCTTCTGGTTAGCAGTCAAATGCCTTAGGCAGTATGCTACCAGAGCTCCTATAAATACTTTAGGCTCTAGATACTATAGAATGAACATATTCCATACAATTTCCCTTAACTTGATCAACTTGGGTTTCTTACCCAGATATGAAAGGTTCTTAGATGCCATAAACAGTTCACACTCAACTGCTAACCTAATGGTTGGTGGTTCAACCCCACCCAGTTGTCATGTGGAAGATAGGCTGTTGATCTGACTCCATTAAGAAAATCCTATGGAGTAGTTCTACTCTGTAATTCACGGGGTCACTATGACTTGAAATCAACTCAGTAGTAACCAACAACAAACATGAACTCAACTGCATGATTAACCTGTACTTATGATGATTTTTATAATTAGCAAAATATAAAATTGGAAAATATATTTGGCAAAATAACCAAAATACAACACTTTTACCATCCAGTTGATTCTGACTCACAGAAACTCCATGTAGGACAGAGTAGAACTGCCTCATAAGATTCTCAAGGCTGTAACCCTTATGGAAATAGACTGCCCCATCTTTCTCCTGCAGAGTTTCTGGTGAGTTTAAACCACTGACTGTTAGGTTAGCAACCAAGCACTAATCACTGTGCAACCAGTGCTCCATGGGCAAAATAGTGAGGTCTATTGAGAATCATGGCCAAGGATATGCACCTAGGTTTGCACTGAGCCTAGTCAAAATGAAATTCCTATGTCACAGAGTGTGGTGGTTATGTTTTTGTGTCAACTTGGCTAGGCCTAGTTAAGTGGCTGGGCAGCTGGACGTAGTATTCCCCATGATGAGACCATGGTGGAATCTACTGGGAGCAGCTGAGTAGCTGCCTTTGGGTATGTGGTCTGCTTCCCGTATATAAGCAGAAGCTTTGGGAATGGTCTCTAGCTTTTGGCACGCTTGGACCCTGCATTAGCTGTGTCCTTGTTCAGCAGCTATGTCATTGTTCAGCAGCTGCAATCCTCTGCTGACCTTGGGACTTATAATGGACTTGAGTTAATGTCCTGCTGTGTGGTTTGGTAACATTGGGACTGTGCCATTTTATTTGTTGACCTTGGGCTTGTTAGCAGCCATTAGCTATCTGAGTGAAGAGATGCCTCTAGCTTCAGTGGGCCAGGAGCAAGAGGCAGAGCTGAAGCCCAAGGTCAAGGGGTTTTCACACAGCCCCTAGCGCCTGACACTTTGAACTTGGACTTGAAACCTCCACACTGGGAGAGAATAAACTCCTGTTTGTTAAGGTCATCCCATTTGTGGTTATATTCTTGTCAGAGCAACACTAAGTAACCATAACACAGAATGATCAAGAAATTATGATGCAAACTGAAATAGGTGACAAATGGTATTTTTTAAAAAAAGTTACTGAAAATACCATAAAGTCTTTAGGATGCATTCCACTTATTTTTATATCAAAAGTCTAAATTATATTTGTTTATTTTTCTAAGAGTTAGGTGGTTAAATCTGCCTATAAAAGTGATTGGCTAATTACCCTTGCAAACATCCTCTCTTGCATGGAGAATGATAAATCATCCTGTATAAAAGCAGAGTGTTGATTTTAACTTACTATTTCCAGATTTCTTGAGGAAGGGAGTAGATGGGGCTCTAAAACATTTTGTAGGGTGATATACTAGTGCTTGTTGTGTGTCTGTGGAATTACTATGTGTTTATTCTGTTTTATCTGATCTACATATGATCTTCAAGTTCAGGAAGAAAGCAGACTTTATTGGCAATATTTTCCCCACTTTGTCTAAGACCCTGAAAAGGGTGGTGACAATGTTTTACATAACTTAGGTGTGAAAGAGAATTCACAAATCTTCTTTCAGAAATTCATATAAGGATAACTTTGGAGAATTATTAAACTTTTTGAGCCTCGGAGAAATCACACATCTAGTAATTAGCACAATACACATGCAAGTTTGCCTTCCTGTCCTTAAACTAGACATTAAACCCTTTCAATACAGAAATATTCTTCAACTTCAGAATGTTGTTGTTGTTGTTGTTATGTGCCGTCGAGTCGGCCCTGACTCATAGAGACTCCTCCTTGGGTTTCCGAGGCAGTATCACTATGGAAGTAGACTGCCCAACCTTCCTTCCGAGGAGTGGCTGGTGAGTTTGAACTGCCAGCCTTCTGGTCGGCAGTCAAGTGCCTTAGGCACTATGTAAATCATATTTAATGCATTATTTTAAGAGGTACTATTATTAGAGGGGAGCCCTGGTGGTGCAGTGTTTAAGAACTCAGCTGCTAACTGGATGGCCAGTAGTTAAAACCTAACAACCACTCCATGGGAGAAAGATGTGGCAGTTTGCTACTGTAAAGATTTTACATCCTAGGAAATCTTATGAGGCATTTCTACTCTCTCAGATGGCTAAGAGTTGGAATTCACTCAATGGCTTTTTTAATTAGAGGAGTTCCTGGCTGATGCAAATGGATAAATGGTGAACTACTAGATGAATTGTTGATGATTTGAACCAGCTTAGACACCTTGGAAGAAAGTACTGACAATCTGTTTCCAAAAGAAAACAACCTTGAAAATCCGATGGAATGTAGTTCTAATCTCTACACATGAGCTTGTCATGAGTCAGAGAAGACTTGATGACAATTAACAGCAACAACTATTACCAGAATGTAAGCTCTATGAGGGAAAGATTTAATTTTCTTTTTGTTTACTGTTTAATCCTAGTATCTAGAACAGAGACATATATTATGTATTCAATAAATATATTTTTCTCAAGAATAAGAATTGTTATTGTGTATTAAAATTTTCCCAAAAGAGTCTAGCTATTTTACCAATATCAGCTATTCAATGAAACAGGCATGACTCGTATTACCATGTGAAGAAACTGGTGCTTGGAGAAGATAAAAATCTTATCCAAAATCAGAGGGCTTGGACTTTCCAAAGCAAGGTTTCAACCTAGATCTATTTAACTAAGAATCCTGTGATCTTTAACGGTATGACAGTGCTTTGAATATTGTGGTGATATTAATTATTTAATAGGGCCCTTCTAGCCATAGTTCTCCATTGTAGGATGAATTGTAAATCCTTGCCCCTATGACATTTGACTGCCAACCAGAAGGCTGGTGGTTCAAACCCACCAGCCACTCCCCAGAAGGAAGGTTGGGCAATCTACTTCCATAGTGATACTGCCTTGGAAACCCAAGATAGGGTCACTGTGAGTCAGATCCAACTTGACGGCAGTGAGTTTGTTTGTTTTTGTTTTTTTCTTTCTTTCTTTCTTTTTTTTTGGTTATCTCTGTGGTTGTGGTCTTATTTTGAAATGAACTGTCTATTATCTTAATAAGGCAGAAATAGAGAAGGGTGTATTTTGAGTCATCACCTCAGTACAGGGTATGGCTCCAGTCATCATCCTTGGTTTCCTTGAGTGTATGATGTACATCCAATATATATGAATGCCCTACTCAAGTTCTCTCTCTTGCCCTGGATCCTGCATTTTGCTCCACTTCATATGACCTCTGGTTCTTGGGACTTGATCCGGCAGCCTATCATCTAACTTGAGTCACCTGCTTCCACAGCCTTGTGAGCCAGCAGCCTGTCCTCTGACCTGCCACTTTGGATTCATCAGTCCCTGCAAACACATGAATAAGGACAATCCTCCAGACTGATGCCTGACCTGTGGATTTGAAATTTGTCAGCTAGCGTAACAACTTGAGCCATTTCCTTGGGGGTTTGTGAGTTCCATGAGATGTTGTAGCAAATCTCTCTGATAGCTTAGTGCCTAAGGCACTTGACTGCTAACCAGAAGGCTGGCCATTCAAACCCACCAACCACTCCTTGGAAGGAAGGTTGGACAATCTACTTCTATAGTGATACTGCCTCAGAGACCCAAGGAAGGGTCGTGACATGATGGCACATAACAACCAAAACAAGATGGGACGGAGAATACTGAGGGGCCAAGTAGTTGATATCAGAGATGACAGAGTGGTACAGCAGTTTGGAAAAGTTTGGGCTATTTTTAGCCTCAGCTACATCGAGATCAATGTTGTGCTGATCCTTTGAAAAGAAATTATTCATGCAAACATGAGTACTCTACTTGTTTAATAAAATGTGTTTCCTCATCATTTGTTTTCTTCACACTAATTCATCCAGCAGTGAGGGTAAAATGAGCTCAATAATTGTTTCTCAGAATCAGGTTATCTTGAATATTTTATGTATTTTTATAAAATGATTTGATATTTGGTAAAGTATTTTAGAATAGTGTTTTGCAATAGAATAGGTGTTTTAAAAATATTTACTGAATCAGTAAATAAAAAGAAAAAAAAATGTATAAATACTTATTTTTTTTTCAAGGTAGCCTTATTCTTCTCTAGCATAAACTGTCAGCTTCCATTTTTTTAGCATTTAACTTACCAATTATGGTGTATTCAGCTGCAAGTAACAGAGTGCCAAAATAGCAAAGGCTTAAGTCATGAAGATGTAGTATTCATGTAGGCACTTAAAAGTATATACAAACACCTACAAACTTTCTTTATTCTCTGTCATTATTAATGCATTAGAATACCTTTTGCTGTTCCTAAGCTTGTCATGGCAAGATTAGAATATGACTGAGGAAGATCCTTGTTTTATTAACCTTATTCATGAATGATGTTCAATATAGGAAAAATACAGGGGAGAAAAACATTATTTTTCTGATTTTCTTTCAAGGTTCAATATCTTCATGAGAAATTTTCATTTCTCACCAAATACCAAAGATTCCCCATTAAATTAGTTGGTCCCAACTCTACTACAAATGCACCTCAAACCCTGTACTTGCTTGGGGATTGGTATCACAATGAAATGATAAGCTCAAACATTGTTCATCCTATGTAGTTGGTGGAGGAAATTATTTTCTCTGCCAGAAAAATTGAGGGAATATGGAAAATGGTTTTTAAGAGTCATCATTGTACATTTCATTCAAAGTCAAGATGCCAATATCATTTGTATAAATCCTTTAATGAATGAATATGTGTTGTTTTCTCAGTAGTCTCAACTTTCAATGAGTTTTATGGAATTACATCATATATGAGAGTTGCTGACCCAGCCTGTGTGTGTTACATTTGTTACTACATTTAGCTCATAACATGCCTTCAATTTAACATGTACAAAATATTTAAAAGGAAGAAAAGTTTGGTTGTAAACCAGGGATATTGATGGAATAAAATAATAAAATATGATTTGGAAAGGCAAGTAGACAACTACTAACATCCATGGATCAGATACCTTTTATGAAAGAGTTGTTGTTAGGTGTCATAGAGTCTATTCTGATACATAGCGACCCTATGCACAACAAAAAAAACACCACCCCTTCCTGTGCCATCCTCACAATCATTGCTATGCTTGGGGCCATCGTTGAAGCTGCTATGTTAAACTATCTCATGGAGGACCTTCCCCTTTTTCTCTGACCCTGCACTTTACTGAGCATGATATCCTTCTCCAGGGAATGGTCCCTTCTGA
>NW_006921838.1:1491132-1498663 GCF_000298275.1 Orycteropus afer afer
AAATAGTTATGATGGAAATTGGCTCAGCTATTATGCAACTGAGAATTTCAGTGTACTCTCAGTTTGTGCCAAGGATGGAAATGGAGTAAAGAAGAGGGGTGGGGAGTTGCAATCATTTTCATCAACACCTCAGTTAAGTGCCTAAGTGTTGGCTACACAAAAACAATTTTATTTCTGCAGCTTATCTCCTTGGCTGCATATTCCCAGTACAGTTTTTGTTTGTTTGTTTGTTTTTTGTTGTTTTTTTATCATGGTATTTTATCACAGAGTTAAAATGCATTTATTTTGACCATGGGCTAATAGGCAATCTTTTTGCTAGTTTGTTCTTCCCTCATCTTTTCTTTCTCCAAGGCAAAAAATAACAAAACAAAACAAAACAAAAAAAGAAAAATATTATTCAAGAGGCTGGCCTCAAGCAGATCAGTGTAAAATAGTTCCACTCAGACACATGATGAAGAAATGATTTACTGAGCCATTTCTTTTCATTACAAACATCAGATAGAAGAAAAAAATAGGGAGTCTAACATTCTCAGATCTCAAAACCTACTATACACCCATAGTTGTAAAAACAGCCTGGTTTTACAACAGGCACAAAGACCAATTGAACAGAATTGAGAGCCCAGAAATAGATACATCAACCTGTGGTCAGTTGATCTTTGACAAAGGACTGAAATTCATTTAATAGGAAAGAGATAGGCTCTTTGACAAATGGCACCGGCAAAACTGGATATCCATTTGCAGAAAAAAAGGAAACAAGATCCATACCTCAAACCATACACAAAAACTAACTCCAGATGGATCAAAAACTTAAACGTGAAACCTGAAAGTATGACGTTCATCCAAAAAAAGGGGGGGGGATGGTGTTTTGATTACCTAGTACCACTCTAACAGAAATACCACAAATGGGATGACTTTAACAAACAGGAATTTATTCTCTTACAGTTTGGAGGCTTTAAGTCCAAGTTCAAAGTAACAGGCTCTCAGGACTGAGTGAAAGCCCCTCAACTTTGGGCTTCAGCTCTGCCTCCTGCTTCTGGCCTACTGAAGCTGGAGGCTTTTCTTCACTCAGACAGCTGCTGGCTTCTAAGACTGACAAACCTGAGCTTGACAAGTACAAACACACAGTCCCAATGTTACCAAACAACATGGCAGGCCACTAATTCAAGTCCAGAAGAAGTCATGAGATTGGCAGGGTACTGAGCAATGACTTGGCTACATGCAGGGTTCAAGCCTGACAAAAGCTGGAGACTTTCCTCAAAGCTGCTTGTTATATACTGGAAGTAGACCACATCCCTAAAGCAGCTACTCAGCTGCTCTAGTAGATTCCACCATGGAATTGATTGCCAGTCTCACCATGGGGAATAACTACATCAAGTTGCCCAGCCACTCAACTAGGCCCAGCTAAATTTACAACAACCTTAACTACCACAAAGGGCATTCTTAGGGGCCCTAATTTATGATATAAATAGGCTATCAAGAATAACCCAAGAGGCACAAATAGCAGAAGATAAACTAGATGATTGGGGCCTTCTAAAAATCAAATTCTTATGTGCATCAAAAGATTTCTCAAAAAAAGTAAAAAGAGGAGCTACAAAATGGGGAAAAAAAAAATTGGCAATGACATACTGGACAAAGGATTTATCTCTAAAATTTATAGAAAACTCTAACACCTCAACATCAAAAAGACAAACAATCCAACTAAAAAATGGACAGAAGTCATAAATAGGAACTTCACCAAAAAAGATATTCAGGTAGCCAACAAACACATGAAAATTTTTTTTTTTTTTGTGATCATTAGACATTAGAGTTTTGAAAATGAAAATAGCCATGAGATATTATCTCACCCCAACATTGATAGCAAAGGTCAGCTACACAGAAAATAACAAATGCTGGTAAGGATATGGAGAAATAGGGATGCTCATACACTGATGGTGGGGTGGTAAAATGAAACAACCACTCTGGAAATCTGTATGTTGTTGTTGTTGAGTCATTTCTGACTCATAGCGACCCCATGCACAGCAGAACGAAACACTGCCCTATCCCGCACCAACTCCATGATCCCTACTATACTTGAGCCCATCATCGCAGCCACCGTGTCAATCCATCTCATTGAAGGCCTTCCCCTCTTTCGTCGACCCTCCACCCTACCAAGCATGACATCCTTCTCCAGGGAATGGTCCCTTCTGACAACATGACCAAAGTAGGTGAGACGAAGTCTGGCCATTCTCACTTCCAAGGAGCATTTCGGGTGCACTTCCTCCAGGACAGATCTGTTAGTTCTTTTAGCAATCCATGGTACTTTCAGCATTCTTCGCCAGCACCACAACTCAAAAGCATCAACTCATCTTCAGTTTTCTTTATTCATTGTCTAGCTCTCAAATGCATATGAGATGATTGGAAATATCATGGCTTGTGTCAGGTGCACCTTAGTCCTCAAGGAGACATCCTTACCCTTCAGCACTTGAAACAGTTCCTTCGTGGTTGACCTTCCCAGTGCTACATGTTGTCTAATGTTCTGACTGCTACTTCCATTGGCATCAATTGTAGAACCAGTAATGTGAATTCTGTATGGGATTCCTTAAAAAGCTGAAAATAGAAATAATATTTGATCCAGCAATCCCATTACTAAGATTACTAAAGAAGTGACAAGCAGGATATCAATAAATATATGTATACCTATGTTCATTGCAGCACTATTCACAAAAGCAAAGAGAGGGAAACAACTTAAGTGCCCATCAACCAAGGAATGAATAAAAAACTGTGGTACATACAAATAATGGAATAGTGTGCAACTCTGAAGGATAATATAGATTCTGCAAAATACTACATAACGTGGATGAACTTGGAGGATATTGTTGCTGTTGTTGCTAGGAGCCATCGAGTCAACTCCAACTCATAGTGACCCTAAGTACAACAAAACAAAACTCTGCCTGGTCCTGTGCCAGCCTCACAATCCTTGTTATGCCTGAGCCATCATTGCAAGTACTGTGTCAGTCCATTATGTTAAGGGCTTTCCACTTCTTTCCTGACCTTCCACTTTATCAGGCATATCCTTCTGCAGGGAATAGTCGCTTCTGACACCATGACCAAAATAGGTGAGGCAAAGTCTGGTCATTCTCACTTGCAAGGAGTATGCTGTCTGCATTTCTTCCAGGACAGATTTGTTCATTCTTTTAGCAGTCCATGGTTTCTTCAGTATTCTTTGCCATCACCACAACTCAAAAGAATCAACTCATCTTCGGTCTTTCTTGTTCATTGTCGAGTTCTCACATGCATATGAGGTAATTGAAAGTAAAATGGCTTGGGATAGGAACACCTTAGTCATCAAGGAAACATCTTTGCTCTTTAGCACTTTAAAGAGGTCTTTTGCAGCAGATTTGACCAGTGTAATATGTTATCTGATGTTTTGACTGCTGCTTGCAATGGTGTTGATTGTGGAACCAAGTAATATGAAATCTTTGACAATTTCAATATTTTCTCTGTTTATTGTGATGCTGCTTATTGGTCTAATTGTGAAGATTTTAATTTTCTTTATGTTGAGATATAAGCCACACTGTAGACTGAAGTCTTTAATCTTCATCAGTAAGTTCTTCAAATCATCCTCACTTTCAGCAAGCAACGTTGTGTTGTCTGGATATTCCAGGTTGTTAATGAGGCTTTCTCCAATCCTGATGCCACATTCTTCTTCATATAGCCTAGATTCTCAGATTATTTGTTCAGTATGAACATTGAATAAGTATGATGAAAAGATAAAACACTGAGGCACTCCCTACCTGATTTTAAAATATGCAGTGTCCCCTTGTTCTGTTCAAACAATAGCTTACTAGTTTATGTACAGTTTCCTGATGAGCACAATCAAGTATTCTGGAATTCCCATTCTTCTAAATGTTATCCATAATTTTTTATGATCCACACAATTGAATGCTTTTGCACAGTCAATAAAACATAAGCAAATATCTTTCTGGTACTCTTTGCTTTCAGCCAAGATCCATCTGACATCACCAATGGTATCATCCCTCATTCCACATCCTCTTCTCTCACCACTACTCATCTGTCAGTTTGTTGTACTTTAGTGGCTTGTATGTTGCTGTGAGGCTGGGGCCTATGCTACCAGTATTTCAAATACCAGCAGGGTCACCCATGGTGGACAGGTTTCAGTGGAACTTCCAGACTACGACAGACTGGGAAAAAGGAAAGGGTCATCTACTTCTCAAACAATCAGCCAGCAAAGACCTTATGAATAACAGTGGAACACTGTCTCATATATTACTGGAAAACTTTATGAATAGCCCTGAAACACTGTCCAATATAGTGCCAGAAGATGAATCCCTAGGGTCAGAAGGCACTCAAAATATGATGGGGGAAGAACTGCCTCCTCAAAGTATACGTGTCCTTAATGATGTGGATGGAGTAAAGATTTTGAGACCTCCATTTGCTGATGTGGCATGACTCAAAATGAGAAGAAACAGCTGCAAACATCCATCAATAATCAGAACATAGAATGTATGAAGTATGAATATAGAGAAATTGGAAGTTGTCAACAATGATCAGTATCGTAGGCATCAATGAGCTGAAATGGACTGGTTTGGGCCATTTTGAATCAGACAATCATATGATCTGGTATGCTGAGAATGACAAATTGAAGAGAAATGATGTGGCATTCATCATCACAAAGAATGTTTCAAGATCTATCCTGAAGTACAATGCTGTCAATGATAGGATAATATTCATATGCTTTAAAAGAAGACCAGTTAATGTTACTATTTTTCAAATTTATGCACCAACCACCAAGCCAAAAATGAGGAAATTGAAGATTTTTACCATCTTCTACAGTTTGTAATTGACCGAATATGCAATCAAGATGTGTTCATTATCACTGGTAATTGGAATGCAAAAGTTGGAAACAAAGAAGCATCAACAGTAGTTGGAAAATATGGCCTTGGTGATAGAAATAATGCTGAAGACAGCATGATAGAATTTTGCAAGACAACCAACATATTCATTGCAAATACCTTTTATCAATAACACAAATGGTGGCTATACACATGGACTTTTCCAGATGGAGTACACAAGTACACAGGAATCAGACTGACTATATCTGTGGCAAGAGGCAATGGACAATCTCAATATCTTCAGCCAAAATAAGGCCAGGACCAGACTGTGGAACAGACCTTCAACTACTGATATGCAAAGTCAAGTTGAAGCTAAAGAAAATTAAAGCAAATCCACAAGAGATAAAATATGACCATGACTATATCCCTACTAGGAGCTCTGGTAGCACAGTGGCTAAAGCACTTGACTGCTAACCAGAAGGCTGGCGGTTCAAACCCACCAGCCACTCCTCGGAAGGAAGGTTGGGCAATCCTACTTCCGTAGTGATACTGCCTCGGAAACCCAAGAAGGGGTCGCTATGAGTCGGGGCCGACTCGACGGACATAACAACAACAACCACATATCCCTACTGAATTTAGAGACCATCTAAAGAGTAGATTTGATGCATTGAATACCAATGACTGAAAATCAGAGAATTGTGGGATCACATCAGGAACATCATCCATGAAGAAAGCAGAAGGTCATTAAAAAAACAAGAAAGGATGAAAAGTCCAAAATGGATGTCAGAAGAGACTCTGAAAATTGTCCCTGAGTGGAGAGTAGCTAAAGCAAATGGAAGAAATGACAAGATAAAAGAGATAAACAGAAGATTTCAAAGAGCAGCTCAAGAAGACAAAGTCAATTACTATAATGTAATGTGCAAAGGCCTGGAGTTGGAAAACCAAAAGGTAAGAACACACTTGGCATTTCTCAGAGTAAAAGAGCTAAATAAAAAATTAAAGCCTCAACTTGCAATATTGAAAAATTCTATGGGCAAAATATGGAATGATGCAGGAATCATCAAAAGAAAACAGAAGGAATACATAGAACAACTGTACCAAAAAGAATTGATCAATGTTCATCCATTTCAGGACGTGGCGTATGATCAAAAACCAATGGCACTGAAGGAAGAAGTTGAAGCTGCACTGAAGGAATTGGTGAAGAACAAGGCACCAAGAATCGAAGGAATACCCATTGAGATGTTTCAACAACTGGATGCCCCACTGGAAGCACTCACTCAGCTATGCTAAGAAATTTGGAAGACAGCTACCTGGCCAACTGATTGAAAAGACCCATTTGTACCCATTCCAAAGAAAGGTGATCCCATAGAATGTGGAAATCATCAAACAATATCATTATCATCACACAAAAGTAAAATCTTTGCTGAAGATTATTAAAAAAATGGTTGAAGCAGTATATTGATAGAGAACTTCCAGAAATGCAAGCTGGATTCAGAAGAGGACATGGAGGACATGATGCTGAGTGAAATAAGTCAATCACAGAAGGACAAATATTATATTAGTCTGCTATTGTAAAAAGTCAAGGAAAGGTTTATACATAGAAGGAAACTTTCTTTGTTGGTTACCAGAGATAAGAGAGGAGGGGAGGGAAAATTTCTAGATGGGTGAGTTGGGGGGAAATATGTGTAAATATATATATAGTATATATATTTATGCCAAAGTGTTATCGGGGTAGGAGGAAGGAGGAAAGGGGAAGCTTTTGTTTGGGGGGTATTGAGTTTATGTTAATAGGTGGTAGAATATTTTGGAAAAATATTGCAATAATGGTGGCACAAAATGAAAAATGTAATCAATGTCCCCAAGTTGTAAATGTGGAGGTTTTTATGCCTGTTGTGTATGTTCTCACCACAATTAAAAAAAAAAAAAATCAGATTAAAATCTGCTTTAAATGGTGTCATAATCTGACACTCCATGCCATTTCTCTATAACCAAGACTCAAGACTAAGTGAAACAGATACAGATGATAATACTGAAATTCTGAGCATCAAATGATAGGATAAATAATTAGACAAAGTATCAATTGGATGATATTGCCAACCACTCATCTCTAAGTTTATCAGTTTGTCAACCGTGTATCTTACCATCTATTACTCATATGCAAGTTGAAGTTGAAGATGAAGAAATTTGAACAAGTTTACAAGAGCCAAATTATGAACTTGAGTATATCTCATCTGAAGAGTAGATTTGATGCATTGAACACCACTGACCAAAGACAAGATGAGTTGTATGATGATAAGGACATCATACTTGAAGAGAGCAAAAGGTCATTACAAACATAGAAAAGGAAGAGAAGACAAAAATGGATGTTAGAAGAGACTGCAACTTTCTTTTGAATGGTGAGCAGATAAAGTGAATGGGGAAAAAAAAAGAAGTAAAAGAGCTGAACAGAAGATTTCAAAGGTGAGCTCAAGTGAGAAAGTAAATTATTATAAGGAAATTTCCAAAGACCTGGAGAATTTTACCAACCATTCAAAGAATAGTTGCCTCCAATACTACTCAAAGTGTTCCAGAAGATATAAAGGAAGGAATATTCCCAAATTAATTTTACAAAGTCAGCATAACACTGATGCCAAAGCCAGCTAAAGGCACCACTAAATATATATATATATATATATATATATATATATATATATATATAT
>NW_006921838.1:1499183-1501684 GCF_000298275.1 Orycteropus afer afer
TGCTGCCTCCCTCCAGCCCTTTCACCAACCTTGACACCAACCATTCCTCCCTCAGCACTCACCACCTTTCTGCTGGGTTTGATAATTCACTGCACTGGCCACACATAACTCACAGATTATAGGGTTTATTAGGGAAGCACCAGGTTAAAATTCAAGTTCAGGAAAAATGCTCAGTCTCTCTCAGCCCACCATCTCTCAGCCAACAGTCTGTCAGTCACAGTCTCTCTCCCAGCAGTGCGTGTCCCTCAGTGTCTCTCTCAGCAATGCGTGTCTCTTGCGTCTCTTTCCCAGCGTGTCTCCCAGAAGTGCATGTGTCAGGAGTGTGTTTCTCTCAGAAGCGTGTTTCTCTCGAGAGCGTGTTTCTCTCATCAGCACATCCTTCTCAGCCAGCAGTCAGAGAAAGAGTCTTCTGCCTCTAGGAGGCCTCCTTTTGAGCCTTGTAGAGTGGCCAAACTAGCCAATCATAACATCAGAATTCTAAGCACATGAGAGAGAGTGAACTTCCCAGAACATTGCTTTTGCAACTCTCAACAGAAATACCCCAGGTGGATAACATTTACAATCAGGAGCTCCTCAGTTGCTCACAGCAAATTCCACCACGGAGTTTACAAAGACTTATGGCTAGAAAAGCCATACCAGGTAATTTACTACACCACAACTACGGAAGTAGATTACCCAACCTTCCTTCTGGGGAGTGCCACTACATAAATAAAACAAAGGAAAACACCTCATGATCATCTCAATAGGTGCAGGAAAGATATTTAATCAGGTCAAACACCCTTTCTTGATTTAAAAAAACCTCTTAAGAAATTGGAATTTAAGGGATATTCCTCAACCCAATTAAAAGCATATATATAAAACCAACAGCCATCATTATTCTCAACTGAGACAAAAAAAGTATTTGCCTTGAAAATGGGGGAAAAAAAAAACACAAGGATGTGCTTTATCACTACTCTTATTCATTATTGTACTGGAAGTCCTAGCTAGAGCAATAAGACAAGAAAAGGAAATAAAGGACATGCAAATTAGTAAGGATGAAGGAAAACTAATCTTATTCTCAAATGACATGATCTGACTCTACAAGAAATTACTGGATTTCAGCTAAGTGGAAGAATGACAGATCATCTTACAAAATGCAATGGTATTCCTCTACACTGACAAAGAGGACTCTGGAATGGAAATCAAGAAAAAAGTACTACTTACACGCCTCCAAAAAGGTAAAAGAGTTACGAATAAATCTAACTAGGGACATGAAAGACTTATGCGAGGGAAACTACAAAACACTACTGCAAGAAACATCAAAAGGGACCTACATAAATGGAAAAACTTACCATGCTCATGGTTAGGAAGACTTAACATTGTGAAAATGTCAACACTACCCAAAGTGATGTACGAATATAATGCAATCTTGATACAAATTCCCATAACATTTTATAATGATATGAAAAAAAAAAAAAAATCAGCAACTTTATATGGACAGGATAGAGATCTCAGATAAGCAAGGCATTATTGAAGAAGGCTAACAAGGGTGGGAGATCTGGTAGCATAATGCCCACATCATTTGACTACTAACCAGAAGGCTAGTGGTTCATACCCACCAGCCACTCCCAGAAGGAAGATTGGACTTACTTCTGAAGTGCTACCTCCCTGTAAAACCAAGGAGGGGTTGCTATGTGTTGGATCCAACTCCACGGCAGTGAGTTTTAGAACAAGGCAGGAGGCCTCGCATTCTCCAATCTCAAAACCTATTATTATACAGCCACAGTAGCCAAAACAGACTGGTACTGGTACAACAATAGATATAGACCAATGGAACAGAATTGAGAACACAGAAGTAAATTCATCCACCTATGTATGGCTGATCTTTGACAAACAGTCAAAGTCTATTAAATGAGAAGAGAAAGTCTCTTTAACAAATGGTGCTGGCAAAACTGGATAATCATTTGCAGAAAAATGAAGCAAGAGTCATACCTCACATTGTACACAAAAGCTAAATTAAAAAGGATCAGAGACCTAAACGTAAAACCTAAAGCTATAAAATTTATGGAAGGAAAAATAGGGACAAAGCCAAGAACTCTAGTAAATGGCAAAATCAGGATACCAAACATAGTTAATAATTTATTAAAATCAGAAGACAAATTACAAAACGGGACTCTCTTTCTCTCTCTTTTTTTTTTCATTTGTGATTTGGGTGAAAATTTACAAAGCAAATTTACTTTCCATACAGTAGTTCACATACACTTTGTCTCATGACATTGACTACAATTTACCACAATGCAACAATTCCTTCACACTTCGTCCCAGTAGTTACCTTTTCCCTATGTCCATCCCTCCATGCACTCCTGTCCCCTAAGCTCTTTCCCTGTACACAAACAGCATTTCTTTCTCCCATGATTTTTCTGTTCAAGGAGTGTATCTACCTCAGGTAAATGTTCAACTCATATGCCTGTCTTTTGTTTGGCTGGAAGCCACAGGTATAAGTTCAATTCCAGACCTGAAGG
>NW_006921838.1:1501974-1502427 GCF_000298275.1 Orycteropus afer afer
TAGAACAATGTTTTGTGTAGTATGTTATGCCAATTGAGCTTGATGTCCCTTGTGACTATGGTCCCATGCCCACAGGTTCAACTACTCAGTCCCTATGGGTAGCAGGCTGTGACCAAGAAGTGACTACAAACTTGTCCTTTGGCAACTCTACTATACACCTGGGAATTCAGACCATACAAATACACTTATAGGACCACTGTCTGCCAACCCTATACATGGTCTTCAGTATATTCCCCACTTCATAGACATACCTAATAGTTCAGCCTGTCTACCCATCTATCCACCTATATACCCATGTTTGCCTTCACTGACACTGCAGTACTTGATATGCAAAAGGGTTCATCTTTGTTGTTTGTACCTCCCATGTACCTCTCTCTGTCTTCCTCTTCCTCAATGCTACCATGTTGATCACTCACATTTGGTACATTGCCCTTCTCTTCACCCAAATCAATA
>NW_006921838.1:1503210-1513310 GCF_000298275.1 Orycteropus afer afer
GGTGGTTCAAACCCACCAGCCACTCCTTGGAAGGAAGATGGGGCAATCTACTTCCGTAGTGATACTGCCTCGGAAACCCAAGGAGGGGTCGCTATTAGTCATGTCTGACTCAATGGCAAATAACAACAGCAACAACAACACGGAAAATGGTATGACATTTCCTTAAAAGTCTAGAAATATTATTACTATACAATCCAGCAATCTTACAATTAGGATGAATAGAACAATAACATGAATTGCACACCCAGGTACCAATGTTCATCACAATATTTTTCAGGACAAAGAGAGGGAAACAAGCTAAATCTCCATTAACATAAAAATGTACATAAACCATTATTTATGCATATAATGGAATACTACACAATGATAAGGAATAATGAGGAATCTTTGAAACATGTCATAATATGAATACCAATGAGTCTGGAGAACATGTGTTGAGTGAAATAAGTAAAACACAAAAAACTGTACGAAATCAGTTTTATAAAAAGTCAAGAAAAAGTTTAAATACAGAAAGAAACATTCTTTGATGGTTACCAGGGAAGAAAAAAGGAGAGAGGGATAGTCCCTAACTAGATAGGAGAGAAGAATGAGAGGAAGGCAATGAATATGGAATATGGAGGGAGTCAGCACAATGTGACTAAGCCAATGAAGAACACAGAAAAGTATGATATAATAAAGGACAATTTCAGTAAATCCTGTAACATACACAGTTCTGCAATGGCAGTAATAGCTAACAATAATTTGTAAGTAGATTCATAGATAAATATGCTAAATAGAGGTGTGGTATGGGAGCACATCTGCATTCATATGTAGGTATGTGGTGGATATTTCTACATACATATTTGCTAATGCTACATGTTGTTGTTGTTAGGTGCTGTCAAGTCGTCTCTGAATCATAGCAACACTATGCACAACAGAATGAAACACTGCCCGGCACTGTGCCAGACTCACAATCCTTGCTATATCTGAGCCCATCTTTGAAGCTACTGTGTCAATCCTTCTCATTGAGGGCCTTCCCCTTATTCGTTGACCCTCCATTTTAACAAGCATGATATCTTTCTCCAGGGAATGTTTCCTTCTGACAACATGACCAAAGTAGGTGAGACAAAGTCTGGCCATTCTCGCTTCCAAAGAGAATTCTGGCTGCATATCTTCCAAGACAAATGTGTTAGTCTTATTACCAGCCCGTGGTACTCTTAGCATTATTCTCCATCACCACAACTCAAAAGCATCAACTCTTCTTCGATCTTTCTTATTCATTGTTCAGCTCTCACATGCATATGAGGCGACTGAAAATACCATGGCTTGTGTCACTTGTGCCTTTGTCTTCAAGGAGAAATCGTTGATCTTCATCACTTGAAAGAGATCTTTTGCAACAGATTTGCCCAATTCAATATGTCATCTGATGTCTTGACTGCTACTTCCATTGGTTTTGGTTGTAGAACCAAGTTATATGAAGTCCTTAACAATTTCAATCTTTTCTCCATCCATTGTGTAGCTGTTTATTGGACCAGTTGTAAGGACTTTTGTCTTCTTTTTTTTGAGGTGTAATCCATAGTGCTGACTGTACTCTTCAATCTTCATCTGTAAATACTTCAAATTATCCTAATTTTCAGCAAGCAAAGTTGTGTCATCTGTGTATCACAGGTTGTTAATGACTGTTCCACCAATCCTGATGATCTTATAAAACCCAGTTTTTTGGATTATTTTCTCAGCATACAAATTGAATAAGTATGATGGAAGGATACAACCCTGACATACCTCCTTCCTCATTTTAAACCATGCAGTATCCCCTTGTTCTTTTCAAACCACAGCCTCCTGATCTATGCACAGGCTCTTTATGAGTACAAGTAAGTGTTCTGGAATTCCCATTCTTAATGTTATCCATAATTTGTTATGATCCACACCATCAAATGCTTTTACTTAGTCAATAAAACATAAATAAACATTTTTCTGGTATTCCTTACTTTCAGCTAAGATCCATCTGACATCAGCAATGATATCTCTCATTCTATGTCCTCTTCTGAATCCAGTTTGCATTTCTGAAAGCTCTCTGTCAATATACTGCTGCAACCATTTTTGAATTATCTTCAGTAAGATTTTATTTGTAGTGATAGTAATGCTATTGTTTAATAATTTCCACATTCTGTGGAATCACCTTTCTTCAGAATGGGTACAAATATGGATCTCTTCCAGTCAGTTGCCCAGGTAGCTGTCTTACAAATCTCTTGGCATCACCAAGTGAGTGCCTCCAGTACAGCATCCATTTGTTGAAATATCTCAATGGGTATTCCGTCAATTCCTGGATCCTTATTCTTCACCAATTCTTTCATTACAGTTTTGACTCCTTCCTTCAATGCCAATAGTTCTTGATCATATAGCACTTCCTGAAATGGATGAACAGTGATCAATTCTTTTTGGTACAGTGACTCTGTATTCCTTCCATCTTCTTTTGATGTTCCCGCATCATTCAATTTTTTGCCCATGGAAACTTTCAATATTGCAACTCGATGTTTAAATTTCCTCTTTAGTTCTTGCAGCTTGAGAAATGTCGAGTGTGTTCCTCCCTTTTGGTTTTCTAACTGCAGGTCTTTGTATATTTTATTATAGTCATTGGCTTTGTCTGCTTGAGCTGTTCTTTGAGATCTGTTCAGCTCTTTTATCTTGTCAGTTGTTCCATTTGCTTTAGCTACTCTTCACTCAAGGGCAAGTTTCAGAGTCTCTTCTGACATCCATTTTGGTCTATTCTTCCTTTCTTGTATTTTTAATGACCTCTTGCTTTCTTCATGGATGATGATCTTGATGTCATCCCACAATTCCTCTGGTTTTTGGTCATCAAAGCTATTCCTTAGATAGAATACATCCATCTCTTTCTCCCACACAGCAGTTGGTGAATTTAAACCTCTGGCCTCTAAGTTAGCAGCTGAGCACTTATCCATTGAACCATCCACTCAAACCCCTATTCTTTGCCATTTGAGTAATTTCCAACTCAAAGTAACCCTGTAGGACAGAATAGAAGTGTCTCATAGGGTTTCTAAAGTTGTAAATCTTTATGGAAGCTGACTGCCACATCTTTCTCCCATGGAGTGACTGGTGGGTTCAAATCCCAAAAATGGTAAAAATCTAAGAATGTTTCTTTCTGTCTGAAAACCTTTTCCTGACTTTCTATAATAGTGGTTTCATACACTAACTTGCTCTTACTGGGTTTCAAGTCCAAGTCCAACCTCATTAGAAAAGGCAAATTTCTGGAGAAATAAAAGAGTATTTCTGCAAAATAATGTATGTAAATTGTGCCTTTCTGCACTCTAAATTAGCCTACCAGTATGTTTTGCTCTCTTTATATTCTTTACCATATCAGGTATAGCTAAAGCATCTAGAGGAACCACCATGTTTAATCCTTGATCATCTCCAGTTAACTCCAAAATCATTTGCTTTATATACTGGTTAGACATGACTATTAAAATGTGAGTTAGTGAGATTCAAAATTCCTGTCTTGATCATTTTCATAATCATAGCAGTGATTTCTTATTATTATTCCCTGGAATTCTATATTGATTAATGTTTAAGATAGCTTGGGCAAATCCAAAAGTTCACATTTAGCATGGCCAAAAAACTGTGCAAAGTATGGAGTTAATCTATATACTTCATGAAAAGACTTAGAGAAATATACACTATTGGATATAATATGTTTCCTGACAAAGCATTCTGGTAAAGGCAAGGTAGCCATTCACTTGATAAACTCACCATCACTTTCTAAATCTAAACTTAACCTATGCTTGGCTCCATTCATCCTGACATTTCCACATCTATATACTTTAACGTTTGCACTATCTCGATCCCATATGCATTAAAATACATTGAACACCTGTATATGAGAATACTAAGTTTTGTATGTCTTCTCCAGGCCACTTCACACAAATCATTGCATATAATCTAAGACCATGACAACGATTTCTCAAGCAGACTACTTAACTGAAAAGATATATTCATCCTTCCTCTCTTATGTCATCTATTCTAATTTACAATCACAAATGGTTATTAATAGAAGAGACAGAGTAAATTTGCTGTGGCAATTATAGAAGAAGGGATGAAGCTGGTGCAGCTCTCTCACATTCCAGCTGTTATCATATGCTGTCACCTCGTTAGTGAAAATCGCATTGATTATCTTGTAATCAATTATCTTGTATGTTTTTGTACATTTATTCAAAAAAACATCTAAAACTTTACCCAGAGTCTCATTTCTCCCCAACACTTGATTTATTGGTGGTGTTATTCTGTGCATTAATATTGCATCCTCATACCATTGATTAGCAACACACTCTTCACTAATAGAGGTAGAGTCTTCAGTGCCTGTATGAGTAATTGAACTTGAGAAACAATTTAGAAAACTCATCGTTAAGAATTTGTTTCTCTAGAACCACTCTCAGTGCCAAACATCTTAGGCTGAGTCCTCTAGAGAAGAAAACTAGTAAAGTTTTATATATATATATATATATATATATATATATATATATATATAGGAAGCAGGCCACACTTCTGAGGAAACTCCCTTACAAGGAATTGGCTGCTGCTCATAGCACATCTCATGGAAGTGGTTACATTATATCAGATCTCATCATGAGAGGTGACTGCATCATAAGTGCTAAACCATTATGAATTATGGCTCAGCCAAGTTGACACACAACCTAAACTATCCCACCTGGCCCCGGTCCCAAACTCTGTATGTGTTTTAGAGAAGGCAGTAGTCTTAACTCAGTTATTTTGTAGAAGTAGCTACTATGTACCCACCAAAGCATGGATAGAATTCCTAGTGAAAACTGGGTGTAAATATTATGGCCCTTTATTTAGAAGTCTGGCTTTTGCCTGGGCTGCTAACAACAGCCAAATAACAGAATCTTTTGCTAATTTTTCTTCTGTCTTGCACTCCCTGTATATCCATTTATATTATACTTATGTGTCTATGTTTATTTCCTCAAAATTCTCATGATAAGACATAAACTATCTCAAAATTTTGACACATAATGTCTTAGATAGGGAATTATCCTGACATCAAGTTCTTGTAATATTTTTCTCAACGTTCCATTTATTCTGCCAAAATTTGCCTTTGTCAGCATGATCCATAGATTTAAAAGACAATCCTTTTGTAATAGTACAAGGAATCAGATTTTCAAATCAGACTCACAAGAATTAGAACTTTCCCCTAAATCATGTTTTACTAATAATTATAAGATGGAAGTAATCATGAGGCAGACAAAAAAAAAAAGGAAGAGTTCTAGAAAAACTAGTGTAGCATCACTAATTTTTCTCACTGTATCTAAATACACTCTAGGGCAGACTAACATGTCAGGTCTCCAAGAAATGTTTACAGTCACATAATTTACACAAAAGAGAGTCATTTAGGTCATGAATCTGCTCATTTTTATTTTCAGAGGTTACATTGTTCAGGGGAATTTTTCCAATGAATCATATCTCATAAATTCATATTCCCTATTTAATTTCATAAGAAAATCTAGATAAATCAGATACATCTTGTTAGAGCATCCCATAATAAGGATTTTCTAGCTTGTTGTTTTTGCTGGTAGTGCCATCGAGTTGTCTTCAACTCACAACATCTCTGTGTCCAACAGAACAAAACACTGCCCAGGACTGTGCCATCCTCATAATCCTTGCTATACCTGAACCCATCATTGAAGACATTGTGTCAGTCCATCTTGTTAAGGGCCTTCTCCTTTTCATTGACCCTCCACTTTACCAACCCTGATATCCTTCTCCAGGGAATTGTCCCTTCTTCCAACATGACCTGGCCATTCTTGTTTCCAAGGGGCATTCCAGCTGCACTTCTTCCAGGACAGATTTGATTGTTCTTTTTGCAGTCCATGAGACATTCGGTATTCTTCACCAATGCCATAACTCAAAAGCATTGACTCTTCTTTGGTCTTCCTTGTTCACTGTTCAGCTCTCACATGCATGTGAGCTGACTGAAATTACCATGGCTTTGGTTAGGCACATCTTAGCCTTCAAAGAGAAATCTTTGCTCTTCAGCACTTGAAAGAAGTCTTTTGCAACAGATTTGCCCAATGAAATATGTCATTTGATATCTTGACTGCTGCTTGCATTGGTGTTGATTATAGAACCAAACAATATGAAGTCTCTGACAACTTCAATCTTTTCTCCATTTATTGTGATGCAGCTTATTGGTCTAGTCATGAGGATTTTTGTTTTCTTTATATGGAAGTGTAATCCACACTGCAGACTGTAGTCTTTAATCTTCACCATGTGCTTCAAGTCATCCTCATATTCAGCAAGGAAAGTTGTGTCATCTGCATATTGCAGGTTGTTAATGAACCTTCCTGCAATCCTGATGCCATGTTCTTCTTCATATAATCCAGCTTCTCGTATTATTTGCTCAACATACAAGTTGAATAAGTATGGTGAAAAGATACAACATCGAAACATTCCCTTCCTGATATTAAACCATGCAGTATCTCTTTGCTCTGTTCAAATGACAGCCTTCTGGTCTATGTACAGGTTCCTCATGGGTACAATCAAGTGTTCTAGGATTCCCATTCTTCTCAATGTTATCCATAATTTATGATCTACACAATCAAATGCTTTTGCATAGTCAATAGAACACAAGTAAACATCTGTCTGGTATTCTTTGCTCTCAGCCAAGATCCATCTGACTTCAGCTATGATATCTCTTGTTCCACATCCTCTTCTGAAGCCAGCTTGTATTTCTAGAAGTTCTTTGTCAATATACTGCTGCAAATTTTTTTGAATTATCTTTAGTAAGAGTTTATATCTTTAATGATTTTGTTCAATAATCTCCACATTCTGTGGGATCACATTTCTTTAGAATAGGTACAAATATAGATTGCTTCCAGTCAATTGGCCAGAGAGCTGTCTTCCAAATCTCTTCACATAGCCAGGTGAATGCCTCCAGTGTAGCATTTTTTTGTTGAAACATGTCAGTGAGTATTCCATCAATTCCTGGAGCCTTATTTTTCTCCAATTCCTTCAGTGCAGCTTTGGCTTCTTCCTTCAATACCATTGGTTCTTGATCATATGCCACCTCCTGAAATGGATGAACATCAACCAATTATTTTTGGTACAGTGACTCTGTGTATTCCTTCCATCATCTTTTGGTGTTTCCTGCATCATTCAATACATTGCCCATAGTATCTTTCAATATTGGAACTCTAGCCTTAAATTTTTTCTTCAGTTCTTTCAGCTTGAGAAATGCCAAGCATGTTCTTCCTTTCTGGTTTTCTAACTCCAGGTCTTTGTACATTTCAATGTAATAAAAATTGTCTTTCTCTTTTCGAGCTTCTCTTTGGAATTTTCTGTTCAGCTCTTTTATCTTGTCATTTCCTCCATTTGCTTTAGTTACTCTCTGTTCAAGGGCAAGTTTCAGAGTTTCTTCTGACATCCATTTTAGTCTTTTCTTCCTTTCCTGACTTTTTAATGACCTCTTGCTTTATTCATTGTTGATGTTCTTGATGTCATCCACAATTCTTCTGGTTTTTGGTCATTGGTGTTCAATGCATCAAATCTATCCCTTAGATGGTATCTAAATTCAGGAGGATATAATCTAGGTTATATATTGGCTCTCATGGACTTGTTTTAATTGTCTTCAACTTCAACTTGAACTTGCAAATGAGCAGTTAATGGCCTGTTCCACAATCAGCTCCTGCCCTTGTTTGGCAGAAGATATTGAGCTTCTCCATCATCTCTTGCCACAGATATAGTCAGTCTGATTCCTGTGTACTCCATCTGGTGAATTCCACATGCATAGTCATCATTTGTGCTGTTGAAAACAGGTATTTATAATGAATAAGTCATTTTTCTTGCAAAATTCCGTCATGCAATCTCCAGGGTTATTTCTATCACCAAGACCATAATTTCCAACTACTGGTGATTCTTCTTCGTTTTCAAGTTTTGCATTCCAAACACCAGTGATAATTAACACATCTTGATTGCATGTTCAGTCAGATTCAGACTGCAGCATTTGGTAAAAATCTTCAAGTTCCTCATCTTTGTCTTTGGTGGTTGGTGTATAAATCTGAATAATGATAATATTAACTGGTCTTCCTTGTAGTTGTATGGGTATTATCCTATCACTGACAGCTTTGTACTTCAGAATAGACCTCGAAGCATTCTTTGTGATGATGAATGCTATTCCATTCCTCTTCAATGTGTCATTCCCAGTATAGTAGATCATGTTGTTATTTTTGCTGTTGTTATGTTCTGTCAAGTTGGACTTGACTCATAGTGACCCCTCCTTTGGTTTCTGAGGCGATATCACTATGGCAATAGATTGCACAACCCTCCTTCCGAGGAGTGGCTGGTGGGTTTAAACTGCCAGCCTTCTGGTTAGCAGTCAAGTGCTCACTACACTACCAGAGATCCTATAATAGATCGTGTGGTTGTTTAATTCAAAATGGCCAAAAACAGTCCATTTTTAGTTCAGTAATCCTTAGGATATTGATCCTTATGTGTTCCATTTCATTTTTGACCACTTCCAATTTTCCTAGATTCATACTTTGTTCATTTCATCTTCTGATTTTTAATGAATATTTGCAGTTGTTTCTTCTTATTTGGGTCTTGCCACATCAGCAAATGGAGGTCCTAAAAGCTTTACTCCACCGACATCATTAAGGTTGGCTCTACTCTGAAGAGGCAGCTCTGCCCTAGTCATATCTTGAATGCCCTCCAACTTGAGGGGATCATTTTGCAGCACTATATGAGACAATGTTTCAGGGCTATTCATAAAGATTTCCAGTAATACATCAGACAGTGTTTCACTTATTTTCATGAAGTTCTCACTGGCCAATTCTTTGAAAAGTGGATGGTATGACAAAACTGACAGACAAGTATGTCTCCCTTAGCTGTTCCAAACCGCCTCCATGTGTTAAATTTGCCAACAAATCTGCCATTATTCTCCCTCCAACATATTTGAATGAGCCAACAGCATCACCTTTCAAGGGAGTAGGCAGCATTATTCAGCTATTAAATTAGTGCCCAAAGTACTATTTCTGTTTTACCCAAGCACCATACAAATAACCTGATATACGATGTATAAACGATTAGAATTATATGTGACTAATGAGGCCTAATTTTAAACCACTTGGTGTCTAACAGCTGTCTGTGCCCCTTATAGTTCCTTGTAATTGTCTTACAGCTGGTGGTCATGGATAAATTTGTATTATTATTCTCAAAGGTGGCTTCCTCCTTTGAAGAGCAAGCTGAGATTATTTGAGAGCACATGAATTACAACCTACAATGGGACACCCAAACAAAGCAGGTGACAGTGAAGTCAAAGCAGACTCACCTTTAGCTAGTCTTTAAAGGCACCTATCTAATATGTCACTAGGAATTTATAGGAATGCTAAAAGCAGTGCCTCGATGTTAACTCCATGTGTTTCTAGAGATTGAGCATGGTTTGTAGCCATAAATTTAACAGATGTTAAGGTCAGAGAAAGAAGCTTCAGATAAATGAAAAAATATTCAAATGTTGAACCATCTGTAAAATTCTCATTCTAGACTGAGTGGTTTGAAATGGGCTATTTTTCTTGGCTGCCATTTAGTCAATTCTCCCTTATGATGACTCCATATGTTACAGAGTAGAATGAATACTTAGGTTTTTTGTTTTGTTTTGTTTTTTTGTTTTGTTTTTGTTTTTAGCTATAATCTTAATGGAACCAGATAGCCAGGCCCGTTTCTCTGCAGGGTGGGTTTGAACTCTACCAACATTTAGGTTAGCAGTCTTGTGTAAACTATTTTCACCACCTACAGATTTTTAAAATGTCTAGGCATTATGCATTATTTGGTCATTTAATCCTAATTTATTTATTACTTCTTGTTGTTATGGTTATGTGCTGTCAAGTTGTTTCCAACTTATAGGAACCCTGTGCACAACAGAACAACACACTGCCTGGTCATGTGCCATCCTCATAATCATTGATTGAAGCAATATATCATATGATTTTTTGCTGCTTCCATGGGGATTGTTTCTGGACCCAAGTAAAATGAAATCCTAGACAACTTCAACCTTTTCTCCATTTATCATTATGTAGCTAATTGGTTGAGTTGTGAGGATC
>NW_006921838.1:1513890-1515801 GCF_000298275.1 Orycteropus afer afer
TGAAGAGTTTCATTTTACTTAGATCCATAATCAACACACATGGATGGAATAGTCAAGAGAAGATACAATGCATTGCATTGGGCAAATCTGCTGCAAAAGACCTATTTAAACTATTAAAAAGCAAAAATGTCTGTTTGAGAAATAAGGTGCTCCTGACCCAAGCCATGGTATTTTCAGTCACCTCATATCCATGTGGAAGCTGGACAATGAATAATAAAGAAGAATGAGGAAGAGTTGATATATTTGATGTGTGGTGATGGCAAAGAATATTGAATGTACAATGGACTGCCAGAAGAAGTTCAGCTGGAATTCTCTTTAGAAGTGAGGATAATGAGACCTCATCTCACATGCTTTTGTCCTGCTATCAGGAGGGGTAAGTCATTGAAGAAGGACATCATGCTTGGTAAAGTAAAAAGTCAGGGAAAAAGAGGAAGATACTCAATGAGATGAA
This sequence comes from Orycteropus afer afer, assembly GCF_000298275.1. Taxonomy (NCBI): domain Eukaryota; kingdom Metazoa; phylum Chordata; class Mammalia; order Tubulidentata; family Orycteropodidae; genus Orycteropus; species Orycteropus afer. The sequence goes on from NW_006921838.1 coordinate 1,514,342, forward strand.
TTGACTCAGTGACTGAAATAATGGGCTCAAACAGCAGCTGTTGTAATGATGATATAGGACAGGGCAGTGTTCCATTATACATAGGGTCACTCTGAGTTGGAACCAATTCAACAGCACCTAAAAACAACAAAACTCTTTACAAGGCTCTGGATTTAAGGGGTATATAAAATAGTCACTTCTCTGTTTTCTGGAGGAAAAAAATACATATTCTCTGTACCTCACTTAAATAGTATCTCCTGGGTTAGTCCAAGGACTAAATGAATTAGTTCTTATCAAACACTTAGAATATTACTTGGCACATATCATGTAGTCAATATTTATTGATTATTATTATTTGTAGTAATGACAGTATTAAAAATTGTGGTGAAAGCAATGAAAACAATGAAATGATTGAGAATAATGGAGTGTATATGAAAGAATCTACAGAGATATGGTGGTCTGAGATGGCTTTTCTGAAAGGCTGACATTCAAACTGTGATCTGAGTAATGACAGGGAGTGAATATTAAGACAATTATGAACAATGTTTCCTTCCAGGTGAAAGAAAACACATATTTAAAGTAAAGTGTTCATCATGTTTGAGGAACTACTCAGGGCAACATATCTGAACTCCATTAATAATAGTGTAAAAGGGCATGCAATGAAGGTGGAGAGGTAGAGAATGAACGATTGTGCAGTGTCTTTTTGATGGGCCTAGTCAGTACACTTAATTGTTCTGCAGGTATATTTGTCAAATTTGCTACAGTAGTAACTCCCAAAATTGTAATGGCATAGAAAAATAAAGAATTATGTTTTGCTCACATTACATGTAGGCTGTCTGTGTACTGTGACTTCACTAAATTCTAACTGTAGTTCTGTACTAGGATGTGGGTAGGTTGCAGCTTTGTTCCACATGTCTTTGCCTTCTGCAACCTACACTGAAGGAGCAACCCCAAATGAGCTATGTCTATTCTTAAAGCAAAGAGCAAAGTAAAAATAGCTAATGGAAACATACAATGACTGTGAAAGTTTATGAGCAAGTCTACTTACTTTTCATTGGTGAAGAAAATCATTTGATTAAACCCAACCTTCATGACTTGAGGACAAAGAGTACTTATAAGAAATTAGGATACTGCATGCAACTAAGAACAACTGGGTATCACAAGGAATTAACATTCCTCAAGCAAAAATCACACTTATGTATGAAGCCTCTGTCTTCTCTTTGCATGATGTTTTAATTTCTAAAATACTAATATTATTGTAATATTTTTACCTGCTGTAGTCTTAAGATAATCCAAAAACCAAACCAAACCCACTGTCATCAGTTTCCGAAGAAATGAATATTTACAAAAATAGATTGCCTCATCTTCCATCCATGGAGTGCCTGGTGTGTTTGAACCACCAACCTTCTGGTTAGCAATCAAATGCCTTTGGCATTATACCATCAGAACTCCTTTTAGTCTTAAACTAGGAGTACCTTTCT
>NW_006921838.1:1516246-1516893 GCF_000298275.1 Orycteropus afer afer
ATGAAGCCCAGTTTACCCAAATGCATATTCGGGATAGTAGGGGAGGTACTATCCCGAATATGCATTTGGGTAAACTGGGCTTCATAGGCCTTAAGTTACTTGCCCAAGATCAAGGGTGGCATGAAATACACTTGGACTCAATTCTGACCCCAAAGTCTCTTATCTAATGGACTACTAACATTACTTAATCTGTACCTTGATATGAACTTATATTCAGGAGAAGAAAAAGAGGTATAACACTGACAATACATATTCAATCAGTGTTCCTTATTTGTCTTTAATGACTGTGCAATTTATTTCATTAGTATTTATTTCACTTATCATTTTATGATGTGTTAACCTAGTGTCAAGCCATAAGCATAAGTGTACCATTTAATAATTAAGATATCCATTACTCATTAATTCCAGAGAGGTTACTGAAAAGAAAATCTGAAACCACTTAATATGTGGTGAAAGAGAATAATATGATGCTGATATGAAAGAATGAACCTGGAATTTGTGGAATAGGATGGCATCCTCTAAGCCCATTACACTTCCACTTCTAAATTACAGTTGATGATCTCCAAGTGACATATATTTTACATCATACATAACATATAATTAATGAAAAAAAAAAGTAAAGTGTTCATCATGTTTGAGGAACTACT
>NW_006921838.1:1517689-1518881 GCF_000298275.1 Orycteropus afer afer
AAAGATTGTCACCTGTCTATTGCCGCCTTACCATACTTCACTGCTCACCTAAATACCTTCAATTCTATACCTTTCAAATTTAGTTATCAATCTAAAAATATGATGGCTCACCCACACATGACAGATAGCAGTGATAAATATCAAAATCAAGTACAATTGCAAATACAGTCATTCACCTTGGGTTGGAGAGGGTGACTAGCTTTTTGAATTCTGCATTTCTATGGAGATTATTCATATCAATGACTTCAATTTTAAAGAACTGCACAGAAACATATTATCAAGTCAACAAAATTACAGACTTATGTCTATCTATTGTCTATGTCTATCAGCATATTTTGGCTAGGTAAAAGATAAAAATCCTTTAACTGGTATGATGGTACAGAAAACAATTTCACCGATATTTAGAAATTAACTGTGCCAATACTTTTCAGTTCCCAGAAAAATTCTATATTTAAATTTTCTCATTACGTCCTCTGCTTAATTCCTCATAGCAGCATTTTTAATAGTTTCACAGTTACACAGTGAAGGAAAAACTAACAAAATATACCTTTACTTTAATTAGCTACTGCCATCAGTTGATCCCAACTCATAATTACCCCATTCAGTTTCCAAGGCTGAAATCTTTATGGAAGCAGACCACCTCATCTTTCTTGCACTGAGCAGCAGTGGGATCAAACTACTGATAATTTGGTTAGCAGCCTAATGCCTTAACCAGCACATAACCAGAGCTTCTTTTCCTTTAATTAGAACTGTTAAATTGAAAACTATTATACTGAGGAATGAAGCCAGTCTTGAGAAACACAGATTATATTTCGGAGAGCACCTGTTCTATGTTCTTATCCACTCCACAGGGTTTGCATGTAGAGGACCTATGAAAAGGCTACAGAGCGTTTGTACTTTATAAAAAATATATATTTGCATTTTTCGCAGTGTGGGTCCATATCTTTCATTAAATTCCAGCATGGCTGGAAAATAACCAGGCACTTGCTTTCCCTAGCACCTGTGCTAATTTAAAACCTCAATTAGCATTCTCAAGATGCTATATTCAAGATACAATATCTAAATGTTGGTGCCATAAATGGAAATAGCAGAGATAATGTTTGGTGGAAATGCCTAGACAGCAAAGAATTTCAAAGTTGAAAGTAACCTAAGGAATAATCTATTCATCCCATATAGTTTCAATACATATCCC
>NW_006921838.1:1519111-1520815 GCF_000298275.1 Orycteropus afer afer
AATTGACATCCTAACTGAGCCTTCACTTTAAAAATGAAGAAATGAGTATAACATTTGAATTTCTTAATCATTGTGCTTGAGAATTTTCATTCTGAAATCCCAAATTCCTAATCACTGGGTGTTTCACACATCAACTGCTGGCATAGTGCCTAAGGTATTTGACTGCTAACCAGAAGGCTGGTGGTTAAAACTTGCCAGTTACGCCTTGGAAGGAAGATTGGGCAATCTACTTCCATAGAGATACTTCCTTGGAAACTCAAGGAGGGGGTCACTATGAGTGGAATTGATTCCACGGCAGTGAGGTTTTTGTTTTTTTGTTTTTTTTTTAACATCTATCACAGCAAACTCCAATAGAATAAATGGAATATCTGCACTTTGTCTATTTAACTACTATCAAGAGAAGTTCTATAAGGAGTAAAGAAGTTGTCTGCAGCTAAACTTTCTCCACATTATATGCTTAAACTCTTTAAACAGGAGATAAGAATCAGTTATGTATCACTTAGGACAAATTCTCCTTAATGTCAGAAGTCTAAAGTTCGTTAAAAATGGGGTAAAATGAAGATCAATGGAGAAAACTTCTCAGAAATCCCCACATTAAAATCTTCAGTAATTTTAATATTTCCCATTTCCAATTACATCATCAGGAGGCAGCATAATGTTAGCAGGAAATGATTGTACCATAATACCCTAAGCTATGATAGTGATAAAGAACATAGACCAAATAATATCCAGGGGTGCTGTGGCCCACTGTCTGTAAGGTGAATTTAAAATTCAGTTCACAGGCAAGAGCAAATGAATAATCAGTCCATTATTTACCTATATTTTAAATGATTAAATAGGATATGGTTTATAACCTTCAACAAACATTTATAAAGTCTAGTTCCTTTGCTCCTCAATTCTCTGCTGAAGAAACCCAACTCCTAAATTTATCTCCCACAGTTGGCCCATGAGCTCTATGGTCTCTCTCTTTGTCCTAGGTTTTTTCTTTTACATAATCTTAACCTCTTTAGATGATTTTATTTTCCTCCTTATCTAGTGTCTCACCTTATTCTCTTTCTCCTTCATAATGTTTCACTCTATCTCTACCAATATCATAATTCAACAGGAAATTATGTTTAAAATGTTTTTCTCTTATGGGGTGAAAAAAGAGATCAGGATTTCTATTCTAATCCTTCCTTTGAAAAACCTATAGGACCAGATCATATCATTCCAGGAAGCTATTTGTTACAGTATTTAAATTTCTCCCAAATTTCTCCCAAATAACAGGGTTCTCCCAAATAACAGGGTTACAGGTGAGGAGAGACAACTCAGGGATGCCCAAAGCAGCAAGCTGGAAGAGCAGGAGAAAGGGGATTAAAAGCCAAGAAGACAGAGAGAAGAGCAATCAGCCGAAGGGATTAGGTGGGGAGAGGAAACTCAGGCCCGAACAAAGCAGCAGGATGGGAAAGCAGGAAAAAGGGGATAAAAGCCAGGAATCTGGACAGAAGAGCAGTAAGCCCCAGGGATACAGGTGAGGAGAGACAACCCAGGGATGCCCAAAGAAGCAGGCCAGAAGAGCAGGAGAAAGGGGATTAAAAGACAGGAAGCCAGGAAGCCAGACAGAGGAACAGTCAGCCACAGGGACCCAGGTGGGGGTGATATGAGAGGTCTCCAACAGCAAGACAAACTTGTCTGTCAGTTTGTCCTACTGTGGTGACATGTAGA
>NW_006921838.1:1523353-1529400 GCF_000298275.1 Orycteropus afer afer
GTGCTGGCGCGGGATAGGGCAGTGTTTCTTTCTGCTGTGCATGGGGTCGCTATGAGGCGGAAACGACTCGACGGCACTTAACAACAACAACATTTAGATGATGCACTTTAACAAACTAAGTTTAAATTCTCATACTCAGAGTTGAGGAATGCCTTAGTGACTCTCCTATCAACTACCAATAAATAAAAATAATAACAATAATAGGTGTGACTACTATTTCTCAAATCTATATCAAAATCCTGCACGGGAGGTATTTTTCCCTTATGTGCATTTGTGTAAACTGGGCTTCATTGAATTTGGGTTACTTGCCCAAGATCAAAGGTGGCATGAAATATATTTGGACCCTGTTCTGAGTCCAAAGCCTCTTATCCAAAAGGCTACTAACATTTCTTGTTCTGTACATTTATGGAAGCAGACTTCCTCTTCTTTCCACTGCAGAGAAGCTAATAGGTTCGAATTTTTGGTTAGCAGCCCATGGCCTTAACCTCAGAAGACCACCAGAGCTTTTTAGCAGTCCATGGTACATTCAATATTCTTAGGCAACAGCTCGATTCAAATGTAGCAATTCTTTTTTGGTTTTCCTTATTCATTGTCGAGCTCTCACATGCATATGAGGCTACTGAAAATACCATGGTTTAGATCAGGCACACCTTAGTGTTCAAAGTGATATTTTGGCTCTTAAACACTTTACGAGATCTTTTGCAGTATATTTGACGAATGTAATACATCATTTGATGTTTTGACTGCTGCTTTCATGGACATTGATTGTGGATTCAAGCAAAATTAAATCCTTTGCAACTTAGACTTCACTTTGTTTATCTATCCTAATGTTGCTTATTGGTCCAGTTGTGAGGACTTTTTTTTTATGTTGAGGGCTATCCATACTTAATGCTGTAGTCTTTGATCCTCATCAATAAGTGCTTCAAGTCTTCATTTTCAGCAAGGAAGTTTGTTTTATCTGCATACTGCCAATTGTTAATGAGTCTTCCTCCAATCCTGATTCCTGATCCTGCATTCTTGTTCATATGAAGGAGTGAGGAACACACACACACACACACACACACACACATGTGACCACTGCAATTGAGTCAATTCCCAGTAATAGCTTTAGGGAAGAGTAGAATTGCCCCAAGGTGTTTCCAGGCCTGTAAACTTGTATGGAAGCAAAATGCCTCATCTTTCTCCCATGGTTCAGGTGGTGGGTTTGAACTTCTAACCTTTTGATTAGCAGCTAGATTCTTTAACCACCATGTATATATATAAACATTTACTATTCCAACATAATTTACATGTAGAATTCGATAAATTGCATTAATTGTTTTGTGAAATCATCAGTTATCCATTTCTAAATTTTTCTATCACCTTTAACAGAAGGTCAGTGGCCCCTAAGCAATGACTATCTTTCTCTTCCCTACTATCATTTGTAACCATTAGTAATACTTGGTTCTTTATAGCTTTGCCTATTCTAGATATTTCACACAGGTGAAATTTAATATTTGCCCTTTTGTGACTGATTTATTTCACTTTTGTTGTTGTTGTTATGTGCCGTCGAGTCGGCCCCGACTCATAGCGACCCCTCCTTGGGTTTCCGAGGCAGTATCACTACGGAAGTAGGATTGCCCAACCTTCCTTCCGAGGAGTGGCTGGTGGGTTTGAACCGCCAGCCGTCTGGTTAGCAGGCAAGTGTCCTAGCCACTATGCTACCAGAGCTCACTTAGTACAATGTTTTTAAATTTCATCCATGTGGTTGCATGTATCAGTGGTTCATTTTTCTACGTGACAGAACAAAGTATTACATTGTGGATATGTACCACATTTTGCTTTGTCCATTCTTGTGTTGGTGGACATTTATGTTGTTTCCATCTTTTAGCTGTTGTGAATAGTGCTGCAAGGAACATTGGCAAAACAAATATCTGTTTGTGTTCTTGCTCTCAGTTCTTTCAGATATGTACTGAGGAATGGAATTCCTAGATCATATGACAATGCTATGCTTAAATATTTAAGGAATGTCCATACTGTTTACAGCAGCAGTTGTAGCATTTTACAATCCCACTAGCAAAGCATGAGGGATCCAATTACTCCACATCTATACCAACACCTTTATAGCTTTTGTTTTATCCATTTTTCTGTTAGTCTTATCATAGCCCTCTTAGTAGGGGTGAAGGGGTATCTCCTTGTGGTTTTCATTTTATATCCTTGATGACTAATAATGTTGAGCATCTTTTCATGTGCTTTCTGGATATTTGTGTTTCTTGTTTGTTAAATGTCTATTCAAGTCATATTTTGATGTTAAGGAAACTTGAAAATCAAAATCACCCAAAAGATAAAATAAAATTGTGTTAAGTAACTAAGTACAGAAAAAGTTTATTTTATAAGCAAAAACACACACATAACATTTAAATAATAGTAAATGCAATCTAACAATGATCGATCAAGTCTAAATTTTTACAAAACATGCTTTTTTTATCAGTCATTATCGAAAAAATCTGTGTATCAGATAATCTGTGCACATGAACACGTCTGTACAGGACTTGGTACTCTACCTCAAATGATAAATCAAAACAAAGAGATACTTTTTGAAAAACTCTGTCAGGTGATATGGAAACTTACTCTACTGAAAATAATAATAATAATCAAATAAGTTTTAATAAGATGATTTCAAATAAAAGCATTTGAAGGAGAAGCTACATACAAATTAGTGATCTGTAATGTTAGATTAAAACATATGAATATATCTAAATTAATGCAATAGTGTGTATGGATATTTGATTACCTCATCTATACTTAAGCATACAAATTTACAAATTTGCAGAAATAAGTAAAGTTCTTTATTGCAACATCCTTTTGGAGAAATGTGGGACCACTTGATAATTGTGTTCATTTTGTATTCTTACATTTAGGACACATTTATTTTCTCTACTAAATTAAATCTCTTAAGGGCAAGTACTTTGCCTAGTTTTCACATTTATTTATTTATTTATTTCTGATCATTAATGATTTTGTTTCTGACATTTGAGACTCTAAAAAATGACTGATGGGGATGGACTAATAATTGATGGTGTTATCTAACTCACCAAAGATTCTGCTCTTGGTAACATACAAAAGGTGAGAGAGAGAGTTGGTTCTTACTGAAAAGACTTTTGTGTACCTTTTCAAGGATTTGTTGGCTATTATATTAACAGCAAAATAAATATTCAAATTATGAATCCAAAGATATAGGTTGTCATTCTCTCCGTTCAGTGTAGTCAGGAATTATTATTTTAATTTGATTTTGTTTCAGAGATTTCAAGGTAAATATTTAGGAAGTGAATTCACACCATTTATTGTTTACTACTCTTTATTCTGTAACACAGTTTTTTTTTTCTCATATTGAAAAAAGCCATAGTTATGGATAAATTTGCCTGATTTAGCAAAGGAAAATACAAGACACCTAGTGAATTTGAATTTCAGATGAACAATGAATGTGATACCCATAAAACCTGCTGTGTATCTCAAATTCAAGCATAGCTTAATGTCCTGGGTTTTATCTACAAATATAATTATGAATCACCACCGAATAAGCATTTATCTTTACTCAGGTTTATTTACCTGTTCACTATATATTTTTTCTGTATAAATATGTCTAGTCCCTTAAAAAGAGCTCTGGTGGTGTAGTGCCTAAAGCATTTGACTGCTAACCAGAAGCCTGGTGATTCAAACCCACCAGCCACTCCTCAGAAGGAAGGTTGGGTAATCTATTTCCGTAGTGATACTACCTCAGAAACCCAAGAAGGGGTCACTATGAGTCAGACCTGACTCAACAGCAGTGAGGTTTTTTTTTTTTTTTAATCCCTTAAAAATACACAAAAATATATTAAAAAACAAACAAACAAGCAAACAAATAAAACACATCCTGTTGCAATTTGAGGAGGATTTGATGCCTAAATGAATTGGATGACAGATGTTGGAGACAGATATATCATCTTTATTACTGATAAAGTTTATTCATGTTGGAGAAAGTGGCTAAGTTGGTTTGAGCAGTAAACCTCAGATTAAAAAAAAAAAATACAGTGTTGGTTGGTCACAGGCCTTCCCACATAAAGTACTTAGTATAAATATTTTAACATTGTGTACTCACCTCCAGCACTGAATCTATGAGATCAAAATTACTTTATTACTTTATTACTCTTGGATAGTACTGGGCTTAGGAAAGAGAGAAGAAATGGTACCCTTCAGTCCCAGTTCCTTATTCCAATCAGAATTCCTCAGCAAGCAAGATAATCTTTTCATATCTGTGGGAATAAATGAGAAATATGAGAAGAGCACTGGAGTATTTAGGATCAATACCCCTTTGGGGAAAATAGCAAGAGTCATTCTGCTCAACCAATACTAAAAAAATGTTCCTTTGCTTCATTACTGTGTATATTGAAGAATCTGGGTGACGTGAATGGTTAAATACTGGATGACCAGCTGAACCATTGATGGTTAGAACCCAGCCAGTGGGATCTTGGAAAAATGGCTTGACAACCTACTTTAGAAAAGTCACAGCCTTAAATACTCTGTGGGGTAGTGCTACTCTGTACACATGTTGTTGCCCATGAGTTGAAGTCAACTGGACGGCAACTAATAACAACTGCATGCTCCAATTTCTTCATATGTAAACTGAGTGATCCAGGCCACGTGTTTGCTGTATTCCTTTCTACACTGAATACTGGATGACTCTAATTCTCTTCCTCCCCACCCTGTAACCTCCATCATCATCAATGTCAACTTGACAGATTTCAGTAGGAAGGGAAACATTAAATATGCAAACCTATGTATGAATTGTACTTGAAAGATAACGCTACAAAAATAAATGAAGTACAAAAATAATTAATGTTAAGTCCTTAGAGTATACCCTAGTATAATTCATTTTTCCCCTTTATATCCTTTGCTGGAACCAAGTAGGAATCTAACAAATTTTTGCTGAATGAAAAAAAAAGAAGAAAGAAAGAATAAAACATTTGGTTTCTGTCTTTTATGTGATATTTGTTTGAAAGAAATATCCCAGGTAAATGCATCAAACTTTGTAATACATAAAAGTGAATAGCTGAAAGGGTAGCATGACCACTATACTTCAACTTCCCATCTCTAAACATTTCCCTGTACACCACCATGGTTTGGGTTATACATGAATTAATTTAAGTGGTAAGCAGATGCAACAGAGAAAAGGCAAAATGGAACTAAAATTGGCTACCTGCTGGCACACCATAAGGAAGTGTCATGTCTCACTTTTCATTGCTCTCATTTGGGTGATCGAACAATCGTACATTTGTCAGCTGTACTGTAACAGACTGGCAATAAACAACTGTATTGATTTCTGAACATGGAGATCAAAATCAAGGATTTTTTTTTTAATTGCCTATGAGTGTAAAAGTGATGTGTATTTTTTACCTCACGCTAAATCCATGTGGTAAAGTAATTTTATTACTGTTTTGGATGGTTGATAAGCATTGAAAAAAAATGAGTCATAACCCACATGAGGCTATACATTACACATGCCATATTATGATGTAATGTGTGAATAAGGAAAATTGTGACTGTAAATTTTAATATGTATTAATACATATATAGTAACATGTCAAATTTGCACAAATGTTAAATTCATATCAATCAATCTCTCAGTACTCAAAAGACATTAAGGGTTATGACATATATAATTGAAAAATCAAGAGTTCCTGTCAATAGAAGGTTATATTTCCTTGAAAAGTAGGAAAATCTTGGACATACAGTTTTCGTCAAAATTGCTCTTTTTTTTCCCTTTGAAACCACATGCAACAAATCCTTTCTTTCCCTTTTGCCCATTGAGTCTTGTAAGTTTTTGCCTTAGACCCTTTTTATTTGCTCATAGCTTAGCTTCTTGTCTCACTCTCCCTTTTTCCATTTTCTTTTCTTAATCCCAGCTTTACTCCCTCTCAAAAGGTACTTTTGATTAGAAGACTCTTCCCTAAAAAGTCAACCCATTGTCCTCTTTCAAAATAAATCCAATTTCTTTCATGCATCTTGATCTGACCAAATTGGAAAAAAGG
>NW_006921838.1:1529657-1531435 GCF_000298275.1 Orycteropus afer afer
GAGAAAGCCATTCTCATTTTATAGTTAGGGGTGGGAAGAGGGTGGAGAATAGAAGAATATTAATTTTTATCTCATATTAACTACAGCTATTATATTCAAAATTCTAAATCAGATTACTGATCTCACTTCTAGACTTTTGCTTTCCAATATGATTTTTATCTTGCCCTTCATATGTGCATTTTAGACAACAGAATATGCATTACATATATTACTTGTGTAGTCAGATAACTGAAAACAAAGAATTTCTTGAGAAGAAAACAGCATCTTTTATTGGTTGAACCTCCTGAGAAATATAAGCCAATAATTTCAGAGGAATTATGCCACATAAAAAGTCAATAAAAACCTGAAGTGGATAGAAAAAAAAAATGGCCTTGTTCTCTCCACCCACAGATAATATGAAAAAAAAATGTTTATATAATAAAGCCTGATTTTAGAAGACACATTTGTTACTTTTAATTTCATAGTATATTTATTGTTCTTTTCTATATTCACTGGAACACTTTAATTGTTTTGGATGGTGTTTTATTTGTATAATGTGCCCCTCTTCTAACCCCTCGTATATAATCTACAAGCATGAGTCACACTCTTGTTGCTCCTTTTTTGTAATCCCAAGAACATCTATCCAAATATTATAGGTATTCAGCAAATATGTGTAAATGAATAACTAAATTAAGGAGGGTCAACAAGTGCTTATTGAATATACCCCCTGTCACAAAGTCAGTGTCGGCTCATAGCGACTCTGATAGGGTTTCCAAGACTGTAAGTCTTCTCTCAAGCACACTGCCTTGTCTGTTTCCTGCAGAGCAGCTGGTGAGTTTGCACTGCACACCTTTCGGTTAGCAGTCAAATGCTTCACTACGGTTCCAACAGAGCTCACTCTTATTGGGCATATCTAATGTAAAACACAGGTCCGGGCTATAGTTTAAAACCTGAAAGTATTTTAATGAGTTTATGGCTTTGACTAAGAGCTATGATCAGGTACAAGTATTTCCACTTTTTTTTTTTTTCCCCCCAGTATTAATGGAGTTGATTCTGACTCCTGGCTACCCCATGTCTGTCAAAGTAGAAATAAGCTGCACAGGATTTTCAACGACTATTGTGTGTGTTTGTGTTTGTGTTATTGTTGATTACATCAACAGCCTTTATTCCAGGGTGGAATTTAACTTCCAACATTTTTGTTAGTAGCTACGCATGTTAACAGCAGCTCTGGTAGCGTAGTGCCTAAGGCACTTGACTGCCAACCAGAAGGCTGGCGGTTCAAACCCACCAGCCACTCCTCGGAAGGAAGATGGGGTAATCTACTTCCATAGTGAAACAGCCTCGGGAACCTAGGAGGGGTTGCTATGAGTCGGGTCCGACTCAACAGCACATAACAACAACAACAACACACATGTTAACTATTTGCGCCACCTAGAGATTGTAATTATCATATGAGGTTTTGTAAAGCTGTCTGAGCATGAAACCAAGGGAAAAACATACCTAAGGGATACTTGCAAAATTGTAGTGAGAAACAACAACAACAAAATGGAAAACTCTTGGCAGACTGAAAAAAAAAAAAAAAATCCCTAGGAGGTGAACTCAGATAGTTACAGGCCACCAATAAGTTCATTTCATATTCATGCAATATCTCTCTCAAAGGAGCTCTGGTAGCATAGTGGCTAAAGCACTTGACTGCTAACCAGAAGGCTGGCGGTTCAAACCCACCAGTCACTCCTCGGAAGGAAGGTTGGGCAATCCTACTTCCGTAGTGATACTGCCTCGGAAACCCAAGGAGGGGT
>NW_006921838.1:1531600-1536210 GCF_000298275.1 Orycteropus afer afer
TGTCATTTACAATTTCACAGGAAATACAGATAAAAATACATGACCGTTCAGTAGAAATACAGCAGTGTATATTCATGTTAGATGTAGATGCCCATATTACTAGTGAGACATAAGAAGAATTTTGGCTCTAGGAACTTTCAAAAGACTTAGAACCAATCTTTAAACTAATCATTGAATCACCAATGAAGATTCCCTCGTATCAAAAGTGTCTGGCTTGTACAGATTATTAGAGATATTTGTCAAGACTTTTTCATATATTTCCATGACTTTCTTGACTAATATTATCCTCATTTAGAAAAGCTTCAAAACATGCATACCTTAGGGTATCTTTCAGTTTAAGCAAACTTCTGGGGTATACCTTAACTATGTAAAGCTTTTTTAGAGTTTCCAATTATCTATTTATTTCAAAAAACAAAGTTATAATATTTTTAAATTAAAAATATATTAATTGAAAAGCAGAAAGTTTTAAATAATAATATTTTTTTTTTTTTTTTTCATATTTAGTGTTAGTCTTAGATGCTATCATCAACCCACAATGCTATACCATTCCTGGTAACGTACCCTAAGAAAAGAATTCAGAGGAAAAAGAAAATCACTTATTCTCTAATTTATAGAGCAAATTATATTAGGTCTTACAGGACATTTTCAATGCGGGCCCATCTGGGCGAGGAAGGAAGGAGGAAGCAGGGCATTTGCAGGGAGATGCGCTGGACTGGGGCGCCCATACGCTTGAGTCCCAAGGGACCTAAGTACTCAGTGAGGGTGTGGGCTGGGCGGAGGACAGATTTGGGGCGAGGCGTGTCGCGGGGGAGGGAAGACGCAGGCTCCGGATTTAACGGTCATAGACACACATGAGCGGGAAAAAAGAAAAGAAAGACATTTTGCTGCCATCGAAAGTAAACCAAATTTAAACCGGATCCATTTCTGTCAAGTCGATTTAAACTCGTGAAGACCCTACGTGTAACGGAGTAGAACTACTCCATAGGATTTCCTTGGCTGTAATTTTAAAGGAAGCAAATCACCATGCCTGTCTTCTGTGGTGTCTCTGGATGGGTTTGAATCGCCAACCTCTCAGTTACTAATCAAAGTAAAAACAATTTCCTCCATAAAGTGTATATAGAATAAAATACACTGTTTATTGAAATAAGTAATGAATCAAAGGCATGTTTAAAGTGTTATTGTGATGCAAATTACAGAAACTTAACTCCTATTAGGAGCTCTGATGGCATAGTGCCTAATACATTTGACTGCCAACCATAAGGCTTGCAGTTCAAACCCACCAGCCACTCCTCAGAAGGAAGAATGGGCAATCTACTTCCATAGTGATACCACCTCAGAAACCCAAGGAGTGGTCACTGTGAGTCAGATCCCACTCGATGGCACTGAGTTTGGTTTGGTTTTTGGTTTTTAACACATTTTAAGAAACAGTGATGTGGTAGTAAATTTGTCTGTCAACTTGGCTGGGCTGGTTGAGTGGCTGGGCAGCTGGTGGTAGTTATTCCCCATGATGAGACTGGCAATCAGCTCCATGGTGGGATCTACTACAAGCAGCTGAGTAGCTGCCTTTGGGGTGTGGCCTGCTTCCTGTATATAAGGAGAAGCCTTGGAGATAGCGTCTCATTTATGGCACACTTGGACCCTGCTCAGCAGCCTGCCATGCTCGGCCGACCTTGGGACTTATAATACATTTGAATTAATGGCCTGCGGTGTGGTTTGGTAACATTGGCACTGTGCCATTTTATTTGTCGACCTTAGGCTTGTTAGCCTCTTCAGCCAGTAGCTGCCTGAGTGAAGAGGTCCCTTTAGCTTCAGTGGGCCAGGAGCAAGAGGCAGAGCTGAAGCCCAAGGTAGAGGGGCTTTCACCCAGCCCCTAGAGCCTGGCACTTTGAACTTGGACTTAAAGCCTCCAAACTGTGAGAGAATAAACCCCTGTTTGTTTAAGCCCTCCACATTTGTGGTATATTCTTGTCAGAGCAGTACTAGGGAACCAGAAAAAGTAAGGATTGATTTGTATCTTGAAGAATCAGTGTCAGTTATCTTTGTAGATGATGACTGGAAAGACATTCCAGGAAAATAGAACACCACATAAAAGCACACAGACATGGCTCCTAGTATTGAACTGAGTGGAGACATTTAGAGGATGAGGGCCACTCATAAAGCATCTTCGCCAAGAAATATTAAAGGTATTTAAACGAGGCAGCATCCTGATCAAATTTTATCAGATGTTCATTTTATCAATTAATTACATTTTTTGAAGAGAAATAATGGATGAAGGGAAGATTATTGTACGTCTAGGAAAAAAGTTTAGATAAGATATGATTAGAGTTTGAAATGAGGAATGTATAGTGTGAAAATAGAGAAGAGAATGGGTTTTGAGAAGAACTGATAAAAAATTAGTAGTCTCAGCTTAGTGAAAAAGAAGAATAAAATGAAAACATGTTTTAGATCTGGAAAATTATATAGATTTTTGTCACGTTTACCAAAATGTGTCATATGGTAACCTTATATATAACAAAGCAAACAAAACACAGCTTGGTTCTCCACCATCATCACAATTTTTGCTATGTTTCAGCTCATTGTTGAGCCACTGTGTCAATCCATCTCACTGAGGATTGCCCTCTTTTTTTTTTTTTCTTTTGCTGATGTTTGGCTTAATTCAACAAACATTTTTTCTCTCATAAAATGCTAAGTTGGTTGATGGGTTCTGCTGACCTGAACTAGGCTTGACTGTTCTCAGCAGTACTTGCTCATGGATCTGTGGTCAGCTGTGTATTTATTTGTCTTGGAGATTGTTAAATATAAAGAAGATTTAAATTGCAAATTTTTCCACCTCTTCTAACAGCTGGTGTGTGGTAAAGATTAAAGTCATTGATTAGTGCTGAGTAGATGAAGAAATTACAAGTCTATTATATTAGATGGCACTTCTAGTATATGGAGAAATCTTGCTGAATAATGACTGAAAATGAATTTGAAAGGTGAATGAGAAAGAGATGCTGAAGTCGTCAATAGTTATGAATTAGTGACATAACTTGTTACAACAAGTAAAATATGTAACAAATAAGAATATGAAATAAAGCTGGAATAACAAACATTACTATTATTGCAACCATTAAAATCAGTGCAAATGCAGATAACATTGAGTAAAAACTTTGAAAAATGAAAATATATTTTTTAAATAAAGGTATTAGAATTATGAATCAAATGTTTAGTTCTTTTAACGTTAGTACATCATCAAAGATAATTTTTAAATACTAAATTTAAAAATAAGATGAAAATCAATGTTGATAAAAGTAAAAATTTTAAGATGGCACAGTTAATATTACAGAGTGTTCACATTTTGCAGGATGTACATTTAGATTGTTATACATATATGGGAATTAAGTCATAGATAATGGGAATCTCTGGGATAATCTTTCCAATTCTCTTATTTGAGGAAATATTTTTATTAATGAAATTTTTTGCTAGCACAAAGCTCCTTAAAAAAAAAAAATATACAAAATGTTGGATTTTATCTTAAGCCACAACCCAAAATGAACCATAACCACACTATCAAAATTCTCACTGTAGCTTGATGTCTTTCTAGGAGCCAAAATGACTTCTTAACAACTCATTATCTTAGAAATTTTCATCCTTTTCTACCTTAGGCAACACCTACTCAGATGGGTTTTTCTTTGTCACTTGTGTTTTGGGGTGGGAGTGAAGATTGACATATAACTATGTACCAAGATCATGAGTCTATACTGAAACCTTGGAAGGTATGAGAGAGAACTTTTGGAAAATGTTTGCAACTATGTACCAAGAACATAAGCTTATATTGAAATCTTTTAAGGAGGACAGAGAACGTTTGAAAAATCTCTCAGTAGACACATTCAAACAGTACACCTTACTCCTGAAATACAAAACTTGGGATGAGAATGGGGAAGTAATTGCCAAAGATACAGTAGATGCCCAAGACCCATTTGAAGAATTGTGTTTGTGTCTTACAAAATCTGCCTTTAATATTACTTTCATCAGCAAAAGAAGTTAGATGACTGAGTATCTACTGTAGCTCTGTGTAAGCAATAATAAGAGTAACAGAAAACATTTGGAACGAAAAAGCACATAGTGCCCATGTGGACCTATTCTCACGGACTCCAACATGGTATGTAGAGTCCAGGTAAATTAACACTTTACTTAGAGTCTGATCTTTGACATATTTCTTAGTCTTAATGAACTAGTTAGTCTGTAAAACATGAACATTAAAATCTACCCCCACAGGGTATTTGTGAAAATTAAATAAGTAATAGGCTGCATGGTAGGATAGTTTCTCACGTACAAAAGCCATTCATTCAATGAGGGTTTTTCCACCACAGGAATTCAACATAACTGGAACTGGTCCAATAACAGTGATACATGTATCTTCCTGTAGTTCACAGTAAAATTGAAATCAATCCTTTCAAATTCTCATTTAACAGACATAAAGGCATTTAAGAAATTCCTTTAGCATGATATCCCACCCAGAGTTTATAATATATGTCTTTAGTATATTTGAAGTAAAATGGGCTTACCCATAGAGTAATTGTCCAATAGAAATGTCCAAAGAACTTCTTGCTTCAAGGATTCTATAAAAA
>NW_006921838.1:1536665-1539073 GCF_000298275.1 Orycteropus afer afer
TTTATATTCAACAACCAAAACCTGAAAATACTTGTCACGTCAGATTTACTGTTCCCTTCATTTTAAGAAGAACTCGTCATGAAACTTTCAGCTTCAATTTCAGGAAAGTTCATATTAGAAAAGAAGCCAGTGCAGAAAAAATGTGTTTGAGGATGGGAAGTAATTCTTATATTGTTGTCAATAGGTACCGTCATGTTGGTTCTGACTCATAGTGATCCTATGTTCCATAGAACAAAACACTTCCTGGTACTACACCATCCTCACAATGGCTACTATGCTTGACACCACTGTTGCCATCATCATGCTATTGAGGGTCTTCCTCTTTTTCACTGACCCTCTACTTTACTAAGCATGCTGTCCTTTTCCAGGAACTGGCCCCTTCAGATAACATGTCCAAAGTACTAGAGGTGAAGTGTTCCTATCCTCACTTCTAAGTAGCGTACTGGTTGTACTTCATCGCAGACAGATTTGTTTGCTTTTATGGCTGCCCATGGTATATTAAATATTCTTCACCAACATCATAATTCAAATGCATCTTCATAGGAATAGCCATCAAAATGATCCTTCTACAAACAAGCCAAATACTATTAATCATTTTTAGTATGTTTTTCTTACTCAGTCCAAACATCACTTAAGACCCTAGACAGCCTAGCTCAAGTAGTTTTCTTTGGTACATGAGTTAAAGCCTACTTACCATCTCTTGGATATATCCTCTGAACATTTTCTTTCACAGTTTAAAAGAAACCTTAATGTTTTGACCACTCAATATATTAGTCCTATTTTTCCCTGTAGAAACCTCTGTACTCACAATTAGGAAAAAAATATTACTATTTATTAAGGCCCCAGTGTATGGTAGGCACGGTCCTAGATAAATAATTGTTATTATTATCATGAGGTTAACCACTTGCACACATTTTATTAGTTCACCTTCACAGGTTTTATTGTAAAAATAACATTGATCAAATAACATAAGAGCTCAAAACCCATCCTCTCCCATAAAATAAATAAATAAGTACAAAATATTATATGAGAAGTCTAACATGCAAAAGATGATAAAGGGTAATTCAGTCTTTTTTATTGTTAGCAGCTGAATGCTTTAAACACTGTTCCAACAGAGTTCCTTCAAGAGTAATTAGGTCTTATTCATCTATGTGGTTGACTTGTCTGTTAAATTCTTGGAATCCACCCAGCGTGTGCTATTTAAATGGCCTGTAAATGTTCAATATCATTACATCCGTTGTTACAAAAAGTGAATGAAGGACAAAGGAAATAACTCACAGTTCAACCATGTGGTTATTAATTGAAAGGCGAAACAGTAAATTGAGTTACAATAAGCATAATTTAGGTGAAGCAGAATCTACACTGAGAACATGGCAAGTGTAATATCCCAATGTTACCTTAAGATGTTAATAGAATTGTGTTTGCTTTGGTTTGGTTTTGCTTTTTCTTAAACAATAATCTGTTCAAGCTATTTTTAAACATGCAAATACTAAACAGAGTCCTTAATTCTTGCAATATGTTTTGATCACATTGTATTAATGTTTTTTGCCGATTATTCCTCATGTTATACAGTTCACACTTTTAGATCTTTTCAGTCCTATCTAAAATAAAAGGAGCCTTGGTAGCATTGGTTAAACACTTGGCTGGTATATGAAAACCTAGTGGTTTGAACCCAACAGCCACTGTGTGGGAGAAAAGACCTGGAGGTCTTCTTCTGTAAAATTTACACCTGAGGAAACCCTATGGGTTAGTTTTACTCGGTCATATAGGTTTGCTATGAGTTGAACACTATGAGGGACAAAATATTGACATTATTACTTGTATTTCTCTCAG
Organism: Orycteropus afer afer; assembly: GCF_000298275.1. Taxonomy (NCBI): domain Eukaryota; kingdom Metazoa; phylum Chordata; class Mammalia; order Tubulidentata; family Orycteropodidae; genus Orycteropus; species Orycteropus afer. The sequence continues at coordinate 1,538,499 of NW_006921838.1, forward strand.
TAAAATGCTTCTTTAAAGGAAAGAGTGAGCCCAGTATTAGGAAATAAGCTAGTTACTGACACTATCATTGCTGTTATCAACTGTAAATATTACAGGAATATGGTGATCAACAGTAAACATATAAACTTTGAATTGGTCATAGAGGAAGAAATATTTTTGTTTTGGGTTGTTTGTTTTATCATCAATCTCTAGAAAAATTTAAAGGAAATCAGTATTTAAAATAGTTGTGCTTTCCTTGGTTAGTGTATCTTGATTGGTTAGCATCAGATAAACTTGTAAACTTCATAAATTTATATATGCATGGCTCGGACCATTAACCAGATTTCAATAGTTTAGTTTTATATTTAAATTAATTTAGTTCACTTCTATAAATATGAGCTATTGTGATATGATGGAGATTTATCTCTAACTGCAGATGTGGATGGTGTAATAGCATGACCAGAATATTATCCCTTGAAAAGATAATTTGAAATAGTTAATGTCACTTATTGCATTAATTTTATAAATGATATGAGTATAGGTGGTATTTTATTACCTAATCACCAAGGTGGGAGCTCTGGTAGCATAGTGCCTAA
>NW_006921838.1:1539973-1555313 GCF_000298275.1 Orycteropus afer afer
ATCCTCAAGTACAAAGCTGTCAGTGATAGGTAAATATCCATACACCTACAAGGAAGACCAGTTAATGCTACTATTATTCAAATTATGCACCAACTACCAAAGCCAAAGGTAAGGAAACTGAAGATTTTTAGCAACTTTTGCAGTCTGAATTTGACCAAACATGCAATCAAGATGTATTGATCACTACTGGTGACTGGAATGCAAATGTTCAAAACAAAGAAGAATCACCAAAAAAACAAAAAACAAACTCACTGCTGTCAAGTCGGATCCATCTCACAGTGACCCTTCCTTGAGTTTCCAAGAGGGTATCACTACAGAAGTAGATTACCCAATCTTCCTTCCAAGGAGTGACTGGTGGGCTTGAGCTGCTAGCCTTCTGGTTAGTAGTCAAGTGCCTTAGGCATTACACCACCAAAACTCTTAGAAGAATCACCAGTAATTGGAAAATAATGCCTTGGTGATAGAAATGATGCCCGAGATTGCATGATAGAATTTTGAACGATCAATGACATATTCATTGCAAATACCTTTTTTTTAGCAACATATATGGTGGCTGTAGACATGGACCTCAACAGATGGAATACAAATGAGTCAGAGAGGCTACATCCATGGAAAGAGATGATGGAGAAGCTCATTGTCTTCAGCTAAAACAAGGCCAGAAGCTAACTGTGGAACAGGCCATCAACTGCCCATATTCAAGATCAAGTTGAAGCTGAAGGCAATTAAAACAAGTCCATGAGAGCCAATATATGCCTTTGATTATTTCCCACCTGAATTTAGAGACGATCTGAAGAAGAAATTTGATGCGTTGAACACCAATGACCAAAAATCAGATGAATTGCAGGATGACTTCAAGAACATAATACATGAAGAAAGCAAAAGGTCATTAAAAAGATGTGAAAGGAAGAAAAGATAAAATTGGATGTCAGAAGAGACTCTGAAACTTGCTCTTGAATGGAGAGTATCTAAAGCAAATGGAAGAAGTGACAACATAAAGAGCTGAAGAGAAGATTTCAAAGAGCAGCTAGAGATGACAAAGTCAATTATTATAATGAAATGTGCAAAGACCTGGAGTTAGAAAAACAAAAGAGAAGAACATGATCACCATTTCTCAAGCTGAAAAAACTGAAGAAAATATTCAAACATTGAATAGCATGCAATATTGAAAGATGCTATGGGGAAAATATCAAATGATGCAGGAAATTTCAAAAGAAGATGGAAGGAATACACAGAGTTACTGCACTAAAAAGAATTGGTTGATGTTCTTCTATTTCAGGAGGTGGCATATGACCAAGAACCAATGGTATTGAAGGACAAAGTCAAAGCTGCACTAATGGATTTGGCAAAAAACAAGGCTCCAGGAATCAACGGAATACCCATTAAGATGTTTCAACAAACAAATGCTGCACTGGAGGCACTTACCTAGCTATGCCAAGAAATTTGCAAGACAGCTACCTGTCCAGCTGACTGGAAGAGATCCATATTTGTACCCATTCCAAAGAAAGGTGATTCAACAAAATGTGGAAATTATCGAAAAATCTTTAGTATCACATGCAAGTAAAATCTTAATGAAGATAATTCTAAAATTGTTGCAGCAGTATATTAACTGGGAGCTTCCACAAATACAAACTGGATTCAGAAGAAAATGTGGAATGAAAGATATCATTGCTGGTGTCAAATGAATCTTGGCTGAAAGCAAAGAATACCAGAAAGATGTTCACTTATGTCTTATTGACTGTGCAAAAGCATTCAACAGTGTGGGTCATAAGAAATTGTGGATAACATTGAAAAGAGTGGGGATTCCAGAGCACTTAATTGTGCTCATGAGGAACTTGTACGTAAACCAGGAGGCTGTCATTTGAATAGAACAAGGGGATACTGCATAGTTTAAAATCAGGAAGAGAGTCTGTCAGTGTTTTATCCTTTCACCATACTTATTCAATCTGCTTGTTGAGCAGATAATCTGAGAAACTAGACTATATGAAGAATGCACCATTAGGCTTGGAGGTAGACTCATTAACAACCTGCAATATGCAGACAACACAACTTTGCTTGGTGAAAGTGAAGATGACTTGAAGGACTTACTGATGAAGATTAAAGACTACAGTCTACAGATTGCATGACACCTCAATGTAAAGAAAACGAAACTCCTTACAAGTGGACCATTTAGCACCATCATGATAATTAGAGAAAAAATGGAAGTTGTCAAAGATTACATATTACTTGGTTCCACAATCCACACCAACGGAGGAAGTGGTCAGAAACCAAACAATGTATTGCACTGGGCAAATGTGCTGCAAAAGACGTCTTTAATGTGCTGAAGAGTAAAGATGTCTCTTTGAAGACTAAGGTGCATCTCATCCAAGCCATGGTATTTTCAATCACTTTATATGCATGTGAAAGCTGGACAATGGAAAAGGAAGACTGAAGAGTTGGTCCTTTTGAGTTGTGTATTGGTGAAGAGCACTGAAAGTACCATGGACTGCCAGAAGAATTAACAGGTCTGTTTGGAAGAGGTACAACCAGAAAGTTCCTTGGAAGCAAGTACGGCCAGCCTTCATCTCACCTACTTTGGTCATGTTGTCAGAAGGGACCATTCCCTGGAGAAAGATATCATGCTTTGAATCATGCTTTGATAGTGGAGGATCATTGAAAAAGGGGAAAACCCTCAGTGAAATAGATTGACACAGTGGCTACAATAACAGGCTGAGGTATAGCAAAGATGGTGAGGACAGTGCAGGGCTGGGGCCATATTCCGTTCTGTTGTCCTAGGGTCACTATGAGTTGGAGCCAACTCGATGGCACCTAACAACATAATTGATATATTATAAAGTAGAAATATTTGTCTCCATTTTGACTTGTCTTGGTCCGCAGTTGAAAAACATATAACAAAGTCTATGTATAGCATTTCTGTTGATATATCATTCAGTTTTCATGCATTGTTTTATATATCCATCATTCACTTATTTATTCATAAAACACATATTCCTGACATTGCACTAGAACTCTCTTCAAGTTGATTCTTAATATTTCACTTTGAACAAAATGCCTATCATGCTAGATATTAAAACTAATTTTAAGTTTCAATTATTCAAAATATATGAATAAAAGTTTTTACACATTTATTACAGAAATATAATAATAGAAGAGTAAATTATATTTTGTTATAGTCACACCCATATTTTATTTTTGTAACATTGAGGTCATGATCTATATAGTTAGCAGTCAGCATGTCATAAGGGAAAGCTTTAGAAAAAAGTGCTGACAGTTTCAAGTCTTGGTCACTCATGATAATGGTCTTGATCTTCAAAGTAATGGAAACCTTAGAAATATGTTAAGCTGAGGAAGAGATGTGCTGTGGCTGTGTTGAATTTTGGAAAAGGACCCACTAGCTACATGGGCAAACTGAAGAGTGGGATGGAGCCAAATGAACACGGGGATACCAGTTAGAAAACTGCAGCAGTCTATGTAAGAAAGCATCAGTTTTAGTCTGAAATGGCTTTGGAGAACATAAAGTGATGCAATCAAAATTGAAGGACATTTAGCACTTAAGATCAACAAAACACAAAGGGATAAAATGCATATCAACATAACTAATATATTTGATTTAATGCTTGAAATCATTAAAAATCAGTAATATGAACTTTAATGAAAAAAACATATTCTTATATAAAATTAGAAAAAAAAAATCTTAATAATATCAGTAGCAATTTGCTGAGCAGTCCTGAGTGGGAATATGATTCATGCAAGTATACTGAGGATGATTGGGTTTGTTTCAACTAATATTTAAAATGAGCAGTTAAATGCCTTAGGCACTATGCCACCAGAGCTCCCTACTTTTTAATTCAGCAATTCTATATCATGGTCTACCCAAAGTATGTATGCAAGCATACGGCAAAGAGTCACTTACAAGGATGTTCATAAAGAATTATTTGATAATAAAAAATTTTAAATAGCCTAAAGAGTAATTGAAGGGTATTTCCTGAATAAGATGTGATAGACACACATAAATATGGTTGAGGTAAGGAAATATCTTTTACTAGATAAAGACTAAGTGGGGAACTAAAAAAATGAGCCACAAAATAACCTGTGATATGGAATGAAAGGCTGGAATGAGATTAATCCTTGTTGGGTTTAAATCCATTATCTTATTTTCTATTATCATCTTTATTTTCCCTTTTCTCTACTTACCAATTTCAAAGTAATTTTCAACATTTTTTTCCTCATCAGATTGTAACCTTTAAAGAGCCAGAAATTCTGCATTATTTTCACTGTTGCATCCCCAGGAGGTAGACCAGTACCAGCAAAATATAGTCAATATACATTTACTATTAATTATATGCATTATTCCATGAATCAAGGAACACATTTATTAAGGAATAACCTCACTTTTGCCACTAATTTTATCAAATCATCTATTTTGTCTTAAAATCTCATATCTTAAATAAAGACATCCATCTCAGATTTCTGAGTGTTTTTCTATGTTAAAATTTTATGATTCTAAATTTTTGCTTGGATTGCCTCAAAAATGTTTTGTCAATTCTTTATAGCATAACATGAATTTAATTATTTTATGTATTTCAACAGACAACATAAACCCATAGTAAATTAGATATTTTAAAACTTACATGTAGTAATATCATGTAGGTTTATACATCACAAACTCAGATGCTGCTATTAAAGCTCTGAAGATAATATAGTAAATTGTCCTATTAATTCATAGCCAAATAAAGTCTCATACGATTTTCATCATAAGTAGACAGTGGAATATATGGTGAAGAATCTGAGAAAAAAATAAATGGTCTGATTATGAAATCAACCAGTATGGTAAACACAAACAGAGTAATTGTTTAGGATATTTTAGTTTCTCAGGTACTTTGATCTAAGAGAATCATAAAATAAAATTGGAGAAATTTTCCCCAAAACAAGTTTTGTGTCACAGAAATGGTAAACCTTAGGTTTTGTTATCTAAATCACAATTCTATAACCTTGTAATCCTACAGCACCACCCCAGTCCTTCATACACAACATGACTGAGTAGAAGAACATCAAACCAATTATGTAGCATCTTTCAGCTAAATGGTTTATTGGCACAGTCAAACTTCTCATTTTGCAGTTCATTTCAAAGAGGAAAACTGGAGCCTGAGGGGAACACTAATTAATGCAAACATCTTCTCTGAGTCACAAAACCAACAGCTTATTCGTTTATTTCTCTCTAAATACAAGCAGAAAATAAAGTAGTCATTCTGTCAGTATAGATTTGGCATCACGTTACACCACAGTGGCATCTCAAATCTCTTTAACCTTTTCATTGAAACTTCTAAAAATCTGTTATCCTATCCCGATTATTCTTTGCCAACACGTATACATCTGTTGTTGATAGTTACCATCAAGTGGATTCTGACTCATGGTGACCCATATGTGCAGAGTAGAAGTGCTCCATAGGGTTTTCAAGATATTTTGGTACCAAATTGCTAGGCCTGTCTTCTGAAGTGCCTCTGGGTTAGTTCAGACCACCATCATTTGGGCTAGTGGTTGAGCACTTAACTGTTTGTGCCATCCCAGAACTCCTACATATATAAAACCAAAAAGCCAAACCCATTGCCATTGAGTCAATTCCAACTCATAGTGACCCCCCATTGTGTTTCTGAGGTGGTAAATCTTCACAAAAGTAGATGGCCCAGTCTTCCTTCCGTGGAATGGCTGGTGGGTTTGAGCCACCAACCTGGTTAGCAGTCAAATGCCTTGGGCACTGCACCACTATCGCTCCTTTCCTACATTAAAGCTTAACTTCTGGTATACATGTCCCTAGTAGGGCAAAAAGTTTGCACTTAACCACTAACCTAAAGGTTGGCAGTTTGAATACACCCACTAGTACTATGAAAGAAAGGGCTTAGAGATGGATTTCTATTAAGATTCCAGCCAAGAGGAACCTATACAGCAGTTCTACTCTGTACCACATGGGGTCTCCATAAATCAGAATCCACCTAGTGGCAATTTAATAACAATAATCTAGCATACATTTATTTCCAATAGAATTGTGAAAAAAATATTCTAGAATTGAATTGATAAGTTTTCTTCATTAATGTTGAGGAGATTAAATTAAGTCCTTAATCAAAATTCAGTTATATTTGTAAATATAGTTATTCATCCCTTCTTTTATTTATTTTTTTTTCCCCCCCAATAAATGAGTTCTGTCTTTGGAAAAGAGTTTCTTTTGCTATATATCCAAAGACAGCCCACTTATTTTTCTGCAATGGAGCAAATCCACTTCTCAAAGAGATTTCTCTGGAATCACAAAACCAGGCTTATATTAAATGTCTTATGTAAATGAAAAATACACAGTTTAATTTTTGAACTCTAATATTTAAGAATCTTGGAATTCAATTGAAAATAAGTGAACTTGAGATTTTTAAAAGCATTAATGAATGCTAAAATAAGAACAACTCTCTCACTTCCTTTGAGTCAAATCTGACTCAGCAACCCCTCCTTGGGTTTCTGTGGTGTTGTCTCTATGGAAGTAGACTGCCCAATCTTCCTTCTGAGGAGTGGCTGGTGTGTTTGAACTGCCAGCCTTCTGGTTAGCAGTCAAATGCCTTAGGCACTACACCACCAGAGCTACTGACACATATTTTGATTTCACTGGAAACGAGGCCCGAAATGTAAAATATTCTTTTCCAAGTTTTGTCTCAGTTTCATTTTAGTTTTCCTAGTCATTTGAGAATTTCATCAATTCAATGAGATATTTCAAGTGAATTTAAGAAGAGGGTGAGAAATGTTATACTCTTCAGATGAATTACCAGGTCTTCCTTGCAGCACTATAATTGTATAAATCTGTTTCCTCCAACCTATTGCCCTTATAATTAACTGCAGTCAAGAAGGTAATCATCTGGTATATTCACTGAGAGTCAGTGATCAAAAACAGCAAGTTGTGTTTGCCAATCTCAGCTCTATTGTGCCACGTGAACAAAGCATTAGGTAAATTATTAAAATCTATTCTTACTAATGAATTAGTTATGAATGAGAATAGAGTAAATTTGTCTTACTCAAAGTCTACTCCTGAAAAGGAATAAGAAAATGAATATTATGTCACTTATATTGAGGAGTCACTGTTTTTAGCATTATGTATTGTATTTACCTTATCTTTTTTTTTTTTTTTTAATTTACCAAAAATCCAATGCAGTAGAAATTATTGTCTCTGGCTTGAATAACGTTGGAAAGTGCTAGGACAATTTACCAAGATCCCACAACTGGTAGAGAATAGAAGCAATAGTTGAAACTAGCTTCATATGACTTTAAATTCTTTGTTATTTCCAAATATTTTGATAATGGGAGTGGTAGATTTTATTTTATCATTTCTTTATAATTACTTGTTCCCACTATAGTGTTCCCACTATGCTGTTCAGAAGGAAGGTTGGGCAATCTACTTCCGTAGTGATAACGCCTTGGAAAACCCAAAGAAGGGTCACTATGAGTCAGGTCCAACTCGATGGCACATAACAGCAGCAACAACAACAACTATACTGTTACCTTGTTCGCCTGCACTACTGATTTTGGGCTTGATTATGTGAAGTGCTTTCACCAGTGACATATGATCAGATGTGATACGTGCAGGAACATAAACACGATTGGACGCCTTGACTGTGACTTTCTTTCTCCTGACCTTCATGATGAGGAAAGAAGCCCAGAACAGGGAATGCTTGATATATTTGTGTTAAGATAAGAATATGTGTGGAACCAGTATAATCCCAGCTGAGGTCAGCTGAGTTCAGCAGAGCCTTGCACAGCCCAGTCATCAAACACAGGAGAGCCACAGCTGACCCACACACTGACAAAATGTTAGCTAGAAATAAATGTTTTTGCACACAACTGAAATTTTGAGACTGGTTATTTAACAAAATAATCTAGTAAAAGTTGACCAGTACAGAAATTGGTAAGAGACAACACAACATAAAACCTAAAATCAATGGCAATGACATTAAGGCTGGGTGACAGGTCATGAGATACCTGTTATGGGAAGATAAACAATGCTTTCCATATATGCAGTCATAGAATATTTGATAGAACTGTCACTGTTGATAAACAAAAGACCCCTGGCATAACAACTAAGCACTCAGCTGCTAACCAAAAAGTTGGTGGCTCAAACCCACTGAGTGGTTCAGCAGCAGAAAGAACTAGGAATCTGCTTCTGTAAAGATTATAGCCAAAAAACTCTATGTGGCAATTTGACTCAGTCACAAGGGATTTCTACTACTTGAGAAAAACTCAACAATACCCAAATACAGCAATGATAAACAAGAAAGAAAAAAGAAATTTAATCGGTGGTTTTGAGAAACGAGTTTCAAGGAAGGATTTAGGTGGGATGAATTGTATGTTGTTGGTGCACTTGATACAATCAAACAAATTTGGAAAATAATTGTCCTTTTCATATCTCTTTCTTTAACAGACTCTTGTGATTTTTCCTATTTTCTTTTCTGTCCTTTGGAACTTGTTTATCTCTGCCTTGAATGCACACCTTAGGTTCTCTCCCCACATCCACTTTCTATACAAATCCTTTACATCTTAGCTCAAAACACACTTTCTCAATCAAGCTCTTCCATATCCTCCAAATTAGGGGTTACCCTGTTATATGACATAACAATACTATCATTTTTTAAAACTTATCACAATTTATATTATATATTTTAAAATAAGTGATTGTTTTATTATTGGGATTTGGTGAAAGTTTACAGAACAAATTTATTTTCCACTCAACAATCTATACACACTGTATGTATGTTTTGTGACATTCACTGAAATCCACACACTGTAACAGCATTCTTCCCCCTTCCTCCCTACGCCAACCCTTGTCTTTCTCCTTCATTCCCATCCTATCTTGCCATCCTAGCTCTATCCCTCGGTAAATGCTCTCCTCTTGATTTCATGTGCTTGGTTGTTCTAATAATACCCTACTGGTACTACTGTTCACCTTATAGGCTTATCTATCATTTGGCTGAAAGTTGAGTCAGGGGGGACAAGTTCAGTTCCAAACTTGAAGCATTCCTAAGGGCCATGGTCTGGTGGGTTCCACCAGTGATCATCACACCAGTTAGCCTGGTCATGTTTATGATTTTGAGTTTTGTTCTACATTTTTTTTTTTTTCCCACTCTATCCAGGAACTCGTATTGTGATTCCTTCCAAACCAGACAGCTGTGTTAGTCAGGTACATCTAGCTCTCCTGGTCTCAGGGTCATAGTGGCTGGGACTCATGTAGTCCATTAGTTCTTTGGACTAATTATTTCTTTGCATCTTTGATTTCTTTCACTTTGCTTTGCTCTGTGGGGACAGACCAATAGTTGCACCTTAGGTGGCCACTCACACGCTTTAAAGACCCCAGTCACTATTTACTGCAGTAGGAGATAAAACATTGTCTTTGTGGACTATGTTATGCCAATTGACTTTAGTGTTCTCTGAGACTATTGTCCTGAGCCTCCAGGCCCAGTGACTCATTCCCTCAATTTGTTTGTTTGGAAAAATTTTCATAAATTTTCCCTCTGTATGCTCTACTACGTTCTATGTTCATGAATGTATTTGCAGCACATATAAATACAAAGGTAGAAATACCCTCTGTCAAATATACATATATATTCATGAGAGTGACCTCCCACCACATGCAAAGTGACTATCTATCTACGTATCCAAGGAGTTCTAGTAGCGTAGTGCATAAGGCACTTGACTATTAATCAGATGGGGACAGACCAATCAGGTGGTTCAAACCCACTAGCCACTCCTCGGAAGGAAGGTTGGGCAATCTACTTCCATAGTGATAGCACCTCAGAAACCCAAGGAGGAGTTGCTACAAGTCAGGTCTGACTCGACGGTATATAACAACAACAACAACAACAACAACAACAACAACAATCTATGTATCCACTAGTAGATAAATGTTATCACTGTTATGAAGGATTGTGTATGTGATAGTATTCACTTTTGTTGCCTTTAATTTATCTGCTAACCAAAAGTTAACAGTGTGAATCTACCAGCCATTCTGCAGGAGGAGGATAAAGCAATCTGTTTCTGTAAAGACTTATAGCCTTGGAAACCCTATATGGCAGTTGTACGCAGTCCTATAGGATCGCTATGAGTCATAATTGACTTGATGGCAGTAGGTTTGGGTTTTTGTTGCTTTTTACTCTTGTGCTCCTCCCAGTGTCCTCTTTTGCCTTGATAATTGTGTGCTGACCTCCCTCTTATCATATATTGCCTTTCCCTTCACCCCAGTTGGTACACATCTACACTTTAGGTGGTGATTTACCTTCCCTTCCACTCCTACCCCTGGTACCATTCGAAGAACGATTCTTTCTGTGTGTAAACCTCTTAACTTTTTAGAGTCGCAGTTTCATACAAAATTTGTTCTTTTCTGATTGATGTTTCACTCAGCACAACATCCTCTAGGTTCATTCATGTTACGAGGTGTTCCGCAAGTTCATCATTATTCTTTAATGTTGGGTGGTATTGCATTGTATATATGCACCATAGATTGTTTATCCATTATCTGTTGATGGGCACTTTGGTTGTTTCTATCTTTTTGCTATTGTGAATAATGCTACAATGAACATGGCTATGCATACATGTTTGTATCAAGGCTTTTTTTTTTTTTTTCAGAATATATACCTAGTAGTGAGATTGTTGGGTCATATGGTATTTCCATTTGCAATTTCTTAAGGAAGTGCCATATCATTTTCCACAGTAGTTGTACCATTTTACAGTCTCTCTAGTGGTGTATGAGGGTTACAGTCTTTCCAATTGCTCATTGGCATTTGTTTTTTTTTGTGAACTTTGCTATTAATGCCGGGGTAAGATATCTGTTGTTTTGATATTCATCTATCTGATGGCTAATCATCATGAGCAATTCTTCATATGCGTGTTAGTCACCTGAATGTTTTCTTCTGTGAAATGGATTTTGCTTACTTTGTTGCTGTTGTTGAGGGGTTGAAGTTTTCTAAAAATTTTAGAGATTAGCCCTCTGTGGTATATATTGTTGTCATTTTTTTTCTCAGCCTGTAGCTCTCTTTTCACTCTTTTGCTAAAGTCTTTTGATGAGCATAAATGTTCAGTTTTTAGGAGGTCCCAGACATGTAGTTTGTCTTATGCTATTTATGCATCTTTAGTTATGTTTCATTGTGTATTTATACATTTCAGCATCCCTAAGTTTGCCCTAATCCTTTTCTTTGTTGATCTTTATAGGTGTAGGTTTTACTTTTAGATCTTTGATCCATCTTGAGTTAGTTTTTGCATATGATGTGAGATATGGATCTTGTTTCATTTTTCTACAAACTGATGTCCAGTTTTGCCCACACCATTTGTTAAAGAGACTATCTGTTCTACATTTTGTGTGTTCTAGCCCTTTGTTGAAGATCAACTGTCAAGAGGTAGATGGGTTTAATACCAGGTTCATAATTCTGTCCCATTGGTCTATGTGTCTATCATTGTACCAATACCAGGCTATTTTGATCACTGTGGCTATAAAGTACAGTTTGAGATCAGGAAGGGTGAGGCCTCATAGTTTATTCTTCTAGAGTAATGTTTTGCTTATCTTGGATCTCTTTCCTTTCTATATATATAGTTGGTAATTAGTTTTTCAATCTCTTTAAAGAATGATGATAGAATCTAGATCAAGATTGCATTACATCTGTATATTGCTTGTTAAGTCTTCCTATCCAAGAACATGGTGTATTCTTCCATTTATGTAGTAGTGTTTTATAGTTTTCTCTGTACAGGGCTTTTATGGCTAAAGTTAGAGTTATTTTTAAGTACTTCATTTTTTGGGAGTTTGACAATGGTATTCTTTTCCTGAGTTCCTTTGGAGAGTTCTCTGTCAGTGCAGAGGAATCCTACTGACTTCTGCATGTTGATTTTGTACTCTGATTCTGCATGTTGATTTTGTACTCTGACACTTTTCTGAACACTTACATTATATTAGACCAAGAAGTTTTCTTTTTCAGTCTGTAGGATTTTCTATCAATAAGATTATATTACCTGCAAATGGAGGTAGTTTTACTTCTTTGTCAATTTGTATGTCTTTCATGTCCCTTTCTTGTCTTATTGCTCTGGTTAGGACTTCCAATGTAACACTGAATGAGTGGTGATAAGGGGCATCTTTGTCTGTTTCCTGTTCACAAGGAAAATATTTTCTGTCTCTCTATTGAGAATAATTTATGTGATTATTTAAAAAGAAATATTTGTCTATCTAGACTGCAAACTCTATGAGGAAAAGAACAATGTCAATTTCCTTATTTTCCATATTCCAAGCATCTGTTATAATGCTTGGCACCTGGAAGAATTTCAAGAAATATTTATTATCTGAATAAATGCACCTGAAAAATAGCTATAATGGTAACTTTAAGACACCAAATTTAGATAGCTACCAGTATTTATATATTTTTCTTGAAGATGTTACTAAGATGTGTCCATTCTTTGTGGAAATTTGAAATTAGAAAGGTAATTTATTGATAATTCCCTTCAAACATGTCAGAATTTGCTATATATCGACTTGCAGCTCAAAATTTTTTGTCACTGATTAGCACATCCTCCTCAATCCTGATGCTTAAAATATTTTGTCATTGAGTTAACTCCAACTCACAGCAACACTATAGGACAGGGTATGACTGTTCCACAGTGTTTTCAAGACTATAATCTTAAGGAAGCAGATTGCCACATCATTTTCCCAGAGAGGTTATTAGGTTCCAACTACTGACTTTTCAGTTAGTAACTGAACACTTAAGCGCTGTGCTACCAGGACTCATTCTTGATGATGAGACCACTGTAATAAAGTTTTTAGGGCACTAGAATAAACAATGAAATGCAATATTTATTAATCTTCTTATTTAACTGTGCTATACAGAAAATAACATTAGAATTCTTGCAGGATAATAAGCAAATTAAATTTTATTCTTAAATCATTACTTTCTTTTTAACAACCTTTACTTTTATAAACACAATTTAAATGCTTAAATTACATCCTGTTATGGTCAAATAATGGCTCAGGACTGCTTCTAAATAGAAGGTAAGAAAGCAACTTTCCAACAGTTGTATTTATCCAAAGATCATACTCTAGAAACTCACACATTTTTCTCCTTTCCTCTTTTACTGTGGTGCTCCACAGCTAAATTGTTTATTATTATGAGCTTCAAATATCTCTTTGGCAAAATCGTGTTGAGATGTTTATATATAAGCTTAGTTATCAGGAGACTTGTGGTTATTTAATACTTCAAGTAAGGTTCAGCTCCTTTGTTTTCATATTTAAGAAAATATAACAAATTCTTTATTTATGGGTATTGTTTTAAATATTTAATTATTTACCAATACACAGAAAAACACATACAATATGTGCTAAGATATGGTTTTCTTCAGTAAATACTTCTGTCTTTCATTATTTCTGGAATCATTAAGATGACCGGGTACCAGAAACAACCCAAAATCAATAATCAATAAGCATTTTTTTCCCCTATCAAATTAGTGTTGTTTTGTTTAGCAGAAATTTATCACATAATAAATTTTATATTTCATTCATTTTCACTTTAATAATTGTTGTCATTGCTTATTTTCACATATCTCTGAGGAAGTGATTTAGATCATTCTACTCACCACGAAGGCTCAGTTTAGGTATCTGATCTCTAGCTCTTCTGGAAGCACTAAGATTATTATTGTACATCAGTCTTCCTCTTTTTACATACTGAAACATAAATCTTATGAAAGATCCAAAAATTACACATTTATCTTTGCAGATAATCAACATATCAATATGCCAAGAAGCAAAATATGAATTTTCTCTTCCAGTGATGAATAGAGTAATAAATGCAAGTGGTATGAATGAAGATAAAGCTATTTATTCTCCTTTCATACCCAATCACATTATTTGACTTGACCTCATCCATGTCAAATAATTCTATTGCCTGACTATACACCATTGAAAGAATGTATTTCCTTTCATTGATTCTCAATCTGTCCACCATTAATATCACTGGCTGAATAGGAGCCTTTCAAATTAGAGAGAAATAAAGCTCAGACAATGCAATATTATCAATTTAGTCTTACAGATTTTGCTACATTCTATTTTTATTTGTTTTTTGGGGGAGGTTCTTACTATTGGGAAATTATCTCAAGTTACCACAGAGAGAAGAAGACAAAGGTGAAACATGTATAAAGCTGAAAATTTTAGTGCCTGGAGTAGATTGTAAAGAATGCTGTAGAAATCTGATGGAAAGTCAAGACTGTATCCTCAGGAAGTTTATAAGCAAGGACAGTTCCGGTAAGATGGCGGAATAGGCAGAAAGACTGCACAGACCTTCTTCAAAAAAGAAAAGGATAACCAATTAACACAGACACAGAAGATAATCCTGGATCCCTGAGCCTTGAAGGGAAGGATATAGAAGTGGACTAAACTCCAACTAGTGGAATAATTTGGTTGAAAACACCAAAAAAGGAAACATAAAGAGCTGTGGTCTGGCAGCAATCCTGACAGCACAAACAGCTTGGAGATTGCTGAGTGGTGGGAGGACCTAAGAATTAACCTAAAAATCAGCCCTGCTAGCCAGAGACTTCATGGAGAACTGCTCTGGTCTCTAGTGAATAAAGGGGAAGTGGCGAAGAGAAAGGTGGGCTGACCTGTGGATTTTTGCCTATCCAGAGGGTGCAGCCATTTTGAATGTTTAAAAGCTATTTGACCATTTTGGATATTTAAAGCAACAGCATCATCCCAAACTCAAGGGAATTAAGAACACGCTCCGCTTGCCAGGAACTGCAAGGACATTCTAGATGCGGACAACTAGAAAGATGCGACATTCCCTTTGTTACTCTTATACCCCACACCCTCTTAGTGAACAGAGGTGCAACCATCCTACACTGCCACCCACCTTATGGGGCAGCAAAAAATTCCATCCCTGTCTGTCTGCTCTGACAGATTCTGGGTACCATGCACCACCCTACCCTGATTTTCTTTTTCTTTTTTCTAATTTTCAGTTTGTTTGTTTTTGTCTGTTTTAAAACTATTATTATAATTATTATTACTTTTGTCTTTTACTATTATTCTTCCCTTCCCAGGTTCTAGTTTTCAGCTTTTTTTTCTTTTTCCTGTTCCTGGTTGTATATATATTTTTTTCTTTGTCATGGTTAACCCCATTCCTTGTTCCCTTTTTGCATTTTTCCCATATTTTTTCTTCATTATTCTCCTTCTCTACCTTTTACTCTTATTACCCTCTCCCCAGATACTATGGGGTTTTTTTTCTTTTTTTTTTTTATTTCCCTTTTCTCTTTATTTGGTTATTGTTCCTGTGTGATTACATGGTGTATTTTACGTCCA
>NW_006921838.1:1556293-1557391 GCF_000298275.1 Orycteropus afer afer
GCAAGCAGGAAGGAAATGGGATGGCATATGTCAAACCCTGGAATAGAAAAAATTTCAACCAAAAATTATATGCCTGGCAAAAATTGTCCATCAATTATGATGGTGAATATAGGAGATTTCCAGATAAGAAGAAACTAAGGGAATTTGTTAAAACCAGAGCAGTCTTACAAGAGATACAAAACAGAGTCCTTTGAACAGAGAATCAAAAATAGCAAACAACAACCAACCATTAATTCACAAGATGACACAACCCAGAAACCAGAGCGATGAACATATCCAAAGTAAAATAATCTTACAAGATTGTAAATAGCAAACCAGAGACATCAATTGACAAGGGAGGACAACTATAAACCAAAAAGAGGGAAAATGTTGTGTAGTTACAGAACTTCTAAATGGTGAAGAAGTCAAGAGAGTTGCAAGATAGAATGGACTGTTCCAAACACAGGGAGAAAATTATAAATCACAGTGTAACCACAAAGAAAAATGATAAACCTTCACATCACAATAAAAAAGAGGACAAGCAAAAATATTCAGCAAATACTAAAATAACAGCAACAAAGGAAATGAAAACAAGGTTCATGAACATAGTGAGCTCAACATAAAATAATATGGAAGAAAGAAACCAGGAACACCATGAAAAAACACATAACAAAATGACAGCAATCAATTCATACTTGTCAATAATTACACTGAATGTTAATGGATTAAATGCACTACTCAAGAGACGTAGAGTTGCAGAATGGATAAGAAAACAAAACCCATCAATATGCTGTCTACAAGAGACACACTTTAGAGATAAAGACAAAAATAGACTGAAATTTAAAGGTTGGAAAAAAAGTATATCAAGTAAATGGCTATAGCAAAAGAGCAGAAGTGGCAATATTAATATCTGATCAAATTGACTTTAAGATAAAAACCACTATACAACATATGGCAGGACATTATATAATGATTAAAGGAGTAATTGAACAAGAAGATATAACCATAATAAATATCTATGGACTCAATGAAAGAGCCCCCAAATACATAAATCAGACTTTAAAAGAGTTGAAAAGCCAAATAGATGACTCCACAGTCATAGTGGGAGACTTTAATACA
>NW_006921838.1:1558913-1559956 GCF_000298275.1 Orycteropus afer afer
GACTTATCTCTAGAATTTATAGAAAACCCCAACACCTCAAAAACAAAAAGACAAATAATCCAATTAAAAATGGGGAGAAGACATGAATACTTCACCAAGGAGGATATTCAAGTGGCCAACACATATACAAAGAAATGCTCATGATCATTAGCCACTAGAGAGATGCAAATCAAAACAACATTGAGATACCATCTTGCCCCAGCACTAGTAGCACAGTTCAACAAGACAGAAAATAACAAATACTGGTGAGGATGTGGAGAGATTGAAACTCTCACACACTGCTTGTGGGACTGTAAAATGGTAAAAGCACTTTGGAAAGCAGTATGGCAATTCCTTAAAAAGTTGGAATTAGAAATACCATTTGACATAGCCATTCCATATTAGGTATATATTCTAAAGAAGTCAGAGCCATGACAAGAACATACATATGCACATCCATGTTCAAAGCAGCACTATTTACAGTAGCCAAAAGATGGAAACAACTTAGGTGTTCCTCAATGGAGGAATGGATAACCAAATTATTGTACATACACAAAATGGAATACTATGCAACCCTAAAGAATAAGATAGAACCTGCAAAACACCACATAACATGGATGAACTTGGAGGACATTGTGCTGAGTGAAATAAGTCAATCACAGGAGAAATATTGTATTAGTCCGTTATTGTAAAGGTCAAGGAAAGGTTTATCTATGGAAGGAAATTTTCTTTGTTGGTTATCAGGGGTTGGAAAGGAGGGTTAAATAGGTAGAGATAAGTATTGATTTGGTTGAAGAGAAGGGCAATGTACCAAATGTGAGTGATCAACATGGTGGCATTGAGGAAGAGGAAGACAGAGAGTGGTACATAGGAGGTACAGACAACAAAGATGAACCTTTTTGCATATCCAGTACTGCATTGTCAGTGAAGGCAAACATGGATATATAGGTGGATAAATGGGTGGACAGGCTGAACTATTAGGTAAGTCTATGGAGCAGGGAGTGTATCCAAGTCCATGTGTAGTGTTGGCAGAGAATGGTTCTATAAGTGTATTTGTATGATCT
>NW_006921838.1:1560728-1562195 GCF_000298275.1 Orycteropus afer afer
AAGTGGGAGGGGAGCTGTTGCATTGGGACAGATTGTAGTCAATGTCATGAGACAAACTGTATGTGAACTGGTGTATGGAAAGTGAATTTGCTCTGTAAACTTTCACCCAAATCACAATTAAAAAAGAAGAAGAAGAAAAGAAGGTTATAAGCAAGCAGGGGAACAGAGTTAATTATTGCAGTGGAGATATATGCCTGATACAATAGGAAGAGAGAGGAAGGAGCTGCTATTGCTACCTGAAAAAGTAGGGGAATCTTTTATTAGCTCATATTTCATTTATTCTCTTTCATTCTCATATCAGAGTCTCACTCATTGTCATTTCCTTCAGAATGATAATATTTAAACTAATTACTTCATTGAAGAGAAAAATTGTTGTGTTGTCTAACTACCATGGAATTAACCCCGACTCATGATGACCCCAAGCACAATGAAATGAAATGCAGCCCAGTCCTCCACCATCCTCATGATTACTTGGCAACTAATTGGACCATTGTGATCCATAGGCTTCAACTGGCTGATTTTCAGAAGTAGATTGCCAGACGTTTCTTTATCCTTTGTCTCACTTTGAAAGTTCCAGTGAAACTTACTCAGTATCATAGCCACACCAAAACAACCAATGAAGTACAGTGGCTTAACAGGAGGTGCATTGCCCAGAAATCAAACCCATGTCTTCCACATGAAAAGCAAGTGTTCTGCCATGGAACCACCAATACCCTCATGAGCCAGAAATTAAATACCTTTAAATACATCTTTCCTTTGATATAGTTTTATGAAAATGTGATCCCACAGCTTAAATTTATCTTATTTCAGAACATTCCCTTTCTGATTAAATTCTACTTGAATGTATAGTATATGTATTTATTGAAACTTATATGTCATGAATCTTAATAATATATTACTCTTGCTGAGAATTATCCCAGGAATTCAGTGAATGTGTGTTGATAAATCAAAGTAAGTATGCCGATGTAGCTTATATTCCAGTGGAAAGGAATTAAAAAACATTACAAAATACAATAATAAGGTCTCTTAAGGATATAAAAATAGGTGATGCAATAGGAAGAGATTAGGTGGCTGTTGTAAAAAGATTGAACAAGGAAGATCCAGAGGAAGTGATAGTTTGCAGTATGAAGGAGCGAGTTGCATTAAGGGGTGGAGGGAGAAGAGTCCAAGTTAAGAAAGTAGCCTATTAAAGGCTCTTTTGTTTGGTATGAACTTGGCAATTTCCTGAAGCAAAAAGGAGATCAGGGTCTGGAGTAAAGCAGGCATGGGAGAGAATTGTATGAGCTAAGTCAAACCTTTACAGATCATTTTGGGTTTGTTGGCCAGGATTAGGAGTGTAAAATTTGCCCTTACTTCACTGTAAAGTCTTTAGGGCAGGAGTTCTCAGGAGGAGGCAATTTTGCACCCATGGGTGACAGGTGGACACTGTTTTGGTTGTTACAACTCAGTGTGTTGGTTCTCTAGTGC
>NW_006921838.1:1562976-1563776 GCF_000298275.1 Orycteropus afer afer
GAGCCTGAATGACAACAAGAGAACTCTATAGTAGTTGAAAAATAAGATATAATAAATAGCACTCAGACTCATCAGAGATTTTCTCTATGTAATTTTCTTTCTGAAGAATGATTTAATCTGAGTCATATCAATCCACATAAATCATGTGATAACTAGATTCTGAAATATTTGTATTCTTTTCACCTCTTGTCTTTAGAAGTATTTCAGCTTTAACAACTTCAACAATTGAGAAGACAACGGATCAATTCATCATAAAGAGTTTATTGAACATTTCACAGAAATCCCATATTGATCTTACCCCAACCCCAATACTAATTTTTTATTTATTTTTCTCTCTTCAGAATCATAACAAATAAAATATGATTTTTCTTCCCATGAGGATTTTTATCACCAGAAGGAAGATGAAATGTGAAAATTGAGTATTATTTATTAACTATTATTTATATACTACATTCACTTGTCAAACGTTATTCATTGAAGAGCAAAATGTGATGGGATTTTTTTAGTTCTGTAATTCAAGGCAATTTGATCAAGTTGCTACACATTCATACATCATCCAGTGAAAAACAGGGTTTGAACTAAAGCAAAAGAGGAGGAAATAATTTTGGTAGTTCAGAAAACAATACAAGACATCTATAAACTGAGAATTTTGAAAACAAAATTTAAAATCAGTCTTGTTCTTTGGATCTAAAGCTAATGAAAATTAAAATGGATACTTCTATTCAGAGAACTGTGACCACCACTGTCCACTAAAGATTTAAATAAAAGCTTTATAGTCAGGTAGCTAGTCCTTCAAATTT
>NW_006921838.1:1567419-1577539 GCF_000298275.1 Orycteropus afer afer
TTAGAGAGGCTGGTGGATTTGAACTACAAAACTTTTGGTTAGCAGCCAAATGCCTTAACCACTATACTAACAGACCTGCTTTCCCATAGCCTAGGAAACATTTTTTTAATACCTCTGCTCAATTAATTTACTGTGTTTCAACCACCTTAGAGCCTCTCTTACTACCTCTGACTATGGGGCAGGGAGAAGCTGGAGAAATAAAGATATTGAGTAAATACCCACCCTGTGAAGACTAAAGATTAACTAGTAACTATTTTTCTCAGTGGTGAAAAACAATCATAACTTGTCTCTCTTTTAATCACAAGTAGAATTTCACTAATAGTGTTTGATGATAACAACCAGTAGTGAAGCTGCAAGTTTTAAAATTTGCTTCAAAAAGAGAATATTGCAAACATGTATTCTGAAAGGAAACATGAATTCCTTGAAGTCATTAAGTGACACAAATGGCTAAGCCCTCTAGTGCTAGCCAAAAGTTTGGTGGTTTGAGTCGACCCAGAGGCAGCTTGGATAAAAGGCCTGGCAATCTGCCTTGGAATCCAATGGAGCAGTTCTACTCTGCACACTTGATGTCACCATAAGACAGAATCAGCTCAATGACAACTGAAAATAGTAACATATAAATTCCTTGTATATTTTCAAATTTAAAAAAAAAAATCCAGAACAAATATTTTAACATATTTCTCATGGAAAAAATGTAACACAATCTTGAATTTATGTAGAAAACTGAAAATAAATGAAGGTTCACTACTTAAGAAGATTTTCAGACTATATTAAAATTATAATACATCTAATGGGAAAATTGTTAGATTACCAGTCCCAGCTCAGAACCACCAACATATAATTTTAAAAAAAGTTGAACATTCCTAAGTCTCATTTTTCTCTGATGTAAGAATGGGCTAAACATGAATTGATACTTTGTTTGACAGTTCTTTATAAAGTGTAATCCTTCCATAAAGATTATTATCAAACTGGATATCATATATAGAGAATTGGTTGCAATCCCCTGAGGCAAGTGTTTTTTAATGACTTCTGAAAATTGCTTCCCTGACATTTTATGACATTTAAAATGGGCTTTTCTCAATTAAAAAAAAAAAAAGATCTTTCCCCCAAAAAACTCTCATTTTAAGTGTTTTGGAGAAGACTTCCGATTCCTCAAGTAGAAAACCCTCAACCTATTGCTAACGAATCAGTCTTGACTCATAGTGACCCTATAGGACAGAATAGACTGTCCCGTAGGGTTTCCAAGGTTGTAAATCTTTACAGAAGCAGACTGCTTCATTTTTCTCCCATGGAGAAGCTGGTGGGTTCAAACCACAACAGTACTGGTTAGCAGCTGAACATTTTACCCATCATACCACAGAGCTCCATTCTCAAAGAGAAGGAGGAAAAATCTATTTTTATTCTGGATGCTTTTCATTATATATGGGCAGTGCTGATATTTCTGAAGTTAGAATTTCTCAAAACACATAAGTACCTACATATCATATTGGAAATGCAATATGAAAATGCAACCAGAATAATCATATTGGAGAGGAAATATAAAAGAGATGATAAAATCCTGTTGCTGGTCTTCTTGTTCTTATTAGTTGCTATCTAGTAGGCTCCTGTCTTTGAATTGTGGTGTTGGCAAAGAATACTGAAAATACCATGGAATGTCAAAAGAATGAACAAATCTGTCCTAGAGATGCAGTGGAATGCTCCTTGGAGATGAGAATGTCCAGACCTCATCTCACATGCTTTGGTCTTCTTGGTCTTTGAATAGATGTTTTTTTTTGAGAAGTGTGTCATGCTTGGTAAAGCAGAAAAAGAGGAGGACCTTCAACCAGATGAACTGACACAGAGGATGGCAACATGGGTTCAAGCATAACAGGATTGCGAGGCTGACACAGGAATGGGCAATGTTTTGTTCTGTTGTACATTGGGTCTCTATGAATTGGAGCCAACATGATGGCACTTAACAACAAGACTTCTATTCATGTTGACCCCCATGTACCAGAGGCCAAAATGTCTCCTGGTATTTTACCATCATCATGATCATTGGTATGATCAAGTCCCTTGTTGATGCCACTGTGTATTTTGAGCTTGTTCCAAACTAAAGGCACATCTTCCTGCACTATATCAAACTGTTCTGTTGTGATCCACATAGTGAGTTTTCAGTAGCTAATTTTTGGGAGTAGATTACCAAGCCTTTTCCCCTAGTCTATCAGTCTGGAAGCTCCGTTGAATCTGTCCACCATGGGTTACTGTGTTGCTCTTTGAAATACCCATGACATAGTAGCATCATAAACCAAAACAAAAACCAAACTCACTACCGTCAAGTTGATTACTACTCATAGCAACCACTCCTTGGGTTTCTGAGGTGGTATCTCAATGGAAGTAGATTGTCCAACCTTCCTTCCAAGGAGTGGCATCATAGCAGCACACAAGTCACCAAAATATAAGAAACTGACAGACAATATTGGTTGAAAGTCTTGCATGCCTAGAAATCTCTGCAAAAAGTATTCCTTTCTTTTCCCCCCCAAAAGTAGTTCTTTGGTACTTTGTCCTTTGCTTATATGCAAAGGGTAGAATAGTGATTATAGGGAACGAAGACTCCATTAGCTTGAGTAGTGCCCTTTGGCTGATAGGTGTAATAATCTTAAACTAAAGTACTTCACACTGCCAATCTCTATTAATGGAGAATCATGACACACATATCCATGGCTGTCCTAAAATACTTTTTTTCTTTATGAAGAATTGGACAGAAACAGGTAGCACATGAAAAATCACTCATTAAGTGCAGCAAGAAAGGCATTAGAATCATAATTCCTAGGCATTAAGAAAGAGACAATGAGCCTTGGAGAAGGGTGGTGTTAGGTATATACATATGTCATCAGCTTTCTTTAATGGGACAAGAGAGAGGTTAAAATGCTCTAGATGATACATAAAGAAATTCTTTTGGAGGAAGCAGTCCCTTCATAAATATCCAAATTAGGTTCTTGCCAAAGTCTCTCAATTTTGACTAGAGAAAATAAACTATCTAATTTAACAAAAAATGGTAAGTGACTCCTCTTTGCCTCTGGTGAAAATGTATTTTGCACATTTGGATTTCAGAGATTGATAGCCCAATTTTGAGAGCCAATATAATAGAAACTGAGAGGAGAAATGAATAGAACTTGCAAAAGAATAAATTTTAAAACATTTAAAAATGAAAAAGCCACTTCTGTGCCTCTTTATACAAATTAGTTTTCACATTTAGGAAAACAGTGAAATTTTAAAGTCCATGAAAATTAATTATTGAATTAACTGTGTGGGCTTGCCATGAGTCAGAATTGACTCTGTGGCAAATAACAACCACCAAGGGCACATTACTTGCAAAAGCCAGCCTCAGTTTTGTAAAGCAATGCAGATTGCTTAAGTTCTAGAGAGAGGCAGTAGTGATTTCTAGCCAATGTTTACAACTAGGAAAACAGAAAGAGAATGAGTTGAACTCTGAACCCGTTTCATGAACCTAACTCAGCAGCAACAGTTACATATCCCAAGTTAGGATCTCCATGGGTTTGAAATCGCTTTTATTTTTAAAATTTGTAGATCAAAAGAACAGTAGGCCTTCTTTCTTTGCCCTCTGCTCTCCTGGCTTCTGCCTTTCTGTGACCAGTGCTCTCACTGTTGATACAAGAGTTCCCTGGCCAGCTATAACCCTAATCACTCTTCTTAAACTCTAATCAACTGACAAAATTAAACACTTGATGGGGAATGACCAGCAGATAAAATATTTTTGCCATGTTCCAATGAAATAATAAAAATATGATTTCAGACATTTGGGATCTAAGGCATGATTATATTCTTCATGCCTGGCATTTTCTGCATCAAGGAGGAGAGCGTGAATTAGCTTCAATACCAGAAAAAGCCACCACTTCATCCGATTCCAGACTCTTGGTTCTTACTAGATTTCAATGTTGCAGTCAATGTTTAAGGACACAACCTCAATGATGACAGAAAATACTATTCAGTACCTGATAGTACTATCTTCAACTTGTGAGAAAAACTTAGGTCAGTAGAAAGAAAAGATGTTAATATTTAGAGGCTTGAATCAAGACCACAAAGAGCTCTTTGTTCTTATCACCTTAAGAAAAAGGCAAGGAATATGACATGGCCATTTGGGGGCTTGAATCTTACTTCTCTTTTAGAGCAAAGTTGTCAGGACTGTCTTGTTATTGCAATTCCTCATAATAACAATTTCTTCACTTCATCAACCCTTTATCATTTACAGACATTATTTCCCTTAAATCTCAAAGTCAAGCGAGACAGATTTTATATCTATATTACAATTGGATAAAACTAATATTCAGAAAGACAAAATAACATTCTTAATTATATATATATAAAAAGAGAGAGAGAGAGAGAGAGATAGATAGAGAGAGAGAGATTTCCTTACAGTGTTAAAGAGCAAAGATGTCACTCTGAAAACTAATGTGCGCCTGACCCAGAACAGGGTATATGAAATTGCCTCACATGCGTGGGAAAGCTGGTCAATGAATAAGGAAGCTTGGAAAAGAATCAATGAGTTTGAATTGTGATGTTGATAAAGAGTATTGAAAATATCATCAGAAGAATGAACAAATCTGTCTTGGGAGAGGTACAACCAGAATGCTCCATCAAGGTGAAAATGGCCAGACTTTATCTCACATATTTTGGTCATGTTTTCAGAAGGGACTGGTCCCTAGCAAAGGATCCCACACTTGGTAAAATAGAGGGTCAGCAGAAAAGGGGAAGAAGCTCAGCAAGGTGGTTTGGCACAGTGGCTGCAACAATAGGCCCAGGCATAACACAAATTGTGAGGGCGGCACAGGACCAGGCTGTGTTCCCTTCCGTTGCGCATAAGGTCACTGTGAGTCAGAAATAACTGAATGGCACCTAACAACAACAATTTCATACAGATAGTAGATGACATATTTGAGGGACTCAAGCTCAGTTCTTTACACTCCAAAATTCTCTCTTTCCACTATCCCCGAATGTAAAGTATTAATTTCGCAATTCTAGAAGCTAGAGAGATGTTCAGTTTACCATGTAGTGTAAAATCAATGGTATTTATTTTATGTAAGATACAGAAAGGTAGGAAACAATTTTAAACATATATATTTAGCATATGTGTATACACACAGACACACACAGACACAGACACACACACACACACACACACACATATATAGTTGTGTTGTTGTTATGTGTCATTGAGTTGGACTCAACTCTGTGGACCTTTTGTTTAGCAACCAAATGCCTTAACCACTACACCACCAGAGCTCCTTATTTAGCATACAGTAGAGGCTACAGATATCATGTGATAGATCAAGTTTATTCAAGTATTAGCACTACTGTGGGTTTACCAAGTACCAAGAAACTGCATTAGCTATTAAACATTTACAATAATTCTAAAATGAATGTATGTGTAATTGATTTTTGAAGTTAGAAAAGAACTTAAAGATTATCTAATACTAATTCTTTGTTTTATAGAAGAAGAAAAAAATCTCAAATTGGGTACAGTAAATTTTCTAATATATACAATTAACCTTTGGCAGAAAATGCAGTTAGACAGAAGACTCAAGACCAGAAAGGATGAATGTATGATCTGTGGCATCAACACTAATATTTTGACTTAAAATTATCAGAGCAATTGATATTCACTAAGGGCTTCCCGTGTGACAGAATTTGTTATGTTTTCTATGTACTCAGAACAAGCTTAAAGGTAAGTGACATTATAATATCCAATTTAGAGATAATAACAAAGATATAAAATGATAAATAACTTGCCCATGGTCACAAAATTAGGAATTCAAATTCAGCTCCATACGAGACTCATATACTATGCAGGAGTAGTAGAATCTACTTCTATTCAGTATTCATTCTCAATCTCTTCTTTAACATTTGGCCTCCCTGAATAAGACTTTATTAACACAGCTACCCTAGCATCTATGTTGGTCAGGTGACTAAAATTTGGTCAATGAAGTAAATGGAAGAGATAATTTGCAACTTCTGGTTAATTCCCTGAGATAGAAGGGACATGTTCTCCCCATGTTCTTTTTCCTTTCCAGCAAATGGGGATGAAGGTTGGTGATAAGCTGCACTAGACAATAGGTCAATTCTTTTAAGCCTCTACATCTTAATACCTTTTCCTTCTACAGATCTTTGTGATGACAGCTCAAGCACAAGAAAGGAGTCTAGCACCATAAGTTTACACCTGAATTGCTTACTCCAAGACTATAACTTGGGAGAATACACTTCAGTCTTGTTTACACTTTTATTATTTTGGATCTCTGTTGGAAAGATTGATCTATATTATAACTGACAAAACTGCTTCTAGATATGTAAAGTAATCAAATAATTGATATCTGTGTAATGTCTTTATGAAACCAATTGAGGTGGATCCTGGGATGAAAATGTTGTGTGGTGACTTCTTAGTTTCCTTGGGTTGTCATAACAAGTACCACAAAGTGGGTGGCTTTGAAGAACAGTTTATTATCTCCTAGTTGTGGAAGATAAAAGTCAGTTACAGGTATTATTGGGACTTCTCTCTGTGTATGCTCCAGGGAAGTTATTTCTTTGTGTCTTCCAGCTGCTAGTTGCCATGAGAGTTTCTTGATGTTCTTTGGTTTTGAATGGATCTTTACATAATATCTCCTCCTATGTGACTCTATTTTGCCCTTTTGGAAGGATGGAAGCAGGACTCATCCTACTCAGACATGCCATCATTAAAATAACTGAGAATATCTCCGAAGACAGATCCTATTTCCAAACAAGATCAAATACACAGGTACAAGAGTTAGGACTTCAACATGTCCACTTTGGAGATAGAGTTCAGACCATAACACACCTCAAATCTGGTATGACTGATTACACAATGAACTAAAGAAAATAATCAAGATATATTGTATGACCCAATATGTTTTCCTCAAAAGTCTTCACTTTCTTGTTTACTTGACTTATTAATTAACAATTTTATAATCCACTATAATCAACTTGGGCATTCCCATCTCCTTCCTTGACTGCCATTTGGAACTTTCTGCCCCTTTGAATACTTTCTAAACTCTTTTATCAAACTAATCATCTTAAATTGATTTTTTTAAAAGGTCTGGCTTCACCCAGCTACTTTAAGCTATTTGAGAGGGAAGTCTCATTTTCTACTTTAGATTCTGAGTTCTTAGAAATGTGTCTAGTATATTGTGGACAATTGTTAATTTTCTGACTTATTCAAGGTATTTATGAAATGGATTTTGAAGGTTATGTAGAACCAGCACCATATAAAGAAGTACACACAATGCTGTCAGTGACATGAAGAAGTAAAGCTCAACAGTAAACCAAAAAATTTTACTTCCCAACTGTAATAATGGTAGCCCAATTTGAAATAATTATTTTCTTCAGTAATAAAGAAATAAAAGTTGTCACTAAATTCTTCTATTATTTATTTATTTTTTTTAGATTGCTCTTTAATGATGTTTTTCTACAAAAGAGTATGCAAATGCTATTGTAAGAAAGGTATTAGTCTATGAGGACATTGAAGGTTGTTTGTTAGGAACCAAAGAGTAGCAGGCTTTTGATCAGAAGCTAGACATCCTATCAAGGGCCCACAGGATCTTGTTTCAGGCTACCTTTCTCCAATGTCACCTCACTGATCATCCCACTTTGTGTGCTCAGGCCACACTGACCATTTTTGTGTTCTTTGAACACATCAACTTCTTTCTTGCATCAGGACCTTTGCTCTTGATGAGCTATCCTTCTATGAAGTTATTTTTCCAACATTTTGTGTGGTGACTGCCTTTCATCTTTCAGATTGTAGCTCAAAGATCACTCTTCAGAAATTCTCTCTGCACAGCTATTTAAAGATTTATGTCATTGTATAACATTATTTTTCTTCTTTGTAACATTTTTTACAATTTAATTATTTTTTCTCAAAAATGTATTGCCTTAGTATCTGTCTTCTACTCAAGTGACAGTGAGTCCTTATGAACAGGAACCTTCTCTTACTTACTGTTGTGTTGCCAGTAACTAAAACAGGATCTGGAATATAACATGTACTTAATAAAAAAAAAAAAAAAAAAATGAAACAGAATGAGTAAGTCCATGTATTTTGGATTTGATATTTATTTTATACAAGACTTTGTCATGTAGTCCTGCTCTGACTGTTAGTAGTATATGTGAGATGATGAAAACAAAATGCCAAGGAGCTAACGTGTGATGAACTGAAGGAAAAACACTGAGAGGAGACAATCCTTAGAGTGCCCAAAAGGCTATCATTACTCTCCATTGCTTCCCTCCTTTAGTGTTTTGGACATCCTAATAAATCACTGAACCTCCCCCTCTGAAGTCTAATTATTGGTCTAAATAACCAGCAGGTCTAAAGAGAAACAATTCCAGGCTAAAAATTCCAAGCTAGTGCCTCCAGGTCTGATTGCTTCCTTATTTGGGTGATCAGGCAGGAAAACTTGCATTATACTATGTGTAGTGAGACTTGCCTGCCCAAAATAGACTGGTGGGATCCCTGAGCCCATGGCCCTTAGACATCTTTCAAGCTGGTAACTAAACTCACCCCATGGCTCAACTTTCAGTCAAATAATGGAAAGATGTATAAGGTGAAAAATAACACCAGGAAAGGATGCACTCATTAGAAAAATCAACCATATGCAATCAATAGGGCAGCATTTTCCCAGTGATGAAGCTCAGAAGGCAAGAAGAGATACGTAGAAGGGAAATGGTCAACACAGAGAGGAAGTGAGAAGAATGCTATTACATTGTGGGAATTGAAGGAATGTCATGAAACAATATATGTATGTTTTGTTAAATAGAAAAGTGATTTGCTTTCACCCAAACAACAATTTAAAAAAAAAAAAAGCTGGAGGAAGATCCTCAAGATCTTTTATCCACACTACAAAGAGAAAAGACACTCATGGAAGTTTTCTCTTCTGTCCTGACAGCTTTTGATACAGGGAGGACCACTCACGAAGAAACTTTTCCTCTTGTAAACTATGTTGTCTATGAGCAATTAAAATGGTGTTCACTATTTCCAACATTATGGGGTGAATCATGATAAAAAATAAATGGCTATAACACCCATGGAGTGATTTGGTATTCCTGGGTGAAATTCTCAACCCAGTGCTCTGGTGGGTACTTGGGATCTGGAGACAGCCTTTAAGGCAACCTTCACATGCAATGCAGGAGCTATAGTTAAAGTTGAGGATCAAGAGAATACTAAGATAGTAGAATAGTGTTGCCTAGTTGAGGAATGGGAGCTCTACTAGCATAGTTCCTAAGGCAATTGACTGCTAACCAGAAGGCTGGTGGTTCAAACCCACCAGCCACTCCTCAGAAGAAAGGTTGGGAAATCTACTTCCATAGTGATACCTCCTTGGAAACCCAAGGAGGGGTCGCTATGAGTCGGGTCTGACTCAAGGGCACATAACAACAACAAGAAGTTGGGGAATGAAGGGAGTGAACAGAGAGTCAAGAAACCACCATGAACATAAAATAAGACTGGAAATTATTTGAGAGAAATGACCATGTGTAAAGACTTGATCTTTATTATCTTGTTCTTTGTTAGTAATAATAGTTAGAGAAAGAGAATGTAGGATGTAAACGAAAAACACAAAGTGTATGAAGACAAAGAAAGCAAGAGATTATGATTCTTCTTAATAAAAAAAGTACTGGGTTGCAAGTAAAATAACAACATGTGTAGTAATCCTTGTTGACTCTAGATTTTTATTTCTGTTTTAAAAAAAAATACCCAGGGACTTGCAGTAAGATGGTGGATTAGGCAGAAAGACTGCACAGACCCTCTTCAACAAATAAAAGGGGAACCAGTTAACATAGACACAGAAGATAATCCAGGACCCCTGAGCCTTGAAGGGACGGATATAGAAGTGGACTAAACCCCAACTAGCAGAAAAATTTGCATGAAAATACCAAAAAAGGAAACATATGGAGCTGCGGTCTGGCAGCAATCCTAAGTGATCCTGACGGCATGGCACAGACAGCTTGGAGAGTGCTGAGTCTGGTAGGACCTAAGAATTAACCTAAATATCAGCCCTGCCAGCCAGGGACTGCATGGAGGACTGCTCTGGTGGCTGATTGAGAAGCAGCAAAGAGAAGG